>NC_136392.1:41082273-41552273 GCF_965140285.1 Lepidochelys kempii
TGGAAGAGTTTACCAAGGGCTGTGGTGGATTCTCCAGCACTGACAATTTTTAAATCAGGATTGGATGGTTTTCTGAAAAGAACTGCTCTAGGAATTATTTTGGGGAAGATTTGTGGCCCATGTTATCCAGGAACGCAGATTAGATGATCACAATGGTCCCTTCTGCCTTTGGAATCTATGAATCCATGACTTCTGCCTACAGAAATCAATTAAGCTGATCAATAATCACTGGTAACATGTTATAAAAAAATATTTCAGATCTGGTAATGGTGCCTTAACATTTCTGATTTTAAACAAAGAATCTGCCAAGGTATTTATATGAAATCCAATATGGGAGTCGCAATTCCTATTAATTATATGTGGAAAGTGCTCGGATACTACAGGGATGGACAGCAGGATAAAACCATGATCGGGAGAAAGGGAATGTGGGAGGAAAGGATACAGAGAAAAAGTCACGTACTTGGTTGAACTGATAACTTCGTCCCCAGCCCAAACTGGAGTTTTCTCGCATTGTTATCACACAGTATTATGCAGCTTAACAATAATAGTAGCGATGGCTATTTGTAGTCGGGGTTCCATGCACTGAGGCTGGGTTTTTAGTGAAGTTTCTGGAACCCAGATCCCAGAGAAATTCAAAGACAGCTGTGTATCTAACTCCTTAGACTACTTTAAAAATCCCAGCAATCTACAGGTGCCAAACATTTCCATATAGATCTTTCCCTTCTTTTTGGGTAGAGTTGGTCAATTTTGTTTCTTCCACTCATTCTTTCCTTTGCTGACAAATGGCTTAATGGCCAAAATGAATTTTGGATGAAATTTTCCATTTGTCTGAAAAAAAAAAAACCAGAAACTGTTGTGTTTTTTGTTTGTTTTTGTTTTTGGGTTTTTTTGTAACTTTTGAGTTTTCAGTAAAACAGTTCAATTTTTGGTTTTCAAAAGCTGTAAAATTTTATGGAAAGCTGAAAATGATTTTTGACTCATGGATTTTGTTTTAGGGGGTTTTGTTTTGTATCTGGGGAGAGAGAAATTTAGAAAAAATGAACATTTTTCATAATTTCCTGTGAAAAATACTTTACACTCTTTGACCATCTCTACACTGAGCTTAGATTACTCCAACTCATCAATCATTTCTTGGTCATTTCTGAATTAAATTGATGAGTCAGCTACTTGGAGTTACAGTCAACACTCTTCCACTTCCAGAGGTTGGCTTCCCCCATCCAAAACTTCCATCCACACAATACACATCCCCTTTAACAGAACCCTTTTGGGCTCTCTCTCTCTCCTGCTCCCTACCCTCCTCTTGATGGGTTGGGTGCCCAAGGAAGAGGCAGGCTGGTCCAATGAATAAGGTGCTGATGTGATATTTGAGAGACCTGGCTTTGATTTCCCACTCTATTACAGATTTCTTATGTGACATTAGTGGGACCTAGGCCCTGAATCCCATTGAAATATATCTGATTTTCTCATATTTATTTCATCCCATTTCTCTTGCATGTACTCCCTTGTTGCACACAATTTTTTTCAGACGATAAAGAGATAAAGATTTTTGTTTAGGATGGGATTTTCAAAGGGCCATAAGGGATTTAGGCACCCTAATTCAGTGAGGGATGGTGCCATAGCTACGGCTTTGGGTTGTTTTGCAGTGTCCTAGCCGTCAGTGATATCTGTGACAATGAGTTCCAGAGGATTATTAATACATTAAGACACTGAGAGTTTCAAAGCAAAGACCCCATAGTGTCCTGGGTGCCCAATTCTTGATAAAATGAATGGGAGTTAGACAGTGGAATACATTAAGCAGCTTCAAAAAAATCCCACCTCATACATATATCTAACTCACCATTAAATTATTAGTAGTAGCAAATATACTTACTTGGCAATACAGTCAGTCTAGTCCCTGATCCAAAGTCATATTTATAGCCTTGATTAGCACAGTATCATAGCCCTTTACTTAAACCTGTAGGGTTGGATCTTCAGCTGGTGAAATTTTCACAGCTCTCTTGACTTCAATGGAAGTCCCCTGATTTACACCAGATGGAGATCTGAGCCCATTGGCTTCAATGAAGCTATGGACAATTTACACCCACTATGGAATCTGATTCCATAACTTTAAATTGAATTCTACTTAATCTCTGAGGGTTGGACTTCAAATGGAGACAAGCCACCTACTTGGCTGGATGAAGACTTTGGTTCCCGCTCCGAAGATCAGTTTACCAGCACTTGACCCAGTAGTCACACAATGCTTAGGGCCTTTACTGAAACCTTCCAGCCTGATCACTTCTTCTGTCCATGACTCCCTCTCTCCCGTTTCATTTATCACCCTTCTTTTCCATACAGTGCTCTAGGTCTCAACAAAAGGGATCAAATCAGGGCTTAAATTCATCCAGAGCTGTTCGGAGCACAGTGCCAGTAAATATTGTTAACCCCCTTGGAGTTTTCATAGCATGTTGGTGGAGGAGCATGAGGGGAGCTCCAGGAAATATTCTATGACAATAGAAACCCTGGATCAAGTGATAAAAGTTTCATGTGGTTCCTTCACCTTATTTTTGCCTATATCTGTGGGGAAAAAAAAGAATTTGTGCAGCTTTGAAAACAGCACACTTTCAGGGTGTCCACTCTCAGGAGTCCCTTATTAAAATGATTTAATATTACTTCCACACACTCCTCCCCGGATCTTAGCACAACTGACTAGCTTTCATGCCAAGATATTTTTTTCAACATTTGCAAAATTTGGCTTTAAACACAAATGTAACTGCTGCTTTGACTCTTGAGGAGACAATGGTTTCTCCAGGTTCTCATATTGTCTGCATCACCATAGTCTCTGAGCATCTCCTCCGAACTAATAACTCATCTTCCAGTCTCCTCACCTTTCCTTTCTGGAGGTTTATGGTTTGTTTTAAAGCAGAAGTTCATTCCTTGCATAATTCCTTGCTCTTACGCCTCACAGGAAAAGATACATGGATTCAAAACACGTCCATAGATTCAAAGGATGAGATTAGCAAAGCTACCTGAGGGATCTGACCATCAGGAGGGTTTGAAAATCACATCCCTTGATTTCAAGGTCAGAAGGGACCATTCTGGTCAGCTACTCTGACATCCTGAATAACACAGGCTGGAGACTTTCACCCAACGATTCCTATAACTTCTGGTGTTTTTTTAAAAAAGACATCCAGTCATGATTTAAAAACTCCACACAATGGAGAATCCACCACAGCCTTGGGAAGCTGCTCCCGTAATGAATCACCTTCACTGTTAAAGAGCTGCATCTTATTTCCACTTCAAAGTTTTTCTAACTTCAGCATCCAGCCCCTGCAACTTGTTACAACTTTGCCTGCTGGAAGGAAGAACCCATGTAGGAAAGGGTAGAAAAAGATTCAGTTGATGGGAGTCAAAGACAAATTCAGCCAAGAAACAAGTCAAAAAGACACTCAAAATATGAGTGCTAGGCTGTGAACTTCTCACTCAGGCTGGTGACCAATTACTATACATGAAAATAACTCATCAATGTGAGTAAAGGCTCTGCTCTATGGCCTTTACTGAGTATAGATATATTTTGCCAAAATGACCAACTGTCTTTCTTTCCCCTGCCACTACTCAGTCCAAAGAAGGAAAAAACTTACTTGGTTTAACAATGACCATGGTCCCAGCTCCAAAGATTAATTTGTTATTAGTCCCATAATCCCACAGTGTTTGCCACCTTTACAAGAAGTTCTACAGAGCTTCCTGAAGGGTGGGCACTTACAAATGGGTTCCTTGAGCTATTCCTGGCCAGGTTATTCCATAATTGTCCACCATGAGGTTCCCTCAGCCATTCTCTGAAGCATTTGGTAATGATTGGAGACAGAAACCTGGGATGAGGGGATTCTTGTTCTGACCCTTCTGTTCCTATTTTTCCTTACAGTGTCAGTAAATATTCACCTAAGTCCTAAAAGAATGAAAAATGTAATAGTAAAGAGACTTAATAGAGTTGAGCAGTCAGATACGATAATCACAGGCACAGTATAAAAGTGAGAGAAAGAAAGAGAGAGAGATTTCCTAGAGGGAAGGACAGCAAGACATACAGAGCGAGAGAGAAGAAATCAGAATATAGAGAAAGAAATATAGAAAGACAGAACAGAAAGAAAAAAAATGATTCTATGAAGGGAAGGATGGATATCTAGATAGATTCCAAGACCAGAAGGGGACCACTGTGATCATTTAGTCTGACCTGTTGTGTAACACAGACCAGAGAACTGCCCCGCAATAATTCCTAGAGCAGAAGTTGAATGGCCTGTGTTACACAGGAGGTCAGACTCAGTGATCACTATGGTCCCTTCTAGCCTTGGAATCTACGAGTCTGTCTATCTATCCTTCCTTTCTGGAAATCTTTTGTTCACTCTGTATTTCTTTCCCTCTCTTTTGGAGGGAAGAATGGATGGGTACATAGATGGATGGATAGATTCATGGACAGATGGATATGTGACCCTAGAAACAGGACTGAGCTTCCAAGACCAAAACGTATTTTAAGGCAAAGAAATTACATACGAAGGAAGGCAACTTACTTGGTCTGACAGACAACTTCGTGCCAGAGCCAAAGTTGAGCTTGAAGCTCCCCGAATCAGTATTCACACAGCATTTCCTGCCATCACAAAAACCCTGCAAAGTTCTTGGCCCCTTTACCTAGACATGGGCAAGAGACATGATAGCAAATCCCAAAGCTCTAACTAGAATCCCTTTGTCTAGGAATTGCAAGGACAGGATTGAGGGACACTGGCAGAGCTGGGGAGAGAGGGGAAAATCCCAGGTCTAGGATAGCAGAAAGCTGTGGGTTGGGATTGAGGAGCATCCGCAGAACTGGAAGGGGAGCCCAAGGCTTGGATAGCAAAGGGTTGTGGGTCAGAAATGAAGGGCGTCAGAAAAAACTTCTGTGAAGGAGAAATTCAGTTCTGTCCAGCCCTGAGTGATTCTCCAGCTCCCACAATGTATTAAAAATAGACATCCTCAGAAACTCAGAAATTCAACTAAAACCATGAGTACGGCACTTACTGGGTACAACAAGGAGCCCTGTCCCACTCCCAAAGGTGACTTTACCAGCGCCAACATTCACACAGTGTTTCCCACTGCAACAAAAACCCTGACAGCATTGACTAGGAACTAACCTCCCTAAGCCAGAATTGGGGAGGAAGGTGCTCCACCTCAGGCAACGTTTCCAATTATATTCGACATGGATACCAAATGGGATATTGAAAGGAACCTAAAGGAAGAGAGCCCCCAAATCCCCTGGGCTCCTTTGAAAATCCAATCACAAGAACATATGTAGGTAAATAAATAGCTCTGCAGTGTGTGAAGTAGAGTGGTCCAGGTGCTAGCCAAAGCACTTGGGAAATCCAGATTCAAATCCCTCCTCTGCCATGGACAATTTCTGTCACTTTGGGCACGTCATGTGTACTCTCTGTGCCTCAGTCTCCCATCAGTGAAATTGGGACATTATTTCCCTACCTCACAATGGTGTTGTGTGGCTACATACACTAAATTCATAGACTCCAAGGCCAGAAGGGACCACTATGATCATCTGGTCTGTCCCGCCTGTATAACACAGGGCCAGAGACCTGCCCCCAAATAATTCCTAGAGCGGCTCTTTTAGCAAACCATCCAATCTTGATTTGATGGAGAATCCACCATGACACTTGGTAAATTGTTCCAGTGGTTAACTGCTCTCACTGTTTAAAATTGACGCCTTATTTCCAATTTGATTATGTCTGGCTTCAACTTCCAGACATTGAATCGTGTTAGACCTTTCTCTGCTAGACTGAAGAGCCCACTACTGAATATTTGTCCCCCACATAGGTACTTACAAACTGTAAGGAAGTGACCCCTGAACCTTCTCTTTGTTAAGTTAAATAGATTGAGCTCATGTCTACCACTATAAGGTGGGTTTTCTAATTCTTTAATCGTTCTCGTGGCTCTTCTCTGCAATCTCTCCAATGTACCAACCTCCTTCAAGAGCATGTTTTCTGCTGTACCTTATTTTGTTAGGGGAGCTGGTCTAAGCCGTAGCATCGTAAGCACTCCACTGGAGGAATGTGCTGGTACGGCTATATCAACACAGTGATGCTAGTTAACCTTGTCTAGTGTAAACTAGGTTTAACACCTCCATAAAATCCTCTGCTGCTCTCATCAGGTCCTTAATGACCAAACGCTCATTTTTAACTGAGGAAACTTTTAAACGGAAAGGCAGAGCACTTACTTGGTCTAACAGACAATTCAGTCCCAGAGCCAATGATTAACCCATATCCCCTTGTGCCAATGTTCACACAACGTTTCCCGTCATCACAAAAACCCTGCAAATCACTGAGCAGAACTCAGCACCTAAAGGATGGTGATAGGATCCCCAAAACCAGAAACTGTGTTTGTAGGACTGAGTAACTTCAGTGTAGCCGGGGTGTCTCCCACATCCATTAACAAAAATAATCACTCCCCAAACGTATCAAAAATGGACATTCTCAGAAACTCACAGTTCAGCTAATGTCCATCACCGTGACACAGCCAGGGGACTTACCAGGTTTAACAAGGAGCCTTGTCCCACTCCCAAAGCTGAGCTTATAAGTACCATCATTCACACAGTGCTTCCCACTGCAACAAAAACCCTAGCCAAGAGAATGGTATCTGTCCCCATGGAGCTGACACCCGTGGGCCAGGAATCTAGGGGCACAATGCTTCGGCCACTATCCACCCCGTAGGCAACACACCCCGCGGTGCCCTTGAAAAATCGACCCATCAAAATGATACATAGATGGATGGATATATAATATCTACCTATATCTAAACACTAATGCAGCAATAAAATCAGCAGCCAATTTCAGGAGGGCCTTGAAGACCAAAAAGACCCTTGTGCCACAGAAGAAGTACCCATGAAGGCAGAGAACTTACTTGGTCTAACAGACAATTTGGTCCCCGAGCCAAAGTCGAGCCCATATCCCCCTGTGCCAGCAGTCACACAACATTTCCCTCCACAGCAAAAACCGCAGCAAATCACTTGGCAAAGTTGAGCACCTCAAGGCCAGCAATATGATTCTGAAAACCAGGAATTTAAGGAGGAAATATTTGTTTGTAGGATTGAGTTGCATGTGTTGGCCAGGGAGCCCAGGGCTGGAATAGCAGGGGCTATGGGTCAGGATTGAGGGATACTGGCAGATCGCAAGGAGGAGCCTAAAGGGATAGGGAGGCGGTGGGTCAGGATTAAGGGGCATTGGAAGAGTTGGCTGTGGTGTGAAGATCCCAGCAGTGGGGGTTGTGAATCAGGACAGACGGGCATTAGCTATTGTGTTGGGAAGTACAATACCAGGACCATTCTGGGTCTGCGCTGAGGAACGTTCTGAGAGCTGTTCATAAGGTCCACCTTCAGCAGGGTGGAATCCAAATTGAACTTTCTCACTCTCTTTTTCCTGGACACACATTTCAGCCTCCCAGTTAAAAGGAAAACACCTTTAAAAGCCCAAGCTGCAGCCCGGTTTTCCACTGGGAAAATTTGGGTTTCTGCCAAGTAGGAATGAAAATCAGCTACACTTACGGGGCTTCACAAGAAGTCTCGTCCCACCTCCCAAGGTGAGTGTGCTGCCGTAGTTCACACAGTGTTTCCCCCCCCTACAAAAATGTAAGAGCTGTTCCTTGTGCAAACAGAGCTCTTTGGGATGGATTAGCCAATACATCCTAGCCTAGTGTTGATATTGTTCCATATAACGGACCAGATCCTCAGCTGCTATAAATCAGTGCAATGCCATTGATGCCAAAGATGTTACCCCAATATACAGTAGCTGGATGTATTTTGTCTGTCTACATCTCCCTGATTGTATTTAATAATTGTAGGTTACAGTCGGGGTTCTGAGACTCAGGACTCCTGGGTTCTTTCCCCAGGTGCGAGAAAGGAATCCAGTCTAGT
This sequence comes from Lepidochelys kempii, assembly GCF_965140285.1. Lineage (NCBI taxonomy): Eukaryota > Metazoa > Chordata > Testudines > Cheloniidae > Lepidochelys > Lepidochelys kempii. The sequence goes on from NC_136392.1 coordinate 41,090,189, forward strand.
GACTTAAAAGGGGAGGGTTAGGACCCTGGACTCCTGGGTTCTATCCCCAGGTGCGAGAAAGGAATCCAGTCTAGTGACTTAAAAGGGGAGGGTTAGGACCCTGGACTCCTGGGTTCTAGTCGCACCTCTGGGATGTGAGGAGAGTTTTAGTGTGAAGGGGCTCTAAATTAGGGTTTCTAAATTCCGTCCTTAGTTTTGGGGTGAATTATGGGGTGCAGTGGCAAGAGAGGCATGGGCTGGAAGTCCAGACACTTGGGTTCTAACCCCTGTTCAGAGGGAGGAGAGCTGTCCTGAAGATTAGCGCAAGGGACCGGGAATCAGGATGCATGGATTGAATTCCCTGCTCTGGGAGATAGTGGGGTCTAGTGTGCTAGAGTAGGGCGGAGAGCAGGGAGTCAGGACACCTGGGTTCCATCCCCAGCTTGTACAGGGGAGTGGAATCTAGTGGTCGCTCATGGAGTCTGAAATGTTTCTGCTCTCAGTTAAACATAATTAGGTGCAATGGGAGAGATTTTTGAATGATACAAAAGGCAGGTGCCTGATGCCCATGGACTTAGATAGGAACAGCATTGCCCTTCGTGCCTTGTCCCTTTGTGAACTTCAGCAAAACCAACATATTTTCATTAAAAAAAAAAAAGATTTTGTCACAATTGCATTTTCTGATGGAAAAACTGTTTTGATGAAAAATTTCTAGCCAGCCCTGCTTCAGAGGCCATACAGCAGGAGAAATTAAGGACAGGAACTTACTTGGAATGACAACCAGTCTAGTTCCTCTTCCAAACACTGGCTTGTCGTACCCGCTTGTAGTCCCACAGTGTTCTCTGCCATGACAAAAATCTATCTACTGCAGAGGCCAGGGGGCCATGTTGACAAAAACATGTCAAATTGCAATGGTGGCTAATATTGAAGTCTAAATTGCTAGGCCAGGTGCTCAGTCTAGGGTAAATTGATGCAATGTCATTGAAGTTAATGGAGTTGAGGCTCTGGCTTTGTGTGTTTGGTTGGACAATTACATTGTCTAAAATGGATATGTGAAAAGGAGTGGCCACATGGGTGAGTCATCTAACTATGGATCAGAAAAAGGCAGAATTCTACTCCGGGAAGCATTGTGACTTTTTTTCCTGCTCAGATATGACAGTGATCAGTGACCCTATAAGAAGATTAGATACATACTCCACCACTTTTCAAATCCTTTCTGCCCCTTTTGTGTTTCTCTTAATTTCTCAGTCCTTCTGCTCTTATATTTTATCACTTTAATAAAAGGGAATTATGCCTCATTTCCAAAGGGAATCGATAGGGAGTTAAGTGCCTAATTCTCATTGGCTTTCATAGATTCTGAGGTCAGAAAGGACCACTGTGATCATCTAGTCTGACTGCCTGCAGAACACAGGCCAGAGAAATTCCCCCAAAATATTCCAGTTGGAACTAACCTATACCTATGAGAACTGGAGGTCCAATTCCTTGAGATGTTTTTTGAAAATCCCACATAATGTTCCAAATACTTACTTGGCTTTACAATTAGTTGTGTCCCAGATCCAAAGATGAGCTTGAAATCATTGTTACCCACAGTGATAAAGCCCACGGCAAAAAGACTCACCTCTAGTCTTAAAAAACATTGATGCTGATATTTTCAAAGCTACCCAAGAGATTCCAAGGCCCACTTCCAATAATACAAATTAGGCTTTCAAATCCATTAGATATTTACCAGCATATCTTGGATATTATCACCTACCAGGTTCCACAGTCAATTTCGTCCCTCTCCCAAAGATCAATTTCCAACTTGCTACTGAAGACACACAATGACACATCCAATAACAAAAACAAAGCGCATTATTACTGTGCAGCAGCATCTCTTTGAATTTATGTCTCTTGGGATGTACACATGAATTTTAGCTTCAAAGAAGGTTCCAAAAGAAAAAAAGTATAGTCCAGTATTTCAACCCATAACAGAGTGATCGATTGACCTACCTACCTACCTATTACAGTATCTGAGCCCTTCTTAGATTTTCACTTATTTCAACTATATTGTATTCTACAAACTCTAAGGAATCAAGTCCATTTTCTTCTGGGAGACAGATACTTATTTAAAATAATAACTAAAATACTTTTGTGCTGTCCTGTCCGCAACTATGCATTCAATTAAAATGCTAAAGAAAAACGACTTACTGGGTGTTACAGAGAGTTTTGTTCCCTTCCCAAATATGAGCTTTGTGTTGCCTGTTCCATAATTCCCACAGCAACACACAGCCTTACAATAACCATGCACAGGGGACCAAGCCCTTTGCTCCACAGTGGAAGACTTGTTACATCCCCATTTTTGTTCACAAAAGGCATGATCCAAGGGCCATTGGGATCTTTGGAAAGAATCTCATTGGCTTTAATTGCTTTTAGATCAGGCCCATTGGAGAGAAGGGGGAAACTTACCATGTAACATTATTAATAATTTTATTTCCATAGTGAAATTGAGGATTGGTCCATAAACTCGTTGGTGCTATATCCCCAACCTGATAGATCATCTTGAAAACTGCAGGACAGAAGTTATGTTAAAACATAGAATTTCTATCTTTCTAACTGCTTGTCTATCTATCTACATAGATATATTTAGCTATATATCTGTATAGCACTCTATCCCCCACCTAGCTAGCTAGCTATCAGATAATCTAGATATATTTAACGCTCTATCCCCCACATATCTATCTATCTATCTATCTATCTATCTTCATCCACCCCCTCTATCTATCTATCTATCTATCTATCTATCTATCTATCTATCTATCTATCTATATCTATCTATCTATCTATCTATCTATCCAAATTGTGAGATTGCCTCTAAAGACTCTGATTCTGAACGTGATTCAGATATATTACATTATACACACTGTGCAGTACAAAACCACTTACTTGGTTTTACAGACAGTTTGGTACCCTTCCCAAAGATGTTGCTTCCCCCATAGTTCCCACAGCAGTACACAGCCTTACAAGAACTGTATATGGGAGAGAGGGAACCTATTCCTCCACAAAGAAAGGCTGTCTACCTTTCCATCTTTGCTTCTATAGCACAGAAGACTGAGGGCCCAGGGATTAGGAATTGCTTTCTTCCCCTAATAAAACTAAGTTTGGGCCCATACAACAATTATTGCCATATCCCCCAACCGATTATAAATTCAGTGTTATGGACATAACTCTTCCCTTAGCTTTGTCACAATGAAGTGAAGTCCTAAGTGAATATATACAGAATGATCTCTGTCTTTTTGTCCATCCTGCTCTCGCTCTCTGTGCTCACTCATTATCCATCAATACATCTCGGCAATGATGCAAAGACCATCATGACAGTATCTGAGCAGCTCTGGAAATTCCTAGCTCATGCATGTATATATTGCATTTGTAGAAACTCTATTAATGCCACACCACTTACTTGGTTTGACAGAGAGTTTTGTTCCCTTTCCAAAAATTAGTTTAGCGCTGTATCCTCCAGAATCCCCACAGCAGCTCATAGCTTTACAAGAACCACACAGCAAGAAAAAAGATCCTTTTCCTGTCCAGTGGAAGGCTCCCTACACTTCCATCCTTCGTCACATAATACGGGAGGGTTAAGGATCTAGCACCAGAAGTTTTAAAGGTGTTTAGGTAGATGGAGATGGAGATGGGCACCTAGTGGGAGTTTCAATACAGCCTACTTGCCTAATTCAAAGGTAGTTGGGTACCGAGGTGCTTTTGGAAAGATGCCCTATCTGTTGGGAAATTTTGAAAAAAATTCATTTCCCCCAAATTTTCCTCATTTGCTTTTTTTAGTTTTATGTTGCAAAAACTAAAACTAGACAGGGTTCAGAGTAGCAGCCGTGTTAGTCTGTATCCGCAAAAAGAACAGGAGGACTTGTGGCACCTTAGAGACTAACCAATGTATTTGAGCATGAGCTTTCGTGAGCATGCATCCGATGAAGTGAGTTGTAGCTCACGAAAGCTTATGGTCAAATAAATTGGTTAGTCTCTAAGGTGCCACAAGTCCTCCTGTTCTTAAAACTGGACAGTTATGATTTTCAAAAACCAATTTCCACAAAAAACATCAGTTTTGGGGGGAATTATTGGATCCAGTGGCTAGGGAGTCCAGAAACTCCCTGCTCAAGCCCCTGCCCAGAGAAAGGGGCGCTGTCTTGAAAGTTAGCGCAAGGGATTTAGACTTAGGAGGCTTGGGTTAAGTTCCCTGCTCTGGGAGGATAGTGGGGTCTAGTGGGTTAGAGAAGAGAGGTGGGCTGGGAGTCAGGACACCTGGGTTCTATCCCTAGCTTGGGACAGGGGAGTGGAGTCTAGTGGTTGCTCACGTGCCCAAAATGTTTCTGCTCTCAGTTAAACATAATTAGGTGCAATGGGGGAGATTCTTTGAATGCAGGCAGGTGCCCAATGCCCGTGGACTTAGATGGGAACCATATTGCCCTTTGTGCCTTGTCCCTCTCTGTGCATAAGATCAACCTAATAAAATAAACCCCCAGTTCAACCAACTCTCTGAAAGTCAAATTCACTTTATTAAAAAATGGTTCTCCATTAAAAAACTAAAACCACTTACTTGGCCTCACAATCAGTCTCGTTCCTTTCCCAAAAGTCACTTTATCGTTCCCAGTACTCACACAGCAATTTGCACCACGACGAAAACACCAGCTGCCACTCTAAGGAGTTTAGCACTCTGTGAATCTATTTATGCCTAGAGTTGCCTCAACAGGAGTCAATTTTAAATCAGAAGTAAAGTTATTGTAAATTGGCTTAGCTTCTATGACTTGGAGGGAATTCTGTTGGTTTACGCCAGCTGAGAATCCGGCCCATTGTTTTATCTGAGATACATTTTGTTCTTGGATAAAATACAATATGGGCCAATTCCTCAACTGGTAAATCAACCCAGCTCCCTTGAAGCCCATGGTGCCGTGGGCCATATTTTTTAAGATATTAGACGCCTAAAAATGCAGATGTACACCTGGTGGGCTTTTCAAAAGAGCCTACGCTCCTAATTCCCCTGAGATCAGTGAGAGTTAGGTGCCTAGACTCTTTTGTAAATGGCATTGCATGACTGCTCTTACAGGCACCTAAATACCTTTAAAAATTGGCCCTATGTTCATAGACACCAGCTGAGAAGCTGACTTGCTTTTACTGTTTGGAGAAACACAACATTAGGTAGCCTTATTAGCACTTGTTTTAAGTTTAATTTAAAACTGTTCAAAAGAGAGACTTTTTTGTTTTTTACATAATGTATAGTCCATTGCCAGCGAGACACTGTTGAGACCAAGAACTGTGCTTCCAGGATTCAAGAAAGGTCTGGACGATCATATGGATAATGAAACCTCCAGAGTTACATTAGAGAGGACCAAAAAATAGATGGGATACAGCCCCGCCCTGGAATATTTAGAGTGGGGTTTTAGAAATTAAGGGGCTTTGGCCATCCCATGAAACTCTGAAAATTGCATTTGGTCAGATTGCAGTTATCTGAGTGATGGTAATGTTCCTTTGGAGCCTTAATCTATGTACCGAGATCACAAAACAGCATCCACACCAAACTATTCAGTTAAGCACAGTGTTTTCATTCAACGAACTTCTTCAGTTTTTCTGATGTATCTGAAAAAGCACTGTGAGATATCCTGAAATATCATTTATTTTTACCCTCCAAAAATTGAGTGAAAGGAAAAGCACTTACTAGGTTTTATCAGTAGCTGAGTTCCACCTCCAAAGACAGGTTTGTACGCATCATTAGTCACACGGCATGTCCCACCATAACAAAAACTTCAAAATTTTAATTTTTCGGAAAAAGACAGCTTTCCCTGGGCGGGCGGGGGAGGGGGGAAGAGTGATGTTTCCACACTGTATCTTAGAAATTAGGGTTTGTTGTTGTTATCACAGCAGTACTTTCCAGCACTATTCGGGAACCAGTAGGGAACCTGTGGTGCGAGGTGCTGTACAAACACCCGACAGAAAGACAATCCTGTCCCATGGTGCTTACAATCTAAGTATAAGATGAGGGAGACACAGACACTCCAACAGCGAAGCACAAGGAGGCAATGAGAGCATATTCCAAACCATCTCTGGTATTTGGCTAAGCACTTTTATCCAAAATACTTGGGTGACTTTGGAAATATCATTTTAACTGTTAAACTATCCCCCAAACAATCAGTTCTTCACTTCTTGTGCAGAGGATCAATGCAAGGCCAATAAGCCATGTTAGTGCCACGTTAGCCCGGAGTCACAACTCTTGTGCTGGCCCTCTCTGCACAAAGGTGAATTTTGCCATTACAGATTTGCCGTCCTTGGAGGAGAAAAGATATTACAAATGATGTGTGCTTAAGACTAGAGCTGGTTGGAAAGATTTTTCAAAAACCCCTTCCTGAATTGGGATGAAAAGCCAGTTTTTCAAAAAAAAAATTGTGAAATGTAATTCCAAAAAATTATTCATTTTGGGTCATTCAAAAGATTTTGGTTTTGACCTTTTATGTTTAGTTTTTCATATATGAAATAAAGTAAAAAAAAAATAAAAAGTTTCATAATGAAAAATCAAAAAGGGACACTGTAACATTGCTTAATTTTTCTAATAGTTTTTCATAGAGGCCAACACACTGTCATGAAAAAGTTGGTTTTCTCTAAATCACATTTTCTGACGGAAAAACTGTTTTGATGATAATTTTCCAACCAACCCTGCTTCAGAGGCCATACAGAAGGAGACATTAAGGATGGGAACTTACTTGGAATGACAACCAGTCTAGTTCCTCTTCCAAACACTGGCTTATTGTACCCACTTGTAGTCCCACAGTGTTCTCTGCCCTGACAAAAATCTATCCACTGCAGAGGCCGGGGGGCACGTTGTGCGATAGAGGTAAAGGAGAAAAGCATGCTGGGATTTTCAAAGAGGCCATTGGAATTCAGTGGGACGCAGGTGCCCAAACCCCTTAGTGATCCCTGAAAATCACAGCATGCATATTTTGGCCCAGAACATTAGCACGTTTTTTACTGTCACAGCTCCATTGACTTCAATGAAGCCACACCAGTTTCTGCATAGTTTTAAAACAATTAAAGGCATCCAAGTCTCATAGGTTGCTTGGAAAACCCAGTTTTAATCTCCCTCTGCTTAAATTCCCCCCATCTGTAAAATGGGCAGAACGATACTTCCTTCCTCCACTTTCATAGCTCACTCTGTGCGGGCCGGGCCTGTTTGAATCTGTTAGTACAGCACCCAGCACAAGGGCACTAGGCTTGCCAGCCCTCCAGGGTTGTCCTGGAGTCTCCAAGAATTAAAGATCAATATTTAATTAAAGATTATGTCATGTGATGGGACCTCCAGGAATACGTCCACCCAAAGCTGGCAACCTACATGGTGCCCTGACGTGAACTGAGGCTGTAGGCACTAGTCTGCTAAGAAGGGTTCAGATACTATTGCCATGAGGACCTCTAGGCAGATAAGTAGGAACATAACAGACACCCCGTTTCTTGAAAAAGCTAGCATGAGAAGTGGACAGATCTGTGGCAGTTGTTCTACAATCAGGAAGTATCCTGCAGTGCTCCCAGGAGAGGGAACCTAACGGATCTTCCATTCTCTACCTCCCACTGTGCCAACACCATGAGTAACCACAAATTGGCTGTGGTATTTTTATACAAACTCCCTAGCAACAACCAAAAACCAAGCCACTTACTTGGCATAACAAGGAGTTTGGTGCCAACTCCAAAAGTGAGCTTTGCAAAGCTGCTTCCCAAATTTACACAGCAACACACAGCTTTACATTAACCATTTCCCTTCTCTCTGATGGCATGTCAAATTGCGATGGTCCTAATGTAGAGATCTAAATTGCTGGGCCAGGTGCATAATCTCATGTAAATTGATGCAATGACATTGAAGTTAACAGAGTTGAGGCTCTGGCCCTGAGTGTTTAGTTGGACAATTACAAACTGGATATGTGAAATGGAGTTGCCACATGGGTGACACATCTAACTATGGATCAGAAAAAGGCAGAATTCTACTCCTGGAAGCACTGTGACTTTTTTTCCTGCTCAGATATGACAGTGATCAATGACCCTATAAGAAGATTAGATACATACTCCACCACTTTTCAAATCCTTTCTAACAAGAAAGAAAGAAAGAAAGAAAGAAAGAAAGAAAGAAAGAAAGAAAGAAAGAAAGAAAGAAAGAAAGAAAGAAAGAAAGAAAGAAAGAAAGAAAGAAAGAAAGGTTATTTTAGCCAAAGGAGTTACTATAATTATGTAGTTTGACCACAAGCATAACAAAAGAGTTTAGATAGATTAGATTAGATAATAAACTTGTCATCCAATAGTTACCAACCAATCCACAGATCATGAATAAACTTAACCCAATGAATAATCTTTACAGAAATGGGAGTAAAGGTAGAACCAATAGATATAATTCACAGTAATATTAGCAGGGCTCAACAAATTTCCTATTTTGCAGGATAGACAGGTTGCAGTGCAGTAGAAATTCCTATACCAAATAGGAAAACTAAGAGCCAAACTTTCTACTGGTGCAAATCCATTGACTTAATGGCATTACATCAGCGGAGGATTTAGCCCAAGACATGTAACCACTATCTGATGAGACTGTCTGTGAGCTAGTCTGTCCTCTCGAAGAGGAAACATGCAGGTTTGTAACTCTAGAATTCCTGCCTGGCTCATAGTTATTGTTAGCAAGCATATTTACACCCTGATTCTGCGACCCTTGTGCCCAATAAGCAAGATCCTTGGCTAGTGTGAACCCGAATAGCTTCTTTGACTTCAGTGGGTATACTCCAGGAGCAAGGGGCTACTCAGCATGATTTAGGAGAATGGCAAAATCTTGTATATTTCCAATGATATATCTGCCCATATCCACGCCTACCTGGATTCACCGTTAATTTTGTGCCTTTGCCGAAGGTGAGTTTCCGGTTTGATCCAGAAGCTGCACAGTGACAAACCCAATAACAAAAACCCTAGGGCTGGGATTTCAAAGGACACCTACTGAGGTAGACCAATACATTTTTAAGGCCAGAATGGACCATGAGAACATCCAGTCTGACCTCCATGGGATTTCAGTGGGAATTGGGCACCTAATTCCCTTAGGCTCTTTTGAACCTCCCAGCTCCTTTTTACTGTCGTCTTCTCCTCCTGAATCTAGTCCCACAAACGAAAGCAACAGATCAATACAAAGTGAGGCAAATGAAGAGAACTGCCAAGCAATTTCTTCATAGAAAAATTTTTTTCCTGCCCTCACCCTTGTAACTTACTTGGCCGGACAATCAGTTTAGTGCCAGATCCAAAAATCAACCTGTTTGTTCCTCCTGTATATGGCACAGTGATTTAGAGCCAAGCAAAAACTCCCCTCACTTACTCTAGCCTTGTAACCTGCCTTAACAGGGATTACAAGTTTGGGGGCAAAATAGGATCCTGATGATTTTGGATAAGCTCTTGAGCTCATGTAAACTGGCACTTGACCCATTGATTTCAGTGGCATTGCATCAATGCACATCCGCTGGGATCCCGCCACATTGACTCCAATGGGGCTGTGATTGGTTTATACCAACTGAGGACCAGTCCCCATTGACCATGGAGCTATGGCTGATTTCCATCAGCTGGGGATCTGGCCCACTGACTCCAATGGAGGTATGCCCAGTTTACACCAGCTCCAGAGATTCCTGCTGACAACCCCACATGGCTGGAATCCCTCTGGACCATAACAGCTGAAGGTACCTACCGGGTTTGATCAGCAATTTAGTTCCCTTTCCAAAGATGAGTTTGTCTGCATTTCCTGAATATACACTGTGATGATCCCCCTTACAAAAAGGGTCTTTTATGAGTCACTGCTTGTTTCCTAGCCCCTCCAGAAACATGCAATGCACCTCACACCAACTCCTTGATAATTTGACGATTATCTAGCCACAAAACAATTGCGTACCATGGAATCATACACATTAGAATTGGAAAAGACCTCTTCAGGCATCTATCTATCGATCGATCCATCGATCTAACCAAATAGTCAGACTGCCTCTAGTGACTCAGAGTTTGAATATGAGTGAGATATATTACATTGTACATACTATGCAGTACAAAACCATTTAATTGGTTTAACAGAGTGGTTGGTACCCTTCCCAAAAATGAACTTAGTATTGCTTCCCCCATCGTTCCCACCGCATTACACAGCCTTACAAGAACTGTGTACGGGAGAGAGAAATATATCATACCTTTCCATCTTTGCTGCTATGGCATTGAAGACTAAGGGCCCAGGGATTGTGAATTGCTTTCTTCCCCTAATAAAACGGAGTTTAGGCCCATACAACAATTACTGCCATATCCCCCAACCGATTATAAATTTAGTGTTTTGAACATAACTCTTCCTTTAGATTTGCCACAATGAAGTGAAGTTAGTACATATGGAATGATCTCTGTTATTTGTCCATCCTATCTCTATCCCCTAGCTCTCTATCCGCACTCATAATCCATCTATACATCTAGGAAATGATGCAAAGACCATCACGACAGTATCTTAGCAGCTCTGGAAATTCCTAGCTCATGTTGTGTGGGTTGCATTTATAGAAACTCTATTAACACCTCACCACTTACTTGGTTTTACAGAGAGTGTCGTTCCCTTTCCAAAAGTTAGCTTAGCGCTGAATCCTCCAGAATTCCTAAAGCAGCTCATAGCTTTACAAGAACCACAGAGTGAGAAGAAAGAACATTTTTCTGTCCAGTGGAAGGCTCCCTACACTTCCATCCTTGGTCACATAATACAGGAGAGTTAAGGATCTAGTGCCAGAAGTTTAAAGGTGTTTAGGCAGCTGAAGATGGAGATAGGCACCTAGTGGGAATTTCAATACAGCCTTCTTTCCTAATTCAGAGGTAGTTGGGTACTGAGGTGCTTTTGGAAAGCTGCCCTATCAGCACCTTCAGGTGCCTAAATACCTTTTGAAAATCTGGCACTATCTTACACATCACTTTATCTTGCAAGTTGAGTTTAGGTCCATACGCTGGCTAAAGCCACATCTCTAAATCATTACAAATTCAGTACTTTGTCCAGAACTGAATTTACACATATAGATACATAGATTTAGGGCATCTGTCTATCTATGTTCCACCTCAAAATCCCACCTCGTTATCAGTTATTTGAAACAAACCCTTTTATATTTACAAACATTATCAACACCTACCAGGCTTCACCACAAATTTAGTCCCACTCCCAAAGATGTATTTCCTGCTGCTTCCAGAGTTAACACAGTGACACAGACAATAATAAAAACCTTGTGAATTCAATTTACATTGTCAGCTCTTTTGATGCATGTCTCTTTGCACGTATATGGCTAAGACATCTAGCAATAAATCCCACACAGAGACGTCATTATAGGTGTCCCAAGTGGTCAACTTGTGATCTATCTATCTATCTATCTATCTATCTATCTATCTATCTATCTATCTATCTATCTCCATACTCACACACCTAGCTGCACAATAAGGACAGCAATGGTATTTTTAATCCTCTAAAACTTCATAAGACCAGACAGTTGATACAAAAGTTGCCTTAAAAAAAGAGGCTTATTTTTCCCCTGGGGTTCTGGATATGTTTTAAGTACACTAAATTAACCGATCACAGCTGTTGAAATAAATGACCGTGCTGAATTCCCTGTTTCATGTCATTACTGCCGACTGGCTGTAATAAGAGGGATATTTGGGCTAAATTCTTCCCAGGTGTAATTCCTTTCAGATCAGTCAGTTTAATAAAGGGGTGATTTTACACCAATAAAGCATACCTCTCCACCTCCTATTAGAAATAGAAGCATAGGAATAGCCAGAGTGGATAAGAGCACCTTGCCCAGGCTCCAACAATAACTAGAACCTGCTATCTCAGAGGAAGATTTTAGGGAGTGATATGGCAGTCTGCTGTTCCTCCCTAATTCCACATCATTTAGTGGTGAGTGCATACAGGGAAGCAGGCAGACTTATAGCTCTGTTGCATTCTAACCCTTTCTGCTATGACTCTGCACATGGTGTCATTGGGTGAGATTTTCAAAAGTTCCAATGTGAGTTAGGCACCTCACTCCCGGGGACTTGCAGTGGGGCAAATGGTGTAGATTCTTTTGAAAATCTCACCCATAATCCATACACGAGAAAGTTTTTAAAGGCACCTAAGGGATTTAGGAGCATTTGTTCCATTGCAAATCAATGATATTTATGCTTCTAAATACCAGAGGCACTTTGAACACCCCCTGTCCCAATAATCAATGGCATTATATGACAGGGTTGCCTACAATAGTAGAGGAGGGGACTCAGTGTCTCAGGAGGCTTATTCCAGTCCTATATTCTTAAACAGCCAATCATTATTTTAAAAAATCCTGCCAAGCTCAAAGGTACCATGGGGCAGTGAGTTCCAGAGGCTTAAAATGTGTACGTATTTTTAGCTCTTTTAAATTTGCTGCCTCTCATGTTTTATTGACCACCCTCTTGTTCTTGCCTTATTAGACATGTTGAATAATATTCCTGTTACTTACTGGTGTTCACTACTAGCTTTGTTCCAGTTCCAAAGGTGACCTTGTTGTTATTGCTCACAGTAATAAAAACCTTAACAAAAACCTCGCTTGCCACCTCTGTAAAGCTGACACAAACGAGTGAACCAACAAAGGGACACATTCAACAGTGAATCTTCTTTTAAAAGGAATACTTTCACAGTGTGACCATCTAATGAAGGGACTAGATCCTCAGCTAGGGTAAACTACGATAGTTTCATTCAATTCAGTCAGCTGTGCCAATTTCCAATCAACTGGAGATCTGGCCTAAAATTTTAATTTTGCTACTAGCTCTACAGACAAACGATCTAACCTGTTGAATGACAAAGAAAGAAAGAAAGAAAGAAAGAAAGAAAGAAAGAAAGAAAGAAAGAAAGAAAGAAAGAAAGAAAGAAAGAAAGTTAGTTATTTTAGCAAAAGGAATTCCTATAATAACATAGTTTGATCATAAGCATAACAAAAGAGATTCGATTAGATAAAATAATAAACTTGCCATCCAGTAGTTACCAACCGACCACAGATCATGAATAAACTTGACCCAATGAACAGTCTTTACAAGTACCAAGTAAAGGTAGATCCAATAGATATAATTCACAGTAATATTAGTGGGACTCAATGAATTTGCTATTTTTGCAGGATTGACAGGTTGCAATGCAGTAGAAATTCCTATACCAAACAGGAGATGTAGGAGCCAAACTTTTCTATTGGTGCAAATCCATTGACTTAATGGAGTTACATCAGTGGAGGATTTAGCACAAGATATGTAACCACTATCTGATGAGACTGTCTGTGAGCCAGTCTGTCCTCTCGAAGAGGAAACACGGAGGTTTGTATCTCCAGAATTCCTGCCTGGCTCATAGTTATTGTTAGCAAGCATATTTACACCCTGATTCTGCGACCCTTGTGCCCAATGAGCCAGACACTTGGCTGGTGTGAAGCTGCATAGCTCTTTTGACCTCAGTGGGTCTACTCCAGGAGCAAGGGGCTACTCAGCATGATTCAGGAGGACAGCAGAATCTGAGCCTTCTATTTTTCCAGGGATACCTCTGCCCTTGTCCATGCCGACCTGGGTTCACTGTTAATTTTGTACCTTTGCCGAAGGTGAGTTTCCAGTTCAGTCCAGAAGCCGCACAGTGACAAAGCCAAGAACAAACCCCTAGGGCTGGGATTTCAAAGGACACCTACTGAGGTAGACCAATACATTTTTAAGGCCAGAATGGACCATGAGAACATCCAGTCTGACCTCCATGGGATTTCAGTGGGAATTGGGCACCTAATTCCCTTAGGCTCTTTTGAACCTCTCAGCTCCTTTTTACTGTCGTCTTCTCCTCCTGAATCTAGTCCCCAAACAAAAGCAACAGATCAATACAAAGTGAGGCAGATGAAGAGAACTGCCAAGCAGTTCTTCATAGAAAAAATCTTTTGCTGCCCTCACCCTTGTCACTTACTTGGCCGGACAGTCAGTTTAGTGCCAGATCCAAAAATCAACTTCTCTGCTCCTCCTGTATATGGCACAGTGATTTAGGGCCAAGCAAAAACTCCCCTCGCTTATTCTAGCCTTGTAACCTGCCTTAGCAGGGATTACAAGTTTGGGGGCAAAGTAGGATCCTGATCATTTTGAATAAGTTCCTGAGCTCATGTAAACTGGCACTTGACCCATTGATTTCAGTGGCATTGCATCAATGCACAACCGCTGGGATCCCACCGCATTGACTCCAATGGGGCTGTGATTGGTTTATACCAACTGAGGACCAGTCCCCATTGACCATGGAGCTATGGCTGATTTCCATCAGCTGGGGATCTGGCCCACTGACTCCAATGGAGGTATGCCCAGTTTACACCAGCTCCAGAGATTCCTGCTGACAACCCCACATGGCTGGAATCTCTCTGGACCATAATGGCTGAAAGTACCTACCAGGTTCAATCAGCAGTTTAGTTCCCTTTCCAAAGACAAGTTTGTCTGCATATTCTGAAGAAGCACTGTGACAATCCCCCTTACAAAAAGGGTCTTTACTGAGTCACTGCTTGTTTACTAGCCCCTCCAGAAACTTGCTATGCACCTCACACCAACTCCTTGATGATTTGATGATTATCTAGCCACAAAACTGTTGTGTACCATGGAATCATACAAATTAAAATTGGAAAAGACCTCCTCGGGCATCTATCTATCTGTCTGTCTGTCTGTCTATCTATCTAACCAACCAATTTGTGAGACTGCCTCCAGTAACTCTGAGTTTGAATATTAATCAGATATATTACATTGTACATACTATGCACCACAAAACCACTTACTTGGTTTAACAGAGAGTTTGGTTCCTTTTCCAAAGATGAGCTTAACGTTGCTTCCCCCATAGTTCCCACAGTACACAATACACAGCCTTACAAGAACCGCATATGGGAGAGAGGGAACCTATTTCTCCAAATAGGAAGGCTTCCTACCTTTCCATCTTTGCTCATATACCATAAGATATTAAGGGCCCAGGGATCATGAATTGCTTTCTTTCCCTAATAAAACTGAATTTAGGTCCACACAACAATTACTGCCATATCCCCCAACCGATTATAAATTCAGTGTTATGAACATTACTCTTACTCAAGATTTGACACAATGAAGGCCTAAATGAGTAGATATGGAATGATCTCTGTTTATTTGTCCATCGTATCTATCTATGTCTGCCTGTCTGTCTGTCTAAAAACAGATTTATTTATCTAGATCTCTATCCCCACTCATAATCCATCTATACATCTAGGCAATGATGCAAAGACCATCACGACAGTACCTGAGCACCTCTGGAAATTCCTAGCTCATGTCGTGTGGGTTGCATTTATAGAAACTCTATTAGCACCTCACCACTTACTCGGTTTTACAGAGAGTGTCGTTCCCTTTCCAAAAGTTAGCTTAGCGCTGAATCCTCCAGAATCCCCACAGAAGCTCATAGCTTTACAAGAACCACACAGCAAGGAAAAAGAGCCTTTTCCTGTCCAGTGGAAGGCTTCCTACACTTCCATCCTTCATCCCATAATGCAGGAGGGTGAAGGATCTAGTACCAGAAGTTGAAAGGTGTTTAGGTAGCTGAAGACAGAGATAGGCACCTACTGGGAGTTTCAAAAGAGCATAGTTGCCCAATTCAAAGGTACCTGGGTATCTAGGTGATTTTGGAAAGATGCCCTATCAGCACCTTCTGGTGCGTAAATATCTTTGAAAATCTGATGCTATCTTACAAAGCACTTTTTTTGCAAGTTGAGTTTAGGTCCATACACTGGCTAAACAACATATTCAAACAGTTACTAATTCAATATTTTGACCAGAACTGAATTTACAAACATAGGTAGGGAGGTAGGTAGATTTAGGTTTTCTATGTTCCTCCAAAAATCTCAGCTCATTATCAGTGTCTCAGGATGCCCCTTCCAGTCCTCTATTCCTAAATATCCAATCGTTTCTTTAAAAATCCTGTCATGCTCAATGGTATCATGTGGCAGTGAGTTCCACAGGCTAATTACGTGTAAGTATTTTTAGCTCTTTTAAATTTGCTGCCTGTCATGTTTTACTGAATGGCCTCTTGTTCTTGCCTTTTTAGACATATTAAATAACATTCCTGATACTTACTGTGATTCACTGCTAACTTTGTTCCATTTCCAAAACTGAATTTGAAGTTGTTATTGCTCACAGTAACAAAAACATTGCTTGCCACCTCTGTAAAGCACTTTACAGAGCTGACACAAATGAGTGAACCAACAAAGAGACTTAACAGAGTTGGGCAGTCAGATACTGCCATCACAGGCATAGTGAAAGAAAGAAAGATTTTCTAGGGGGAAGGACAGCGAGACATACAGAGAGAGAGAAGAAATCAGAATATAGAGAAAG
Source organism: Lepidochelys kempii (assembly GCF_965140285.1). Taxonomy (NCBI): domain Eukaryota; kingdom Metazoa; phylum Chordata; order Testudines; family Cheloniidae; genus Lepidochelys; species Lepidochelys kempii. The sequence goes on from NC_136392.1 coordinate 41,106,560, forward strand.
AAATATAGAAAGACAGAAGAGAAAGAAAAAAGATTCCCTGAAAGGAAGGATGGATATCTAGATAGATTGCAAGACCAGAAAGGCACAACTGTGATCATTTAGTCTGACTTGCTGTGTAACAGAGGCCAGAGAACTTCCCCAAAAGTAATTCCTAGAGCAGAAGTTGAATGGCCTGTGTTACACAGGAGGTCAGACTAGATGATCACAATGGTCCCTTCTGGTCTTGGAATCTACAAGTCTATCTATCTACCCTTCCCTTCAGGGAATCTTTTGTTCACTCTGTATTTCTTTCCCTCTCTTCTGGAGGGAAGACTGGATGGATAAATAGATGGATGGATGGATGCATGGACAGATGGATATGTGACCCTAGAAACAGGACTGAGCTTCGAAGATCAAAACGTATTTTAAGGCAAAGAAATTACATACGAAGGAAGGCAACTTACTTGGTCTGACAGACAACTTTGTGCCAGAGCCAAAGCTGAGCTTGAAGCCCCCAGAATCAGTATTCACACAGCATTTCCTGCCATCACAAAAACCCTGCAAAGTTCTTGGCCCCTTTCCCCAGACATGGGCAAGAGACATGATAGCAAATCCCAAAGCTCTACTAGAATCCCTTTGTCTAGGAATTGCAAGGACAGGATTGAGGGGCACTGGCAGAGCTGGGAGGGAGGGGAATCCCAGTTCTGGGACAGCAGAAAGCTTTGGGTTGGGATTGAGGGGCATCATAGAACTGGGAGGGGAGCAAAGGGTTGTGGGTCAGAAATGAGGGGCTTCAGAAAAGCACTGGGGGTGGGGGGGAAACTCAGCTCTGTCCAGCACTGAGTTATTCTCCAACTCCCCAAATGTATTAACAATAAACATGCTCAGAAACTCACAAATTCAACTAAAATCAATCACTCAGACTGAGCCCAGGCACTTACTGGGTGCAACAAGGAGCCTTGTCCCACTCCCAAAGGTGAGTTTAACACCAACATTCACACAGTGTTTCCCACTGCAACAAAAACTCTAACAGCATTGACTAGGAACTAGCCTCCCTGAGCAAGGACTGGGGAGGAAGATGCTGCCCCCCCCAACTTAGGCATCGTTTCCAAGTATATTAGACATGGATACCAAATGGGATATTGAAAGGAACCTAAAGGAAGAGAGCCCCCAAATCCCCTGGGCTTCTTTGAAAATCCAAACACAAGAACATATGTAGATATACAGATAGCTCTGCAGAGTGTGCAGTAGAATGGGCCAGGTGCTAGCCAAAGGACTTGGGAAATCCAGATGCCAATCCCTGCTCTGCCATGCACTCCTTTGGGCACGTCACGTGTACTCTCTCTGCCTCAGTTCCCCACTGGTGAAATGGGGACACTATTTCCCTACCTCACAATGGTGTTGTGAGGCTTCATACACGAGAGTCATAGACTCCAAGGTCAGCAGGGACATTGCGATACCTAGTCTGCCCTCCCTGTATAACACAGCCCAGAGACCTGCCCCCAAATAATTCCTAGAGTGGATCTTTTAGAAAACCATCCAATAGTGATTTGACGGAGAATCCACAATGATACTTGGTAAATTGCTCCAATGAATAATCGCTCTCACCGATAAAAATTTTGGCCTTATTTCCAATTTGAATTTATGTAGCTTCATTTTGCAGACCCTGGATCATGTTAGACCTTTCTCTGGTAGACTGAAGAGCCCATTATTGAATATTTGTCCCCCACGTAGCTACTTATAGACAGTAATTAAGTGACCCCTTAACCTTCTCTTTGTTAAGTTAAATAGATTGAGCTCAAGTCTACCACTATAAGGCAGGTTTTCTAATCCTTTAATCGTTCGCATGGCTCCTCTCTGACCCCTCTCCAATTTATCAACATCCTTCTTGAATTGTAGACACTAGAACGGGACACAGGCCCACCAGTGCCAAATACAGAGGCAAAATAATTTCTCCACTCTTACACTAAAAACAGTGAGCTGCTCAGATGTCACAGTAACGGGGACCATATATGGATCTTATTTTTTTTTGAAGGCTGGGTGCACCATCAGGTCACGCAGTTTGACCTTCTGTGCCACATAGGCTATAGAACTTCACTCAGTGATTCCAGTAACGTGTGTTTTACTAGAGCATGTCTTCCAGCAAGGCTTCCAGTCTTGATCTGAAGACTCAAGAGATGAAGAACCCACCACTTCCCTGGTGTAGATTTTTCCAGTGGTTGGGTTATAAAAATTGTGCCTTTTTTTTTATTTGAAATTGTCCAGACATTGTATTTTGTTCTGCCTTTCTCCACCAGAATAGGGAGCCCTTTAGTGCCTGGGATTTTCTCCTTGTGAAGGTACTTGTACATCAGAATCAATTCAGAGAGAGAGAGAGAGGGAGGTCTAGCTGTACGACACGAAGAGCAGCTCTACTCTAAACACTTTTGCTGGTTTTTGTTAGAAGTGTGATTTCATACAAAAGGCCTAGCCTGGACAGTTATTCTAGTCAAGAGCGGGTTTGCTGGTGTACCGTATTTGGTTAGGGGAGCCGGTAAAAGCCGTAGCATGAAGAGCACTCCGCTGGCAGGTTGAGCTGGGTTGTGCAGTATAGCGATCCTAGCTGACCTGGTCCCGTGAAAACATCCCTAAAATCCTCAGCTGCTCTCATCAGGTCCTTAAAGACCAAAAGCACATTTTATCCGACAAAACATTTAAACGGAAAGGCCGATCACTTACTTGGTCTAATAGACAATTCAGTCCCAGGGCCCCTGCGTCAGTGTTCACACAACATTTATTTTCATAACAAAAACCCTGCAAATCACTTGGCAGAACTCCACACCTAAAGGCTGGTGATAGGATCCCAAAAACCAGAAACTCTTCGTAGGACTGAGTAACATCAGCAGAGCTGGGTTGTGGAACCAGGGCTGGCACAGCAGGGGGCTGCGGGTTGGGATTGAGGGGCACTGGATGAACTGGGGTACATGGGGAGCCCAGGGCTGGGATAGAAGAGGGGTACAGGTTGGGATTGAGGGGCATCAGCAGATCCAGAGAGGGAGAAGGTAGCCAGGCTGGGAGAGCAGAGGGCTGTGGGTCAGAATTGAGGGGATATCAGCAAATCTGTGAGAGAAGCTCAAGTCCCATCCAGCACTGAGTGATTCTCTCACATCCATTAACAAAAACAATCACTCCCCAAACATATCAAAAATGGACATTCTCAGAAAGTCACAAATTCAACTAACGCCCATCACTATGACACAGCCATGGGGACTTACTGGGTTTAACAAGGAGCCTCGTCCCATGCCCAAAGGCAAGCTTATAGGTACCATCTTTCACACAGTGTTTCCCACTGCAACAAAAACCCTAGCCAAGAGAATGGTATCTGCCCCCATGGAGCTGACACCCGTGGGCCAGGAATCTAGGGGCACAATGCTTCAGCCACTATCCACCCCTTAGGCAACACACCCCGTGGCATTGGCTATCAGTATAGGATGGGATTTCCATAGGGCCCTAAAGAAAGTAAGTACCTCAAACCCTTTGTGCCCTTGAAAATCCTACCCATCAAAATGAATGATAGATATTATCTATCTATCTATCTATCTACTATCTATCTACTATCTATGTAACCCCATGCACCCCCATCTAGCTATCTAAACACTAATGCAGCAATAAAATCAGCAGCCAATTTCAAGAGGGCCTTGAAGACCAAAAAGACCCTTGTGCCACAGAAGAAGTATCCATGAAGGCAGAGAACTTACTTGGTGTAACAGACAGTTTGGTCCCTGAGCCAAAAGTGAGCCTGTATCCCCCTGCGCCAGCAGTCACACAATGTTTCCCTCCATAACTAAAACCCCCGCAAATCACTTGGCAAAGTTGAGCACCTCGAGGTCAGCAATATGATTCTAAATCCCAGGAATTTAATGAGGAGACATTTGTTCTTAGGATTGAGGGATGTTGGCAGAGCTTTGCGTATTTGTGGGGAAGCCTAGGGCTGGAATAGCAGGATGCTATGGGTTGGGATTGAGGGGCATTGGTAAATCACAGGGGAGAGCCTAGGGCTGGGATAGCAGGAGGCTGTAGGTCAGGATAAAGGGGCATTGGAAGAGTTGGCTGTGGTGTGAAGATCCCAGCAGTGGGGGTTGTGAATCAGGACAGACGGGCATTAGTTATTGTGTTGGGAAGTACAATACCAGGACCATTCTGGGTCTGCGCTGAGGAACGTTCTGAGAGCTGTTCATAATGTCCACCTTCAGCAGGGTGGAATCCAAATTGAACTTTCTCGCTCTCCTTTTCCTGGACACACATTTCAGCCTCACAGTTAAAAGGAAAACACCTTTAAAAGCCCAAGCTGCAGCCCGGTTTTCCACTGGGAAAATTTGGGTTTCTGCCAAGTAGGAATGAAAATCAGCTACACTTACGGGGCTTCACAAGAAGTCTCGTCCCACCTCCCAAGGTGAATGTGTTGCCATAGTTCCCACAGTGTTTCCCCCCCCTACAAAAATGTAAGCAGTTCTCCAGCCCTTGTCAGGAAAATGACCCATTCCTTGTGGAAATATGATACGAAATGTTGATATTGTTCCATACAATGGACCAGATTCTCAGCTTCTGTAAATCGGTGTAATTCCATTGAAGTCAATGATGTTATACCAATATACACCAGCTGAATGTATTTTGTTATCTGTCTGTCTATATCTCCCTGATTTTATTTAAAAATTATAGGTTAGAGCCGGGGTTCTAAGACTCAGGACTCCTGGGATCTACCCCAGTTCTGGTAAAGGAGTCAAGTCCAGTGAGGTGGAAGGGGATGTGTTAGGACCCTGGACTCCTGGGTTCTGTTCCCAGCTCTGGGATGTAAGGAGAGATCTAGTGATAAGTGTGGAAGGGCTGGGAATTAGTATTCCTAATTTCTGTCCTCAATTTTGGGGTGAATTATGGGGTCCAGAGGTTAGAGAAGCATGGACTGGGAGTCCAGACTCTTGGGTTCTAGCCCCAGCTCAATGAGAAGAGTGGTGTCTTGAAGGTTAGAGCAAGGGACCGGGAATCAGGATGTTTGGGTTGATTTCCCTACTCTGGGAAGCTAGCAGGGTCTAGTGGGTTGGGTTGGCTTGGGAGTCAGGATGGCTGGGTTCTATCCCGGCTTGGACAGGGGAGTGGAATCTAGTGGTTGCTTACATAGTCTGAAATGTTTCTGTTCTCAGTTAAACATAATTAGGTGCAATGGGGGAGATTCTTTGAATGATATTAAAGGCAAGTGCCCAATAACCATGGATTTAGATGGGAACCGTATTGTCATTTGTGCCTTGTCCCTCTCTGTGCATAAGATAAACCCAATAAAATAAACCCCCAGTTCAACCAACTCTTTGGAAATCTAATTCACCTTTTTAAAAAATGGGTCTCAACTAAAAGCTAAAAACACTTACTTGGCCTCACAGTCAGTCTCGTTCCTTTCCCAAAAGTCACTTTATCGTTCCCAGTACTCACACAGCAATTTGCACCACGACGAAAACACCAGCTGCCACTCTAAGGAGCTTAGCACTCTGTGAATCTATTTATGCCTAGAGTTCCCTCAACAGGAGTCAATTTTAAATCAGAAGTAAAGTTATTGTAAATTGGCTTAGCTTCTATGACTTGGACGGAGTTCTGTTGGTTTACGCCAGCTGAGAATCCGGCCCATTGTTTTATCTGAGATACATTTTGTTCTTAGATAAAATACAATACAGGCCAATCCCTCAACTGTTGTAAATCAACGTAACTCCCTTGAAGTCAATGGCACTGTGGGCCATAATTTTGAAGATATTAGGTGCCACAAATGCAGATCTGCACCTAATGGGCTTCTCAAAACAAATTTCACACCAAAATATCCTGAAATGTCATTTATTTTTACCCTCCAAACACTGAGTGAAAGGAAAAGCACTTACTAGGTTTTATCAGTAGCTGAGTTCCACCTCCAAAGATGGGTTTGTACGCATCATTAGTCACACGGCATGTCCCACCATAACAAAAACTTCCAGGACATTTCTCACCTGTATCACAGTGTTATTTACTCCCATAGCCATGTATATCTTAGATCTGTGTATTGTTTATAGAGCTGGTCCAAAAATGTAAATAATTTTCTGTGGGAAATTTTGAAAAAAATATTTCCCCAACTTTCCTGCTCTTTTTTTTTAGTTTTGTGTGGCACAAACTAAAACTAAATACTTTTGATTTTCAAATACCAATTTCCATTAAAAAATAATCCATTTTTGATCACCACGTTTTATTTACCCAAAGTGAAAATGTTTAGCAAAAAAGGTAGTTTCCACGTTTTTCATCCAAAAAAATTGGAGTATTTTGATGAAAATTAACATTTCAAAATTTTAATTTATGTGCAAAAAACAGATTTCACTGGAGGTCAGGAGGATAGTGCTGCATCAACATTGTACCTTAGAAAGGAGGGGCAGGATTTGTTGTTGTTATTGCAGCAGTACTTAAGAGCCCTATTCAGGAACCAGGACCTATGGTGCTAGGTGCTGTACAAACATCCGACAGAAAGACAATCCTGTCCCATGGCGCTTACAATCTAAGTATAAGACGAGGGGGATACAGACACTCCAACAGCGAAGCACAAGGAGGCAATGAGACCATATTCAAAACCACCTCTGGTATTTGGCTAAGCACTTTTATCCAAAATACTTGGGTGACTTTGGAAATATCATTTTAACTGTTAAACTATCCCCCAGAGAATCAGTTCTTCACTTCTTGCGCAGAGGATCAATGCAAGGCCAATAAGCCATGTTAATGCCACGTTAGCCCTCCAACTAAGCATTGAATGAGTCATAACTCTTGTGCTGGCCCCCTCTGCACAAAGGTGAATTTTGCTATTATGGATTTGCCATCCTTGGAGGAGGAATGATACCACAAATGACAAAAGACTAGAGCTGGCTGAAAATTTTAAAAAATCATCCTGAATTGGGATGAAAAGCCATTTCAAACAAATTTTGTGAAATGAAATTCCAAAAAATAATTTGTTTTGGATCATTCAGAAGGTTTGGTTTTGACCCCATTTTCAATTTTTTTATATGAAACAAAGTAAACTTCAAAACAAAAAATGGTTTTATAATCAAAAATCAAAAAGGGACACTCTGATGGTTTTGAATTTTTTTCTATTTTTTTTTTTTTTTCAGAAATGAACTTCAGCAAAACCAACACATTTTCATGGGTGGATGGGGGGAGGTTTTCTCTAAATCGCATTTTCTGATGGAAAACCTGTTTTGAGGAAAATTTTCCAACCAGCCCTGCTTCAGAGGCCATACAGAAGGAGACATTAAGGATGGGAACTTACTTGGAATGACAACCAGTCTGGTTCCTCTTCCAAACACTAGCTTGTCGTACCCACTTGTAGTCCCACAGTGTTCTCTGCCCTGACAAAAATCTATCCACTGCAGAGGCTGGGGGGCATGTTGTGCGATAGAGGTAAAGGAGAAAAGCATGCTGGGATTTTCAAAGAGGCCACTGGAATTCAGTGGGACGCAGGTGCCCAAACCCCTTAGTTATCTCTGAAAATCACAGCATGCATATTTTGGCCCAGACCCTCAGCAGCTGTAAATTGTCACGGCTCCATTGACTTCAATGGAGCTACACCAGTTTATTTATAGACTTTAAAACAATTAAAGGCATCCAAGTCTCATAGGTTGCTTGGAAAACCCAGTTTTAATCTCCCTCTGCTTCAGTTCCCCCCATCTGTAAAATGGGCAGAACGATGCTTCCTTCCTCCCTTTTTCTATTTACATGGTTAGCTCTTTGCAAGCAGAGATTGTTCTAATCTGTTAGTACAGCACCCAGCACAAGGGCACTAGGCTTGCCAACCCTCCAGGATTGTCCTGCAGTCTCCAGGAATTAAAGATTAAATTTTAACTAAAGATTATGTCATGTGATGAGACCTCCAGGAATATGTTCAACCAAAACTGGCAGCCCTACATGGCACCCTGATCTGAACTGAGCCTCTGCTAAGAGGGGCTCAGATACTATAGCCATGAGGAGCTCTAGGTAGATAAGCAGGAAAATAATAGACTCCCCGTTGTTTGACGCAGCTAACATGAGAAGTGGACAGATCTGTGGGGGATGTGCTACAATCAGGAAGAAACCTGCAGTGCTCCCAGGAGAGGGACCCTAACAGACCTTCCATTCTCTACCTCCCATTGTGCCAACACCACGAGTAACCACTAATTGGCTGTGGTATTTTTATACAAACTCTCTAGCAGCAACAAAAACAAAGCCACTTACTTGGCATAACAAGGAGTCTGGTGCCCGCTCCAAAGGTGAGCTGTGCAAAGCCGCTTCCAGAATTCACACAACAACACACTGCCTTACAATAACCATGGAGAGACCATTTCCCTTCTATCAGATCACACATGAAATTGGGATGGTGGCTAATCCAGGGGTCTAGATTGCTCGACCAGGTGCCCAGTCTAGGGTAACTTGATGCAACGACATGGAAGTTAACAGAACTGAGGCTCTGGCTCTCAGAGTTTGGTAGGACAATTACATTTGTCTAAACTGGATATGTGAATGAGAGGTGCCTAACAGGGTTCTCTAACTATGGATCAGAAAAAGGCTAAACTCTACCCCTGGAAGCACTGTGATTTTTTTTTTCCGGCTCACATCTGACAGTGATCAATGCCACTCTAAGAAGATTAGACAGATACTCTGTCTATTGTTAGATCCTTTCTGCCCCTTGTGTGTTTCTCTTAACTTCTCACTCCTTCTGCTCTTATATTTTATTTATCAGTTTAATAAACGGGAATTATGCCTCATTGATAGGGAGTTACATGCCTAATTCTCATTGGCTTTCATAGATTCTGAGGTCAGAAAGGATCACTGTGATCATCTGGAATATGAATCAGAGAACTTCCCTAAAAATATTCCTGTTGGAACTAAAGTATATCTGTGAGAACTGGATGTCCAACTCCCTGAGATGTTTTTAAAAATCCCATATAACATTCCAAATACTTACTTGGCTTTACAATTAGTTGTGTCCCAGATCCAAAGATGAGCTTGAAGTTATTGTTACCCACAGTGATAAAACCCATGGCAAAAAGACTCACCTCTAGTCTTCTCAAAAATCACTGATGCTGATATTTTCAAAGCTACCCAAGGGATTCCATGGCCTGTTTTCGATTAATACAAATTAGGCTTTCAAATCCATTAGATATTTATGAACATATCTTGGATGTTATCACCTACCAGGTTCCACAGTCAACTTTGTCCCGCTCCCAAAGATCAATTTCCAGCCTGTTCCCGAAGACACACAATGACACATCCAATAACAAAAACTAAGTGCATTCACTGTGCAGCAGCATCTCTTTGAATTTATGTCTTTTGGGATGTACACATGAATTTTACCTTCAAAGAAGGTTCCAAAAGAAAAAAGTATAGTCCACTATCTCATCACATAACAGAGCAACCTGTGACCGATTGATCTACCTACCTACCTACCTACCTACATAGAGGTCCTCATTATTATAGTATCTGAGCCCTTCTTATAATGTAACTTATTTCAACTATATTGTATTCTACAAACTCTAGGAAATCAAACCTACTTTCTTCTGGGTGACAGATACTTATTTAATATAATAACTATAATAGTTTGTACTGCCCACAATCATGCATTCAATTAAAATGCGAAAGCAAAACCACCTACTCGGTATTACAGAGAGTTTTGTTCCCTTCCCAAAGACGAGCTTTGTGTTGCTTCCTCCATAATTCCCACAGCAACACACAGCCTTACAATAACCATGCACAGGGGACCAGGCCCTCCCCATCTTTGTTCACAAAAGGCATGATCCACAGGCCACTGAGATCTTTGGCAAGAGTCCCATTGGCTTTAATTGCTTAATTTTCCCCCATAAGAGAGAAGGGGGGAAATTACCATGTAACATTATTCATCATTTTATTTCCATAGTGAAATTGACTATTGGTCCATAAACTTATTGGTGCTACATACCCAACCTGACAGATCATCTTGAAAACTGCAGGACAGGAGTTATGTTAAAGTAATGAATTGGTATCTGTCTATCTACATAGAGAGATTTAGATAGCCATTTGTATAGCACTCTATCCCCCATCTAGCTAGCTAGCTAGCAAACAGTCTAGATCAACTGATTTAGCTCTCCATCCCCACGAATATCTATCTATCTATCTATCTATCTATCTATCTATCTATCTATCTATCTATCTATCTATCTATCTATCTATCTATCTATCTATCTCTAGTAATTGTGATTTTGAATATCAATCTGATATATTATACTGTACAAAAACCACTTACTTGGTTTAACAGAGAGTTTGGTTCCCTTTCCAAAGATGAACTTAGTGCTGCTTCCCCCATAGTTCCCACAGCAATACACAACCTTACAAGAACCGTATATGAGAGAGAGGGAACCTATTTCTCCAAAGAAGAAGGCTTCCTACCTTTCCATCTTTGCTGCTATAGCACAGAAGATTAAGGGCCCAGGGATCATGAATTGCTTTCTTTCCTTATAAAACTGAGTTTAGGCCCATACAAGAATTACTGCCATATCCCCTAACCGATTATAAATTCAGTGTTATGAACATTACTTTTCCTCTAGATTAGCCACAATGAAGTGAAGTCCTAAGTGAGTAGATATAGATACAGAACGATCTCTGATTTTTTGTCCATCCTTCCTATCTATCTATCTATCTATCTATCTATCTATCTATCTATCTATCTATCTATCTATCTATCTATCTATCTATCTATCTATCTATCTATCTAAAAACAGATTTATTTATCCAGCTCTTATGCCCATTCATAATCCATCTACAGCTCTAGGCAATGATGTGATGATCATCACAACAGTATTTGAGCACCTCTGGAAATTCCTAGTTCATGTTGTGTAGGTTGCATTTATAGAAGCTCTGTTAACACCTCACAACTTACTCGGTTTTACAGAGAGTTTCGTTCCCTTTCCAAAAATTAGTTTAGTGCCGAATCCTCCAGAATCCCCACAACAGCTCATAGCTTTACAAGAACCACACAGCAAGAAAAAAGAGCCTTCTTCTGTCCAGTGGAAGGCTCCCTACACTTCCATCCTTCGTCACATAATACCGGAGGGTGAAGGATCTAGCACCAGAAGTTTAAAGGAGTTTAGGTAGCTGAAGACAGAGATAAGCACCTACTAAGATTTTCAAAACAGCCTAGTTGCCTAATTCAAAGGTAGTTGGGCATCTAGGTGCTTTTAGAAAGTTGCCCTTTCAGCACCTTCAGGTGCCTAAGTACCTTTGAAAATATACTCAAATAGTTACAAATTTAATACTCTGACCAGAACTGAATTTACACATATAGGTAGTTGATTTAGGGCATCTGTCTATCTATGTTTCTCCCCAAAATCCCACCTCATTTTCAGTTATTTGAAACAAAAACTTTTATATTTACAAACATTATCAACACCTACCAGGCTTCACTGCCAATTTAGTCCCATTCCCAAAGATGTATTTCCAGCTGCCTCCAGAGTTAACACAGTGACACAGACAATAATAAAAACCAAGTGAATTCAATTTACATTGTCAGCTCTTTTGATGCAGCTCTCTTTGCACATATATGGCTAAAACATCTAGCAATAAGTCCCACACAGAGAAAACATTATAGAGTGTCCCAAGTGGGCAACTTGCGATCTATCTATCTATCTATCTATCTATCTATCTATCTATCTATCTATCTATCTATCTATCTATCCCCATCCACCCCATCTATCTATCTATCCCCATACACAAACACACCTAGCTGCACAATAAGGACAGGTATTTTTTAACCCTCTAAAAGTTCATGAGACCAGTTAGTTTGTACAAAAGTTGCCTTTAAAATAAAGCTTATTTTTCCCATGTGATCTTGGATATGTTTTACATAAAGTAAATGAACCAACCACAGCTGTTGAAATAAATGTCCACTTTGAATTCCCTGACTTGTGTCATTACTGCTGAGTGGCTATAACAAGAGGGATAATGGGACTAAATTCTTCATAGGTGTAGCTCCAGTCAGATCAGTCAGTTTAATAAAGGGGTGAGTTTAGCCCAATAAAATGTAACTCGCTGCCTCCTTTTAGAAATAGAAACATAGGAATAGCCAGAGTGGATGAGACTATCTAGCCCAGTCTCCAACAATAACTAGAACCCACTATCTCGAGGAATGTACAATCGTCCCTACATTGGGAGTAGTGCAGGAGTCTGATGTTTCTCCCTAACTCCGCATCATTTAGTGGCTGGCGCATGCTCTAAAGCAGGCAGATTTATATCTCTGTTGCATTCCACCCTCTCTAAAGTATCCGCACATGGTCTCGTTGGGTGAGATTTTCAAAAGTTCCAATGTCAGCTAGGCAACTAACTCCCGAGGACTTTCAGTGGCGCATAGACACCAAAATGGTGTAGATACATTTGAAAATCTTCCCATTATCCATGTACAAAGAAGTTTTACAAAAGGCACCTAAGGGATTTAGGAGTATTCTTTCCATTGTGAATCAATAGCATTTATGCTCCTAAGTACCAGAGGCACTTTGAACATCCCCCCACAATAATCAATGAGATTATATGCCAGGGTTGCCTGCAATAACAGGGGAGGAGACTCAGTGTCTCATGAGGCCCCTTCCAGTCCTCTACTCCTAAATATCCAACCATTTCTTAAAATATCCCTTCAAGCTCAGTGGTATTATGTGGCAATGAGTTCCACAGGCTAATTATGTGTAAATATTTTTAGCTCTTTAAAATTTGCTGCCTTTCACCTTTTATTGAACGGCCTCTTGTTCTTGCCTGATTAGACATGTTGAATAATATTCCTGATACTTACTGGGATTCACTACTAGCTTTGTTCCAGTTCCAAAGGTGACCTTGTAGTTGCTATCGCTCACAGTAATAAAAACCTTAACAAAAACCTCGCTTGCCACCTCTGTAAAGCATTTTCCAGAGCTGACACAAATGAGTGAACCAACAAAGGGCCACATTCAACTATGACTCTTCTTCTAAAAATAATACGTTAACAGTGTGATACTCTAACAAAGGGACTAGATCCTCAGCTAGGGTCAATCAGCATAGTTTCATTCTATTCAATCAGCTGTGCTGATTTCCAAGAAATGAAGATCTGGCCTAAAATTTTAATTTTGCTACTAGCTCTACAGACAAATGAGAAAGAAAGAAAGAAAGAAAGAAAGAAAGAAAGAAAGAAAGAAAGAAAGAAAGAAAGAAAGAAAGAAAGAAAGAAAGAAAGAAAGAAAGGTTAGGTTTAGTTTACCCATAGGAGTTGCTATAATAATGTAGTTTGACCAAAAGCATAACAAAAGTGTTTAGATAGATAGATAGATAGATAGATACACTTGCCATCCAGTAGTTACCAACTAATCCACAGATCATGAATAAACTAAATCTACCCAATGAACAGTCTTTACAAGAATCAGAGTAAAGGTAGAACCATAGATACCGTTCACCGTAACGCTAGTGGGGCTCATGGCATTTGCTATTTTTGCAGGATTGACAGGTTACAGTGGAGTAGAAATTCCTACACCTCACAGAGAACCAGGAGCCAAACTTTCTTTTGGTGCAAATTCATTGAGTTAAGGGAGTTCCATCGGGGAGGATTTAACCCAAGCCATGTAATGACTATCTGATGTGACTGCCTGTGAGCTAGCTTGTCCTCGCTAAGGCGAAACACACAGATTTGTATCTCCAGAATTCCTGCCTGACTCATAGTTATTGTTAGCAAGCATATTTACACCCTGATTCTGCGACCCTTGTGCCCAGTGAGCCAGACCCTTGGCTGGTGTGAAGCTGCATAGCTCTTTTGACCTCAGTGGGTCTACTCCAGGAGCAAGGGGCTACTCAGCATGATTCAGGACGACAGCAGAATCTGAGCCTTCTATTTTTCCAGGGATACCTCTGCCCTTGTCCATGCCTGCCTGGGTTCACTGTTAATTTTGTGCCTTTGCCGAAGGTGAGTTTCCAGTTCAGTCCAGAAGCCGCACAGTGACAAAGCCAAGACGAAACCCTGAGCGCTGGGATTTCAGAGCACGCCTACTGCAGAAGAGTCATAGATTTTTAAGGCCAGAGGGGTCCAGGAGAACATCCAGTCTGACCTCCATGGGATTTCAGTGGGAATTTGGTGCCTAACTCCCTTAGGCTTTTTTGAACACCCCAGCTCTTTTCTATACCTGCTTCTCCTCCTGAATCTAGTCCCAGAAACAAAAGCAACAGATCAATACAAAGTGAGGCAAATGAAGAGAACTGCCAAGCAGTTCTTCATAGAAAAATAATCTTTTGCTGCCCTCACCCTTGTCACTTACTTGGCCGGACAATCAGTTTAGTGCCAGATCCAAAAATCAACTTCTCTGCTCCTCCTCTATATGGCACAGTGATTTAGGGTCAAGCAAAAACTCCCCTCGCTTACTCTAGCCTTGTAACCTGCCTTAGCAGGGATTACAAGTTTGGGGGCAAAGTAGGATCCTGATGATTTTGGATAAGATCCTGAGCTCATGTAAACTGCCACTTGACCCATTGATTTCAGTGGCATTGCATCAATGCACAACCGCTGGGATCCCACCGCATTGACTCCAATGGGGCTGTGATTGGTTTATACCAACTGAGGACCAGTCCCCATTGACCATGGAGCTATGGCTGATTTCCATCAGCTGGGGATCTGGCCCACTGACTCCAATGGAGGTATGCCCAGTTTACACCAGCTCCAGAGATTCCTGCTGACAACCCCACATGGCTGGAATCTCTCTGGACCATAATGGCTGAAAGTACCTACCAGGTTCAATCAGCAGTTTAGTTCCCTTTCCAAAGATAAGTTTGTCTGCATATTCTGAAGAAGCATTGTGACAATCCCCCTTACAAAAAGGGTCTTTTATGAGTCACTGCTCGTTTCCTAGCCCCTCCAGAAACCTGCAATGCACCTCACACCAACTTCCTGATGATCTGATGATTATCTAGCAACAAAACAATTGTGTACTATGGAATCATAACATTAGAATTGGAAAAGACCTCTTCGGGCATCTATCTATCTGTCTATCTATCTATGGTGAATACATTTCTAAGTCTTAACTACTCTAGTCTCTGACTCCCTCCCAGCTATTTAGGGCTTCTCTCTACACAGACCCCCTGGGAGGAAAAGAAGTATCATTATGTCTACTTGATAAATAGGGAACTGAAGTACAGAGAGATGAAGAGACTTGCCCGAGGTTACACAGGAATTCTGTGGCAGAGCCTATGCAGTGTTTCAACCCTAAATTATTTAGCCTCATGAGAAGTGTGCCTTGCAACAATTATCAGGGGGACAATAGAAAGAGGCCATTTCACAGCTGCATGTCTGGTTTTGTGCTCCAGACCATTCTGATCTACATACTGAGCCAAGAGGAAATGTAAATTGATAGATAGCCCTGCTGGCTTTGTGATGAGGGAAATGTTGAACCCAGGAGTCCTGAGCCAGGGTCAGTCTTTACTCCCCAGACTAACCCTCCTCCCACTTGTCTGTAACATGTACACCGCTGCTGGTTTATACAGCCAAGGCGATTCTCTACAGCTTCTCCTTCGGAAACTTTTCCTGCTGAATTTCATGTATTTGAAATCCTCAAAGAACTTTTCACTATTTCAAGCTAGCATAATAGCCCCCCAACACACACAAACCGATCGGTATCATCATGCCACACATCTGTCCAGCAAGGAACCATTCGACTCAAAACCAATATTTTAAATAACAAAAGATAACATTGTGTTTTGGGGGCAGATCCTCTGCTGAAGTCAATGGAGAGACTTTCATAGAATCAGAAGAGACCATTGTGACAATTCCAAGACAGATCTTTTAGAAAAACATGCAAACTTTATTTACAGTAGCTGAGGATCTCGCCTCTTTTCATCTGAAAGATATTTAGAGACACTCTCTTTTCCCTTCAGGACTCACTTGGGTTTACGGAGAGGCTGGTCCCACTCCCGAACGTGAGCTTCTCGCTGTATCCTTTATTATCACTGTCACAAGAACCTTTACAAAAACTGCTCACGTAACTATTTGTTGCTCTCTTTGAACCTACATTCGCAGCTGTTCCACCACCATCTGTCTTAGTGCAATGGAAACTTACGATGAAATGCTGGCCCTATTGAAGTCAATGGCAAAATTCTCACTGACTTCAGTGAATCTAGGGTTTGATCCTTGGAGAACGGAAGGGTAGAAGGTGCTGGTGATATTTTTGAAAAATTAAAATCATTTTCATTCTGCAAGGTTTTGAAAATGAATATTTTCTCATTTATTGAAAATTTCCCCCCAAAAAAATCACTTTCAATTTTTGTTTTGTTATTTTCAGATTTTTGTTTGAGGTTTCAATTTTCCTTTTCTTTTTACTTCTCTCCATTTTTTTTCCTTTTTTTATGTTTTGTGAATGAAAGAAGAGAGGGAATGATGATAAAACAAATAACTCAGAAACCAAATGAGAAAAACAAGAAAAAACATTTTGTTTTTTTTCCCCAATTTTGCTGAATTTTTTTTAGTTTTCAAAAAACATTTAAATATTTTTTCCAGCTCTAATCATAAACAAATCTTTGTTTGGAGTGTTCAAAAATGCCTAAGGAAATTTTGAAAATCTTACCCTTAATTAGTAGTTGTTGGGTAAAATTTTCAAAAGCACCTAGCTATCTTAGAAGCCAAGATCCCATTTTCAAAAGTGACTTAGGCACCTAAACAAAGTGGCTACGGTTTCATTATCTTTGATTTGTCCAGCTTCTGTAGATAAAAGAGGCAAGCTTTGGAGTTTCAATGAGCCTTAAGCGCCTAAGAAACTTTTAAAACTGGAACTTAGGTTCTTAAGTCACTTGGTGCTTTGAAAATTCTACCCATTGACTCCAAAATGTTTAGCTAATTACCTTGGAAGAATTGCCAACTCATGATTCATCCAGTAGGAGGCTGGTATTTTCAGTTGGGTTTAACGGAGTTTGAATCATAATGAGAATTCAGATCCTAAATGCATCTTGTGACTTTGAAAATGTTCCCTGTTAGATTAAAAAGGTTTTGTTTTACTTACTTGGTTTAACATTTAAAAACATCCCTGATCCAAACACCGGTTCCCTATTGCCATATGTCACACAGCCACAAACCCTTCTACAAAAACCCACTCTCTGAGTGACACCCTCTAAAATAATCTCTTCAGTAAATAAGTCTTATGGCTGGGATATTCAAAAAGCTTAAGGGAGTTAGATACCCAAATTTCCTTGAAATCCCCTTTGAAAAGCCCAGACAGTTTCTCTCTGATTCATTTTCCCTATCTGAAAAATGGATCTAAATATCTTCCCTCTTTGTCTCTCTTGTCTACTGTTTAGGGTGGAGATTGTCTCTCTCAATGTGCCTGGCACCATGGGGTCCCAGTCTTGATTAGTGCACCCTAGGGCTGAGTGGATAACTATTCTCCTGTCCCGGGAGAATTTGGGGGATTTTGAAAAAAAAATTCTGTCCCAGATTTTCATGAACTAATGAACTGACTTCTTTTCGTTTTTACTTCGGGTCACTTTTGTTTATATAATTTCTGAATATTTTGTTTTGATTTTGACCTTTATTTTAACTATTTTTTTCAGTGTAGATGAAGTTACGTTTCTAAACAAAAAGTCATTTTGAACCGAAAAAATGAAACGTTTAGTTTTGCAATGTCAAAATCAATTTTGAAACTTTTTTCCGACTTTTTTTTTTTGGAGTCAGGAAATCCAGCAAAACCGACCCTTTCCTGCAGACAGTTTTTTTCCCCAAAGAATCTGCATTTTTCTGTAAAAAATATTGTAATTAAAAAATCCCAACCACCTGTATGCTAGACATTAGTGCAATGCAAATGAGAATAATCAGAAATGCAATCAAGGGTACCACCTCACAGAGGCACAATTGCCACACAATGGGAACATCCGCACAAAGCATTTTGATCCAGAGTGCACACAGCATCTAACCTTTTAATGCAGGCAAAGGGGTGGCTATTGCTCAGTTATTCTGTGCACTTCTTGTGCACAAGACAATCCTGCAGACAGCAATAAGTATTAGCATGTGGAAATGTGTGATGTCTCCCCATGAAATGGGTGCATTTCCTATGTTCGTCTTACCAGGTTTGAAAAACAAAATTTCCCACTGAAGATAGTGGAACATATCTTGAGCTGAGTTATTCCTTCCCCTGACTGTCAGTGCAGTAGGGAAAAAATGCTCACTCTTTCTACTCAAGTGCATAAATAGTTTGTACATGATGAACAGAGGTTATAAGCCTGTTATCAGATGTTTTAGGCATAAGCAGCGTGTGTTAGAAGCATATGAATGGAAGTCATTCTAGCAACATAGAAGTGTGGGAACTGATCCAAGGGCCATCAAATCTAGAGTCTTGACTCTGACAGAGGCTAGAATCAAATGCTTCAGAGGAAGGTTTAATCACCACACAGATGTGGTATATAAACGGCCCATCCCTTTTTATATGATGCATGGTTATAAGCAATCTTTTCACTTGTGGGACTCTAATGCAATCTGTAACTACTCAATAACTATTTGTTAGAAAAACTAGTAATAACTTATCAGCCCCTAATAAACCAATTATACAAAGAAACTTAATGTAAAGTTTGATCAAAATAAAGGGCCAGATCCACAACTGGTGTAAACTGCTGTCCCTCCATTTGAGAGAATGGGCCAGAGCCCAGCTGGCCTCTGTTGAATGCAGGATCTAGCCCTCTCCCTCCTTTTGGTACTTTGAAAAGTTTAAAATCGAAGATGCACTTACTCGGTCTAACATTTAACTTTGTGCCTTTCCCGAACTGCAGGCACTTGTCATAGCCAGCCCCTGTAGTCACACACTGCTTAACGGCATTTCGAAACCCGTCTCCTACTCTGCAGTCCCTCTGAGTCTCCACCTCAGCTGCTTTTCCCTATCCAGGACTCAACCTGTGCAGATTCCAGAACCGAAGCATGTAGGTCAGGAATCTATATGAAAGAACTGATCGACCTAAGACATACCATAGCTTGGGTTGGAAGGGAAAATTCTCTCTCTTTCTCATTCTTTGCCTGTCTGTCTTGCCTGTTGGTCTCTCACTTTCTATTTCTGTTTATCACTGTCCCAGATCTTTCAGACATCCTCTCCATGGGGATATAGACCGTTAAAAATGCCTGTTTACAATGTAGATGAAGAGTTTGTTCTCCTAGCTGAACAATTTAAATAGATGGATCTATCTATTGAGATCAACAAATAAATGTGAGGATAAATGGACAATGCAGGAGATCTGATTATTGGTGATATCTGTCAATCAGTCATGTGTTTTGGTTTGTTTTTCTCACTTACCTGGCTTCACAGTTAATCTTGTCCCCTGCCCGAATATTAATTTCCCATAGCTGTCTTTATTTACACTGCCAGGAAACGCTTTACAAAAACCGTTCAGGGAGAAACTTTAACCTTCTGCTCAGTATCTCTCCTGCTGGGGAAATTAACAAAGGCCCTAACAAACAGGCATTCTGATTATTAGTGGGCAGGGGCTGGAATTTGATTGCAGAGAGAAGGCAATTTAGAAACAAGAACTCTAGCTGTGTATGTTCCATGTGTCGCTAACTATAACAACATGCTCTTTCTTTTTACAGACACGTTTCAAGAGTTTTTGATCTCTCTTTCTCTCACATCTTTCTCCCTTCATTTTGTATATTGCCTTTCAATAATTTCCCTGTTCTGACTTTCAAGAAAATTTCATTTCTATGTCACTGACTTGTTTCTGGCAAATAAGATCTGTCTATTTATCTACCTTGCAGCCCTCCTCCTCATAATGTCTGAATGCTTACATCAAAATATGAGTCTGAATCTGTATCTTCCTATCAAAATAACATTACTGAAATGGGGAGGGGGGGGGAATCAAGTTTCGATAGATGACTGAATCTAATGGATCTATTTTAAGCATATCTAGGGTGATTCTTTCTGCCAATGCAGACTTGGATGTAGTCAACTGATTGACATGCAACTGGAAGGCAAAGCTATTTTTCTAGATTCTGATGTCTGTTACATTGCTGTGAATCCAGGCCAACTCTGCTGAAGTTAATGGAATTACTCTGGATCTCCACTCGCATCACGGACAGTAGAATCTGAGCCGTTCCTTTCTCTCAAAGACTGACTTGGAATTACTGTCAGGTGAGTGCCATCCCCCAACACAGCCTTCCCGTAACTGCTGCCTCCTGACCTACACCATCCGAAACCACTTTACACACACGGTCACCGGCCACGCAGGCGCCCTTTGACATTCAGACTGCAGCTGGACTTTCTCTCCGCTAGTCCCGCCTTCATCTATTATTATCCTTTACCATTTGTATTACTGGACCTCCAAGGAGCCCCTTATGTGTCTGCTGGCCACTGCACAGACACATAATGACAGATGGTTCCTGCCCCCAAATCGCTTACAACCAAGCTAGACAAATGAAGAATGATCACTTCTGGGCTATCAAGGCACAAAGAGATGAAGTGACTTTATCAAGGTCACAGAGGAAGCCTGCAGTAGACCCAGAAATGAAACCAAATCCCCTAAGCACCCAGCCAGTGCACTCCCCACAAGACCAACCTTCCTCTTCTATTAATGCACCGTACAAGACACTCTTGCAATACTGATGCCCATTGGAAAGACTTAGGAAAACCTGTGTACGTTTGCAGACCATTTATTTTCTCTTTGAGACTTACTTGGAATGACTCTCAAGTGAGTTCCAGCCCCAAAAATGAGCTTCCCAGAACCACCACTGCCGGAGTTACACCATCACCAAACACTTTACATAAACTGTCTGCTCCCTCGCAGAGGGCTCCCCACGCAGCTCGAGTGTCTCTTTGATGCCAATATCGTTTCTAGAGCTCGTTATAATTTTTAATTGCAAACGTATTTTTCAATTAAAAATGGTGTTTCAGCCAAATGGAATTTTTCCAGGGAAATGCTCCATATCAGTAACATTTGGGGGTTTTCATCCAAAAACTGGAGAAAAACTCCATTTTTTTGGTTAGGTTTTTTTTCAGATTGTGTTCTGAATTTTTTCAGTTTTAATTTTGTCAACAAAAATCTAAAATCTTTTGAAGAGAAGTTTCAGAAAAACCAAACACATTTTGGTTTTCATCAGAATTTTACATGTGAACAAAAACCATTTTCTGACTCACTCTGCTTATTTCCATCATGGACATTTGGTTCCTGAAATCAACTGCAGTGAACACAGGCAAATTGTGTCCATATACATCATTCCCTTCACCCCATATTTATAATTTTAAAAATGATTAATTCAATAATCAGGATACTCACTAGGATTCATATTTAACCTGGTTCCACTTCCAAAAACCTGCTTGTTTACATTACTATCCACACAGTGATACGGGGCCCAACCAAAAAATATGCATTTAATCTCCATTCCTTTGTTTATTGCCTTCGTGAATTCCAAATAAACTCATCTTCAATTACATTCCATTTCCATTTTATACACAGACTTTTCCTACCAAATCCTATTGCAACATTCACACTGGGATTTTCAAAGGAACCCAAAGGATTTAGGTGCTCAACTCCCAATGAAATGCATGAGGAGTTCTGTGCCTAACAGTCTGGGATGCCTTTGAAAATTGCAGCCTCAGATACCCACAACCTTTCTTTTACACAAAGCTTGCTGTAATGAGAGGGAATGAAGAGTTTTTAAATGATTGAACCGAGTGTGTGAGATTTAGGTTGAGATGTTGAAACTGCCTAGGAGATTTGAACAGACACCTGACATTTATTTCAATTGGTAGTGGGGCATCAAAATATTTAGCCTTTCTGCTTGCCCATCCAGCCATCTGTCAGTCTACCCGTTCCTCCCTCTGCAAAATTATCTAATCTATCTATCTATCTATCCCCACGCCTTTGAATCAATCTTCCTTTCTTTCTTTCTTTCTTTCTTTCTTTCTTTCTTTCTTTCTTTCTTTCTTTCTTTCTTTCTTTCTTTCTTTCTTTCTTTCTTTCTTTCTTTCTTTCTTTCCTCACGTAGATGATAGATAGATGGATCTGGATCAAAAGCAAAGCCGAGGATGAAAGGACAATGTGGAAGACAAATTATAATTGTTCATATTTTTAAATCCTTTAGTTTGTTTTTTACTTACTTGGTGTTACAGTCAATCTTGTCCCCTGCCCGAATATAAATTTCCAAGTGTCTGTATTTACACAGTCATGCAATGCTTTACAATAACAGGTCAGGAAGCCGCATTAATCTTCTCAGTCTGATTCCTACAGGAGAAATTAACATGGGCCCTAACCTACAGGCATCCTGATTCTTAATGGACATGCCCTGGAATCTGATTGCAAAGAGAAGGTGATTGGGAAACAGGAGCTCCATCTGCTTATTGTGCTTATCTGTGTGTGAGCAGGTTGTGGCTAATTATAATGGCACACACTTTCCTTCTACACACATGTGTTGTGAGGACTTTTTAATCTCTGGTTCCCTCACTCTTTCATTTCCTTCATTCTTTTTGCCAAATCTCAATATTCCCATTTACATTTAAAGTTCATTTCTACTTCATTGATGTTTCTGGCAAATAACAGCATCTCTCTTTCTATGTACCTCCAAAAATCCCAGTTGGTTATCAGCTATCTGAAACCAACACTTTTACATGTCAGAGAATGTATGAGATATCACCACCTACCAGGCTTCACTACCAATTTAGTCCCACTCCCAAAGTTGAATTTCCGGTTGCCTCCAGCGTTAACACAGTGACACATGTAATAGCAAAAACCAAGTGAATGCAATTTGCATCACCATCTCGTTTAATGTATGTCTCTCCACACAGAGGGCTAAAATACCTAGCACTAATTCCCAGAAAATGAAGTCATTATAGAGTGGACCAAGCAGGCAACTGGTGATTGATCAATTTATCTAACTACCTATCTCACCATAACTTCTGAATGCTCACACCAAATCCTGAGTCTGCATCTCTATCAAAACCCACAACCAATGTCCTTCAAACACTTCCCATAAATATAACTTATTGACATGGGAGAACATTTAGGAGTAATGAATCCCTGTATCAAATGGATCTTATTTAAGCATATTACTTGTCTTAGCCCTTCAGCCAAGGCAGGGTTGGCATTCAGCTGAAACATGTGAAAATAGAGTGAAAAGAATCGGATCTAGGATACACTGGGATGAATCCAGTCTAATACTGTGGACTTGTGGAAATACTCTGGATTTACTCTCGGGTCACTGATAGGAAAATCTGAACCAAGTTGGAAACACATAGGAAAAACCGTGTATTTTTGCAGACCCAGGTTTTCTCTTCAAGACTTCCTTGGAATGACTCTCAAGTGAGTTCCAGCCCCAAACATGAGCTTCCCCAAACCTCCGCTGCCGGAGTTACACCATCACCAAACACTTTACACCAACTGTCCGCACCCTCGCAGAGGGCTCCCGCGCAGCTGACAGGTCTCTTTGGTGCCAATAGTGTTTCTGGAGGTGGTTATAATTTTTAAGTGAGAATGTATTTTTGAAAAACGGTGTTTTAGCAAAGTGGAATTTTTCCAGGGAAATGTCCAATATCAATAACATTTGGGAGATTTCATCTAAAAACTGAAAACAAAAACATTTCCATGTTCTTTTTTGGTTAATTTTTTTTCCCAGATTTTTGCTGAATTTCTTGTGTTTTCTTATTTTTGAACAAAACTCTGAAATCTTTTGAAGAAAAGTTTCAGTAAAACCAAACACCTTTTGGGTTCATCAGAATTTTACGTGTGAAGAAAAACCATTTTCTGATTCACTCTGCTTATTTCCCTCTTGGACATTTGGTTCCTGAAATCTATTGCAGTGAACACAGTTCAATTGTGTCCATAAAGTTCATTCCCCCCCGCTTTTTTTTAATAATAAAAGAAATTATTGAACAAACAATCAGGATACTCACTTGGTTTCACATTTAACCTGGTTCCACTTCCAAATACCTGCTTGTCTACATTCGTATCCACACAGTGATAAAAGGCCCAACAAAAAACATACATTGAATCTCCCTGTCTTTCTTTATTGCCCTCATGTATTCCTAATAGTCTCATCTTTACCTACATCCCATTTCCATTTCATACCAAAACAAATCCTATTGCAACATCCTCACTGGGATTTTCAAAGGAACCAAAGGGAATTAGGTGCTCATCTCCCAATGAAATGCAAGAGGAGTTCTGTGCCTAACAGTCTGGGATGGCTGTGAAAATTGCAGCCTCAGACACCCACAACCTTTCTGTAACACCAAACTTGCTGTAATGGGAGGGAATGAAGTTTTTAAATGATTGACTCAAGCGTGTGAGATTTAGGCTGAGATACTGAAACTACCTAGGAGATTTGAACAGACATCTGACATTTATTTCAATTGGGATTGGGCATCAAAATCCTTAGCTTTTTTGTTTCCCTGTTCAGACGTCTGTCAGTCTACCTGTTCTTCCCTCTGCAAAATCTAGCTAGCCAGCTATCCCCATGCCTTTGCATCCATTTTTGCATCCATTTCCTTCTTTCTCTCCTCATGCAGATGATAGATAGACAGATCTGGATCAAAAGCAAAGCTGAGGATGAAAGGACAATGTAGAGGAGGAATGATGATTGTTCGTATTTTTAAATCCTTTCGTTTGTTTTTTACTTACTTGGTGTTACCATCAATCTAGTCCCCTGCCCGAATATAAATTTCCCATAGTTGCCTGTATTTACACAGTCATGCAATGCTTTACAATAACTGATCAGGACGAAGCATTAATCTTCCCCTCAGTCTGTTTTCTTCAGGAGAAATTAACCTAGGCCTAACCTACAGGCATCCTGATTCTTAATGGACATGCCCTGGAATCTGATTGCAGAGAGAAGATGATTGAGAAACAAGAGCACTATCTTTGTGTAAGCCGTTTGTAGCTAATTATAATGATGTTCCTTCCTTCTACAAACACATGCTGTGAGCGCTTTTTCATATCTAGTTCCCTCACTCTTTTTTTTCCCTTCATTCTTTTCATTCTTTTTGCCTAATCTTCATATTCCCATTTACACTTAAACTTCATTTCTACTTCATTGCTATTTCTGGCAAATAACAGCATCTCTCTTTCTATGTTCCTCAAAAAATCCCAGTTGGTTATCAGTCATTTGAAACAAACACATTCATTTCTCAGAGAATGCACAAAATATCACCACCTACCAGGCTTCACTACCAATTTAGTCCCACTCCCAAAGATGACTTTCTGGTTGCCTCCAGCGTTAACACAGTGACACATGTAATAGCAAAAACCAAGTGAATGCAATTTGCATCACCATCTCGTTTAATGTATGTCTCTCCACACAGAGGACTAAAAAATCTAGCACTAATTCCCACAAAGTGAAATCATTAAAGAGTGTACCAAACGGGCAATTTGTGATCTAGCTAGTGATCTCCATACATTGATCGATGGATCGATCGATCTATGTAACCATTATAACTTCTGAGTGCTTATGGCAAATTCTGAGTCTGCATCTGTATCAAAACCCCAACCAGTGTCCTTCAGACTCATCCTATGAATATAACTTATTGACATGGGAGAGCATTTAGGGGTAATGAATCCCTGAATCAAATGGATCTTATTTAAGCTTATTACTCGTCTTAGTCCTTCAGTGAATGCAGGGTTGGCATTCAGCTGACTAGAGTAAAAAGAGTTGGATCTACAATACACTGGGGGGAATCCATGCTAACTCTCTGGGCTTAATGGAAATACTGTGGATTTACTCTTGTGTCCCTCATAGGAGAATCTGAGCCCAGTTGGAAAGACTTAGCAAAAACTGTGTATATTTCCAGGCCAGGCTTTTCACTTCAAGGCTTACTTGGAATGACTCTCAAGTGAGTTCCAGCCCCAAACATGAGCTTCCCCAAACCACCGCTGCCGGGGAGTTACACCATCACCAAACACTTTACACCAACTGTCCGCTCCCTCGCAGAGGGCTCCCCAGGCAGCTGGCGGGTCTCTTTGGTGCCAGTAGTGTTTCCAGGGCTGGGTATACTCTTTCACCAAAAATATATTTTTGATGAAAAATGGCTGTTTTAGCCTAATGGAATTTTTTCAGGGAAGGGTCCAATATGCAATTTTGGGGGTTTTCATCCAAAAACTGAAAATAAAAAACTTTCCTTTTTGGGGGGGTTACTTTTTTTTCAGATTTTATTTGATTTATTTTCTGTTTTCATTTGTTCAACAAAAGTCTGAAATCTTTTGAAGAAAATTTTCAGTAAAACCAAACCCATTTCAGGACCCATAGTCTTCTCCTCTGTCTGTTTCCTTCAGGGGAAATTAACATGGGCCCTAACCTACTGGCATCCTGATTCTTAATGGACATGCCCTGGAATCTGATTGCAGAGAGAAGGTGATTGAGAAACAAGAGCACTATCTGCATGTGAGCCGGTTGTGGCTAATTATAATGGTACGTCTTTCCTTCTAGACACACATGCTGTGAGCGCTTTATAATCTCTAGTTCTCTGACTATTTTCTTTCCTTCATTCTTTTCTTTCTTTTTGCTTAATCTCCGAATTCCAATTTACACTTAAATTTCATTTCTACATCATTGCTATTTCTGGCAAATAACAGCATCTCTCTTTCTATATTCCTCCAAAAATGCCAGTTGGTTATCAGTCATTGGAAACAAACACATTCATTTCTCAAAAAGAAAAGGAGGACTTGTGGCACCTTAGAGACTAACCAATTTATTAGAGCATAAGCTTTCGTGAGCTACAGCTCACTTCCTCAGATGCATATCGTGGAAACTGCAGCAGGCTTTATATATACACAGAGAATATGAAACAATACCTATTCCCACCCCACTGTCCTGCTGGTAATAGCTTATCTAAAGTGATTTCCAGCACAAATCCAGGTTTTCTCACCCTCCACCCCCCCACACAAATTCACTCTCCTGCTGGTGATAGCCCATCCAAACTTGGATTACCAGCAGGAGAGTGAGTTTGTGTGTGTATGGGGGTGGGGGGGATGTGAGAACCTGGATTTATGCAGGAAATAGCCCAGCTTGATTGTCATGCACATTGTGTAAACAGTTGTCACTTTGGATGGGCTATCACCAGCAGGAGAGTGAATTTGTGTGGGGGGGTGGAGGGTGAGAAAACCTGGATTTGTGCTGGAAATCACTTTAGATAAGCTATTACCAGCAGGACAGTGGGGTGGGAATAGGTATTGTTTCATATTCTCTGTGTATATATAAAGCCTGCTGCAGTTTCCACGATATGCATCTGAGGAAGTGAGCTGTAGCTCACGAAAGCTTATGCTCTAATAAATTGGTTAGTCTCTAAGGTGCCACAAGTCCTCCTTTTCTTTTTGCGAATACAGACTAACACGGCTGCTACTCTGAAACCATTCATTTCTCAGAGAATGCACAAAATATCACCACCTACCAGGCTTCACTACCAATTTAGTCCCACTCCCAAAGATAAATTTCCAGTTGCCTACAGTGTTAACACAGTGACACACATAATAGCAAAAACCAAGTGAATGCAATTTACATCACCATCTCTTTAATGTATGTCTCTTCACAGAGAGGGCTAAAACATCTAGCACTAATTCCCAGAAAGTGACGGCATTATAGAGTGGACCAAGCGGGGAACTTGTGATCTATCTATCTACATAACCATAACTTCTGAGTGCTCACACCAAATCTTGAGTCTGCATTTGTAGCAGTGTCCTTCAAACTCATCCTATAAATATTACTCATTGACATGAGAGAACATTCAGGGCTGATGAATCCCTGAACCTAATGGAGCTTATTTAAGCATATTTCTTCTCTTAATCCTTCAGCCAACGCATGGTTGGAATTCAGCGGACAAGAGTGAAAGAATCTGATCTGTGCTACACTGGGGTTTATCCAGGCTTATTGTCCGGACTCAGTGGAAACACTCTGGATTTACTGGGGTCACTGGTAGGAGAATCTGAGCCAATCTGGAAAGACTTAGGAAAACCTGTGTATAGTCCCAGACCAGGCTTTTCTCCTCCAGACTTACTTGGAATTACTATGAGGTGAGTGCCATCCCCAAACATAAGCTGCCTCCTGCCAGAGTTACACTGTCACCAAACACTTTACATAAACTGTCCGCTCCCTCGCAGAGGGCTCCCCACACGGCTGGAGTTTCTCTCTGCCATTCCCTACTGCTCTAATATTCTCTATTATGACTCTTTGTCATTCTCAGAGGTCCCCGTGTGCCAGAAGCTGCACACACACATGGTGAGAGACAGTTCCCTTCCCCAAGAGCTTAAAATCTAAACAGAGAAGACTAACAAAAAGTGGAAGGGGAAACTGAGGTACGGAGAGATTAAAGCTGGAATTTTCAAAAACGCTTCAAGGCGGTGAAATACAATGGGACTTAGGTACCTAATCCCTTGGGCTTCTTTGAAAATTACAATTAAAGCAAGTTGCCCAAGATCATAGGACCCAGAACTAGAACCCACAACTCTTGGGTCCCAATCCAGCACTGTGGCAGCCACGCCATACAGAGAAGGAAGAGCAAAAAGGAAGGTTTGTCACACAGGGAGAAAGGAGGCACCAAGGCGTGATTTGTAAGGTATTTAGGTACTTGCAATCCATGTCAATCAATGGGAGTTAGGCACTGAAGTACCTTTAAAAATCTAGCCCTGCATGATTGGCCCAAGGTCTCACGGGCGGACTGTAAAAGAGTCAGAAATGTACTCCAGATCTCTGGAGTTCCAGTTCTGGGTTTTAATCATAAACCCAGCCTTCCTTTCGAATCCTGAAACATACCAGAGACTCTCACATCATGTGAGCTTGATGGCCAGGAATTCCACATGCTACGTTTTCATCCCGTGAAAGAAAAGAGATTATCACACACATATGGGTAAATCAATTCCCTGCTGGCCATGCAAATGTATAGTATTTGGGTTTAAAAGGCAACAACATTGGCTGTAAAAAATTCTAAAGCTGGTTGTAATTTTTCATTTGAAATTTTTTTTTTCAATAAAATTTCCCTCCTTTGGTGAAAATGGAAAGTTCTGTGGGAAGGGCCCGATGTCAATGAAGTTTTTCAGGTTCATGTACAAAAATCTGAAAATCAAAATTAAAAAATTTGCTTTTTTAAAAAAAAATTGAAAAAAATCAGATGTGACCTGCTTTTTTGTTTTTCAGCCAAACCTGAAACCTTCTGAAGAAAAATGTTGTTTAAAAAAAAATAAAATAAAATGGGGTTTTTGTCACAACTGAAACCCATTTTCAGTCTCGCTCGGCTGTTTCCATTTTGGTTCAGTGAGCCTGGTTCAGTCACGTTGTTCAATGTCTTGTGCCATCATCACAGGTAACAGAAATTCTGAATGCAATAACAGGATACTTCCTCGGTTCAACAGGCAACCTGGTGCCACTTCCAAACACCAGCTTCTCTGCATCGTTATACACCCAGCGACACTAGTCCCAGCAAAAACCAGCTCCCCTTCCTTTCCTTCCCTTGTCTATTGCCTTCATGTATATCGAGTACTTGCATCTTCACTCACATTCCATTTCCATTTCATATCTGACTTTTGCCACCAAACTCTATTGAAACATTCAGATATACATCTTCAAAGGAGCCCAAGGGAATTCGTTGCTCATCTCCCAACAAAATGCAACACCTTGGATAC
This sequence comes from Lepidochelys kempii, assembly GCF_965140285.1. Taxonomy (NCBI): domain Eukaryota; kingdom Metazoa; phylum Chordata; order Testudines; family Cheloniidae; genus Lepidochelys; species Lepidochelys kempii. The sequence goes on from NC_136392.1 coordinate 41,136,134, forward strand.
CTTTGAAAATTGCAACTCAGACACCACCATTCAGTCTCTTTCTATTGCAGTAAGCTAGCAACAAAGAAAAGGAATGAATTTTTTTTTTTATGCTCATATCTAGGGCATGAAATTGAAGGTGAGAAATGAACCAATCCTAAGGAAACTGGATGCATTTCTGACATTAATTTCAATTGATATTGGGCATCATAATCTCGAAGGGTTTGTCTACATGAACACTTAGCCTGCTGCATACTAAGAGTCTGTGTCTACCCTGCAGCTGATCGGTACACTGCACCCAAATCCGGGCTCCGAGTAAGGTTTGAGCCCAAGTCCTGCTTCTGTCCACACACAAATCAGTCTGACTCAGGATCTAGGTTCAAGGACCCTCCTAGGGGCATAGGTCAGAGCCCCAAGTCCTACAGTGATTTTGCTTTGTGGATGCATCTCAAGCTTAGGAGAGTAAAGACACACCTGAAGGGTGTGGGTATGTAGCCGAGTACCTGCCCTACATGGCTCTCTGCTCTATTCTAGCTGGGCCTCCCCATCCTTGCTGTTACTTTTAGCTGTGTAGTGTCCTGCTGCCTGCCTGCTGTCCATTAGTGTGGGGTGCATTTACATCCCAGCCTGCTGCAAAATAAGTATTTGTGTAGAGAAGCCCTTAGTTTTCTGTCCAGCCAGCCAGCCAGCCGTCGGTCCCTGTCCTTCCCTCTGCAGTAGATTGCCCCCTGCCATTTCTAACAAAAGAAATTCTCAATTCAATAATCAGGATACTCACTGGGTTTCACATTTAACCTGGTTCCACTTCCAAACACCTGCTTGCCAGCATTGCTATACACACGGTCATATGAGGCCCAGCAAAAACCAGCTGCACTTAACTTCCTTTACTGTGTTTATTGCATTCATATATTCTCCATAGTCTCATCTTCACTTACATCTCCATTCTATTTTATACTTTTTTTTTCCTTACGAAATTTGATTTAAACATTCAGACCTGCATTTTCAAAAGGACATAAGAGAATCACAATCTCAACTTCTATCAAAAATCAGTTCAAGTTTGGTGCCTAAGAGCCAGATTTTTAAATGCTTTTATGTGCCTAATAGGATTTTCGAAAGCATCTAAGGGCCAGATTTTAAAGGTATTTAGGCACCTGGTGGATTTTCAGAAGCACTTAGGCACCTAAAATCCATTGAAACCATGAGTTTTAGGCACCTAGGCACTTTGAAAATCCCATGAGGCACCTAGAGATCTTTAAAAATCTGGCCTTAAGTCCCTTAGGAAACTTTGAAAATTCCAACCTTAGATGCCATCTTTCAGACTCTTTCTACAATAACACTGTTGTAATGGAAGGTCATGAAGATGTCCCAAATCCTTGAATCTGGTGTGTGAGATTTAGGGAGAAATATGGATTTGGGCACACAGCCGACATTACTCTCAGTGGGAACTGGGCATACAAATCCCTTATCCTTTGGTATATCTGTTCGTCCCTCTCTCTCTCTCAATAATACTTAGTTCTCATATCTCAGCAATGCAAGATCATACATTTCAAGGAGTCTTTCACTATAAACATTCCAGATTCACGTATTATTATGTTGACATTCAAATTGGCCATCTCATCCACAACATTGCTAATTAACCACTGCCAGAAATAACTGAAATGCGTAAATGTCAAGTTTCTTACTTGGTTTAATAAGAAGCTTTGATCCACTCCCAAAGGTGACTGCATAGCCACTACCTTTCCCACAGTGCTTAGCAGTCTAACAAAAACATGCTCAGAGCCTCCATCCACATCCATTAAGTTCCATCCCTGGTTCGGTCCCATCTTATGCCTTCATAACTAGAATGCACAGTATTTGCTTGACATGTTAAATGTGTGTGTTCCTTTCCCCCTATAAATCCTTGTTTTCAACCCCTTTGGGATCATAGTAGGCAGTTACTCTCCTAGTCTACCTACCTATGTTCCTCCAAAAATCCCAGCTGGTTATCCAGTATTTGAAAAAAGAACTTCTATATTTAAAAGAATTTCTGAGCTATCACCACCGACCAGGCTATACTACCAATTTAGTTCCACTCCCAAAGATGTATTTCCAGTGTCTTCCAGAGTTAATTCAGTGACACAAGCAGTAATAGAAACCAAGTGAATTCAATTTGCATTCCCATCTTTTTTGATGTATGTCTCTTTGCACATATCTGGGCAAGACATCTAGCAATAACTGACACAAAGAGAAGTCATTATAGGGTATCCCAAGTGGGTAACTTGTGATCTATGTCTGTCTATCTTCTTCCACTGGCGTCCATCACCATGCCATCTGGGTGCTTAGATATTCATACCAAGACCAGATCCCCCACTTGTGTAAATCAGCATAGTACTTCGGAGTCAATGGGGCCACAGAATCATCTGGTGTAAATAAGCGTAACTCCACTGATATCAATAAAGCGATTTAGATTTACTCTACCTAAGGATCTGTGCCCATACCTATACGACTGTTGTCATTCCCTCAGCCACCCCAGAGATGGTTCTAGAGGTGGTCACAAATGGTCCATCAAAACTCTTTTTTTAATGGAAAATGGCTGTATTGACTTAGGACCAGATATTTAAAGGTATTTGGACACCATCTTTAGAGAAGCATACAGACCACCTTTCAAAGGAATTTTCAAAATACCTTTGAAAATCTGGCACTAAATGGATATTTCTGTGAAAACTGTTCGTTTTCATAGTTTTTTGTCCAAAAACTGAAAACAGGTTACCAAAAAATGGCAGGGGGAATATAAACTATTTTGGGAGGAATTTTTCTACAAGAGCCTAAGAAACTGATGGAATTTAAAAGAAAAATCATTGTCACCTCTTTTTGGAGGGAGGTGAGGGGGAATAGATATTATTTCACAGCCATGTCTAAAGGTTATATTCCCCTGGAGCATTCATCACATTAGTTAGAGTCAAACAGAAAACTAATAGTCAAATATTTTCTGACAATGATATAGCTATATAAAAAAATTCTCCTATTATCATTGTTACTGTTTCATTTCCTTGGATTTACTGTTGGGTGTGTTCCCTTCCCAAAGTTAATTTTGTTCCCTCCACTATCATCACTGTCATCAAGATCTTTACAAAAACTTGAGCCCAGTTGATATCTAAATCTCTGTCTGCACCCTAATATGGTATGGGTAAAACCCAAAATTTCGGGCACTCTCCCTTGAGAATATTTTTGGCCTATATTTTTTGTAGATCACGATTTCCTTCAGACTTACTTGGATTCACTCTCAGACTTGTCCCTTTCCCGAATATATATTTATAGTTGCCACTCACAGCAGTACACTGTAATCCAGAGCTTTACAAAAACTGGTTGTGGTAAACTTGTTCCAAGATGCTGTTTGCCTCTCTACCTACGCAGCCCAAGGTTCTCACTCCATTTCTTACTGTATTAGGAGCAAAGGCCCTGACATGAACTATCCTTAAGTGCTGTTATTAAGTCTATCTATCTATCATATGTTCTTATGTGTGGACCAGTTTCCACAGGACTCTCATTCTATCATATGTACTTATATGGCCTTCATTACTAGATTACTGAGCACTTCTCAGTCATTAAGGTATTTACACTCACAGCACCTCTGTGAGGTCTCAGAGCACCATTGCTCCCGTCATGGTGACCCCAGAAGATGGGCTCACACAAGTCATTGCGTAGCAAAGTTCCCAAATCTGGCTCAGTCCTGCTAATCCACCAATCTCTGGGGCAGCCCCATGGACAGCTCTACGTAGAGTGAGGGCACCCCTTTACACGTTGATGGAGACTTTGAGAGCACGGTGGGCTGGGCTGCTTTGCCTTTCCTGACAAAAGAGCCAGAAAGTTTGCAATGTTACTTTTGAATACAAATGAAGTAGGCAAGTACTGTTACCCCAGTTTTACAGAAGAGGACCTGAGGCACAGGAAAACTAAGGGCCATATTTTGAAAGGTATTGGGGTGACTGAAGATGGAGATAGGCCTCTAGTGGGATTTTTCAAAAATACCTGAGCAGACTAGGTGCCTAATTCCCTTCAAAGTCAATGTCAGCCTCTGTTTATAGTCTTTGTCCAGTGAGGACATGAAACCATTTCCCAGATGAATGAATGCAATAGGTTAAATAGGTTTAAAACACCAAGTGGAATAAACCACTGCCATTCCAAATCCCCAGTATAGCTCCATTGAAGTCAATGGGGCCATATCCCCAGATGATGTAAACTGGGATTGCTCCATTAATTCAATGGACCAGATTCCTATCTGGTGTAAACATAGTTTGATTGAAGTCAGTGGTGCCAGATCCCCAGCTAGTATAATTCAGCATAGCTCCATTAAACCTAATGAGGCCAGATCCCCAGTGCAGCTCCATTGAGGTCAAAGGACTTATGCACATTGCACCCCAAGAGGATCTGTCCTATTGATATTTCTATGTGGAGTTTTGTCCATTGCACTTACTTGGATGTACAGACAGCCTTGTCCCCTTTCCAAAGGTGAACTTCTCCAAACTGCCCCCAGCGTTACACTGCAACCAAGAGCTTTACAAAAACCAGTGGTGCAGCTCTGACTCCCAACTCTCTGTTTGAACCCGACATGCAGACAGAGCTCCCACGCCGTTCTTCCCAATGATCCAGACCAGAAAGGCGGTCTTCCAGAGTCCCATGTAAATAGTCGGAGACAGTGGAGACATGCCAATATACCCCAGCTAAAGATTTGTCCACTAGCTCTAAAAAGGACTTCATCTCCACAATGTATGATTGTGGGGATTTAATATGATCCCAATTCCTGCAGAAAGCCAATAATCTACCATGGAAAGGAGGAGCCCATGTAAAAGTGAACAGAAATAGAGTATTAAAGGACAAACTCCACTTCTGTATCTTCTCACTCATCCATCAATCTAGGTGCTTACATAGATTCCATTCCTGTGCTATTTGGCCACCTCTTTCTGTCTCTCTGTCTTCCAGGTACAGCTCGTAGGTAGCTATCATTTACGGGATATTGTCGGTCACTTATTGATTCACATCAATTCCCTGTTTTCAAAGAATCCTGGGCTTCTATTAAGCATAAATGCTAACCTGGGGTTACTCGCAGACAAATGTGTTCCTCTCAAAAGGTTTTTGTTCTCTCCACTTACTTGGATTTACTCTTAGGTGTGTCCCCTTCCCGAAGGTAACTCCATAGCCACCACTTGTATTACCCCTGCCATGAAAAGCTTCACAAAAACCTCGTCACATTAGATTGTGGCAATCTTTGAATCCTCCCTGCCTATCAAAAGTTCATTGAGAATTGACTCAAGACAAACCAAACATAGATACTGGCGAGGGAAAGGGGGAAGAGAGAGAAGGAGAGAACTACAGGGATTTATTCCCAAACAGGTCCCATCCCCGAAGGTGAGTTTAGAGAGACTCTTATCCAGGACATTGTATGTAATTTTTTTTTTTACCAAACCTGCTCTGTTGCTTCTCACTCAGATTGGTTTTGTAATTTTTACAGATGATTCCTGAGTTTCTCTCACACTATTCCATAGAGGCTTAAGAGTGAAAAGAGTAAAGGAGATTTTGCTCCATCCACTTCCTTGGATTTACCGTTAAACGCACCCCCTGCCCGAAGTTCAGTTCATCGTTGCTACCAGCCCTACCACTCCCATCGAAAGCTTTACAACAACTCGAGCATCTAAGATTTTTGGCCATCTCTGGATTTTCCCTGCCGATATAAGGATAATTATCTCACTCCAGTCTTGGCGCATGAACACAGAGCTAGACTGACTGGCTGAATTACTTTACCTTACTCATGGGGATTTACTCTCAGATTTTTCCCATCCCTCAATGTGAATGCAAAGTCATTGCTACCTAGGTCACTGTCTGAAGAATCTTCACAATGTTGCTTGGTGAGCTCTCATTCCTTTTGGCCTTGTAATTTTAATGCATAATTCCAGAGCTGGTCTGATACAATTGCCTAATGGTTTAACAGTGAAAACAATGGACCAAAAGCAGGCTGTTTTTCTAGTAATACACTTCTCTTGTGCAGTCAGTGCTTGGAAGACAATGGGGTGTTAATAAAGCAGGAAAGAACGTGCCTAATTTTAAAAATGTACGCAGTCTGAAGGACTTCATTGTGAGTACTAGAGCTGGTCAGGAATTTTCAGAGCAACCAGTTTTCTTTTTCGTAAAACTCTGGTTCCTCACCATTTGAAATGTTCTGTGAGAGTGGACCCGGTTTCCACAAGACTCTCATTTGAGAGGTTTCTCAGGACTAGGGTAGAATTAGTGATTCGGATACTCACCTGGCATGTGGAAGACAAAGGTACAAGTGTCTGATCTGCCTGATTTAGACCAAGGACTTGGACCAGCATCTCTCACCTCCTCTGTGAGTGCCCTAACCATGAGGATGTAGACTCAATCTGTCTGTTTCCTAATGACTATTTACTATTGACACAAAGTGGGAAAGCTGCAACAGGAGAGATGGAAAGAACTAGCCAATAGCTTGGTGATTAGAGCATTCAGCTTGGGTGTGTGAGACAAAGATTCAGGCCCCTGCTCTAAATCAGGCAGACCAAGGACTGGAAAGTGGCTCTCCCATACCCTAGGTTAGTGTCCAAACCACCAGGCAATTGGCTTGTCGGAGGCAGGGCTTTCGGACTCTCCTGTTACATGGATAACTTCGAAAGGTCTTGGGTTCATATTGATGCAGAACAGGGACATTTTTTAAATCCCCCCAAAAAGTTTGTGGAATGGAAAACTGGTTCCCAATCAGCTCTCGTGACTACTCGTGCTGAAAATTAACCACGTCCTTAAGTGCTTCGCTCTGTTTGGCCCTAAATAGGAAGATTAATTTGACTTAACACCAGGAAGTCATGAGGGGTGCACAGGTCTAATTTGGGGAAGAGTTTGCAAAGGGATGTTCTGTCAATGACTTACCTACCCTCCAAACACTCGCTGCTTGGTTCTGAAAACCAGCGCCTTTTTTGTATCACCAAAACGGGCTCCAATTATCTCTCATGGTCTCTGCCACAATATTCTGGCTCTGGACAAATTCCCTCTTTCTTACCAGGTTGCACTTTCAATCTAGTCCCAGCGCCAAATGTCACCTTCCTTCCACCATCATTCCCACAGCAGCCAACAGCTTTACAAAAACTATAAACCTGGGGGTGGGGGGTAGCTCAGTGGTTTGAGCATTGGCCTGCTAAACCCAGGGATGTGAGTTCAATCCCTGAGGAGGCCATTTAGGGGATCTGGGGCAAAAATTGGGGATTGGTCCTGCTTTGAGTAGGGGGTTGGACTAGAGGTCCCTTCCAGCCTTGATATTCTATGATAATAGCAAATCAAGATCACACATGATATCACCTTGATCTCCATTCATTCAAACAGGAATTAATTCAGGGAAGTTCTAGGGCCTGTGTTATACAGGATGTCAGACTGAATTATTACAGTGGTCCCTTCTGACCTGGGAACCTATGAATCTATGAATGGAATAAAACCCAATTTGTGTCATTTCATTAGGTCATTCACTTAATTGATCTGTACAATCTAATATTACATGTGTTCTCTAATTTAAATGAAGCCACTTACTTGGCACTACTTTTAATTTTGTTCCACTCCCAAAGACGAATTTGTCATTCCTGTTACCCACAGCCTCTCAACACTTTGCAAAAACTCACATTCGATTCTTCTCCGGAAGTATAGAAAAAGTACAAAAATAAGGTGCAAATGCAGGACTGCAGGAAACTTCACAACAAAAATTAGAAGGCTAGAAGAAAATAGCAGCTGGTCTAACAACACCCAACAAAAGTAATCTCCCAACAAACTCCCACAAACTTCCCCTTTGTTAAAATAATCATTCCCCAACAGCCCACACGTGTGTTCCTATCACTACACCAATAAAGATATGAAATCTTCTACTAAAAAATCAGTGGCATAGGGTGAAAAAATGGATCATTTGGAATAATATAGTGTTGGACCAGATTCGTAGACCTACTTAGATTTACACCACTTGATGACCTGGCCCTGTTGACTCCAATTGTGCAAAACCAATTTACATTACCAGGGGATCTGGCCCTTGGTTTCCAATGGAGAAATGCTGATTTACATCAGTTAGGAATCTTGACCACTCATATATTTCCAGAGATTTTCATTCATGTGGACTTACTTGGATGTACAGATAACCATGTCCCCTTCCCAAATGTGAGTTTCCCTTGGGCAGTTCCCATGGTACACCATCATAAAAAGCTTTACAAAAACCAGCAGTAACTGCAGGGACAATTGTGACTCTAACCTAACATACTCTTCGAATTTTAATCAACATCAGGGTGGGCTCAAATGGCCACACATGGTCCTTATCACAATCATTTCAGCAAGAAAAATTTCCCTCCTTCTCACCAGGTTGCTCATCCAATTTAGTGCCGACTCCAAATGTCACCTTCGTGCCAGCAACATTCCCACACTAGACAACTACTTTACAAAAACTCATCACAACCAAAAGCAAATACAAAATCATCTTAATATCTACTAATCATTGTGTGGAGGTCAAGCTAAGTGGCCATTTGCTCAAGTGAATCGCTTCAGTGATCCCTGTAATCAAAGATTTCATAGTTTCTCAAACTGAAACTAAAACACTTACTTGGCACTACTTTTAATTGTGTTCCACTCCCAAATACGAATTTATTGTAGTTGTCTCCCACAGCCTCTCAACCCTTTACAAAAACCCACCTTTTCTTCATCTCTGAAAAGAATGACACAGAATGTTCAGACTATGAAATAACAGATTATCTATCTATCTATCTATCTATCTATTTATCTATCTATCTATCTATCTATCTATCTATCTATCTATCTATCACTATAGCATCTGGGTGCTTCAATATAGAATGTAATGGGGGGTTGGCATCTAACTACCTTAGGTTTCTTGGGAAATCCTAGTGTTATTTCTTAATTGGAGGCGAGTGTCCAAATCTCAAAGGTGGCTTTGAAAACTTCAGACCTACCTTTGAGATTTTTACCTAGGTGATTGTGGCTGTTTATTTTTAGACTTACTTGGGTTGACTCTCAGGTTTGTCCCACTCCCAAATGTGACTTTGTAGTTGGTGCCAGTGTGACACCATAAAACAGAACTTTACAAAAACGTGTGATGTCAGCTTTCACCCAGGATACACTTTTTCTAGCTACCTGCAAAGCTGAAGGCTCCTTCTGCCAGTTCTAATAGTGTACTTACACCCTCCTGCTGTACGGTACAAGATAATCTCAAATTAACAGAGGTGCAGAAAAAACTTTTCCTAGGGGAAGATTATCACATAATGGTCCATGAAAGGGTTTCTGGCACCTTGATGTGGAGCTGAAGAAACCGCCCACTGTCAGATATCAGAGGCTGGACCAGACGGACTCATCCTCTGATCCAGGCTGGCACTTCATAGCTTCCCAAGCACATTTTGGCAGAGAATGTGATTTTCTTCCAACTTCCTTGGATATACGCCCAGGCTTGGATATACGCCCTGTCCCCAAGGTGAGTTTGTAGCTACCACCAGCAGGGAACTTTAACACCAGCAGCACTTTACTATAAGTGGGGAAGGCAAATGTGTCCCCAGATGCTGTTTGGGGGTAAGATCTTCAGCTGCTGTAAATCAAGGTTTGGTCCAATGACTTCAAAGGATTTCTGTTGGTTTACACCAGCCAAAGAACCGGTTCTGGTTCTCTGCTTCTGGAATCACAGACCCTCACTCCATTTCTGACCAGGCTTTTAGCAAAGTCCTTAATATACAGTAGCCTTAACTCTTATGGCTAGGATTTCTGAGGGAACCTAAGACAATTAGATGCTTTGCTCTCATTGACTTTCAATGGGGATTGGGTGCCTACCTCCCTTAACCTATTTAAAAAATCCCAATCCACGTAGGTATTTATGGCCAGCTGATTGTATAAGACTCAAGCACAGAACCATGGATTTGCATGCTGGTATAACAGTGACACAGCTCTGTTGACTCCCATTGAACTACCTGAGATGTACCCTAGTTGGGGATCTGGCCCAACGAGTCTGAAGGAGCAATTCCGATTTGCACTAGCTGGGGCATTTGGCCCATTAGTTCCACTGGAGCTGTGCTGATCTGCACCAGCTGGGGATCTAGCCCATTGATCGCAGTGGAGCAGTGGCTGGTTTACACAAGCCGACAACTTGTCCCACTCATACACTCATGGAGAATTTTGTTCACTGGAACTTGCTTGGATACACAGACAATTGTGTCCCCTCTCCAAATGTGAGTTTTCCATAGCCGCTACCAAAGCTACACCTTGATAAACAGCTTTACAATCACCATTGCTTATCAGTGTCACTTAAGATTCACTTTTACTCACACCAACGTATACGGAGAGATTTTCTTTCTCCCCTCTTCCAAACTAGACCAGTCAATAGCGTTGCTAGCACAAAGGGGAAATCATGGCTGGAGCGTACATTTGAGGTGAGCTACTTTTATTACAAAGCTCACAGGAAGAAGCTCAGATACTATGGTGATAGGGGCTAAAATAAAACCATAAAGTGGGCAAAAAATATTAAGGAAATAATCACTTCTTTCTTTCTTTCTTTCTTTCTTTCTTTCTTTCTTTCTTTCTTTCTTTCTTTCTTTCTCATGTATACGCCTTTATCTACCATTTTTCTGTAATGCCATCCAAGCAGATACTTATATTAGTGTCTATGATACTGTTGGAGAGGGTGGATTTATGGACCATGAACCAGGCCGCCAGCTGATGCATACTTGGCCTGGCTCCATTGACTTGAATGGAGCTGTGCTAATAGCTAAGAATTCAGGATCTAGCCCCAGACTGATAGTCCTTATTCCCTACCAGAAGCCAGGAGGAGAAGACTGGGGTGGATCTCTCCAAAATTGTCCTGTTCCGTACATTCCTCCTGAAGCTCTGGTGCTGGCCATTGTTGGAGACACAATACGAGGCTAGACGGACCGTTGGTCTGACCCAGTGTGATGGTGGTTATTAAATGGTAGAACTGATCATTTTCAAACAACCAAATAACAGTTATAAAGAATTTCTTATCTTTCCATTTACCTGCATTTATTCTTAAGTGTGTCCCCTGCCCAAAGATAAGCTTATTGGTGCCAGCAGTGTTATCACTGTCATCAAAAGCTTTACAAAAACTTGAGCATGTACATTTTTGTATCCTCCCCTCCTATCTAAGCAGAACTTATCACATTCCACTCCTGATACATTACCAAACTGACAGATAGATTTTAAAGAGACCTGGTGAGAAGGAATATGTGTATTGGACCAACTTCTGTTGGTGAAAGAGGCTAGCTTTCAAGCTACACAGGTCTTCAGGTCTGGATGGATGAAGAGAGAAAGGGAGACAGAGAGATTTGACTTACTGGGTTTTACTCTCAAATTTGTCCTACCCAAATGTCATTTCAGACACCCTGTGTCCTAGCCCATTAGATGAAAAATACGCAAGGGTAGCTCTCTCTCAAAGTGCTCTTGCAATTTTAACAGCCACTTCCAGAGTTTATCTCTTCCCATTCTACACAGCCTGAGTAGAGAAAGACAGTGGACCAAAAGCAGCCCTGAGTTGTAGCCATATGCTACCTTACTGAAGTCAAGGCTTTGGGGTTTTAATAAAGTGGGGTTTTAATAAATTAGTTCAGCATGTGCTTAAATCTTTCAGCACTTATGCAGACAGTTGGACTAGACAGCTGCTGAAAACTAAGTCAGTCCTTCAGTGCTTTGCTCTGGTGAGGCCTCAATAAGGGGATGAAACAACCATGAAGCCATTAGGGTCACCCAGGGCATAGTTGTGAGAAATTAGCATCATACAGGTTTATCTGAGGGCAGAGTTTTTGTCAGGGAATATTCCCTCCTGGACCCATCAAATCTCATACCGCTTGGTTCTCAAACCTAGCTGCTGCTTTGCGGCACCAGGCTGGACTCCGATGCCCAGACACCGTCCCTTCCGCAGTCATCTGAGTCTGGACAAATTCCCTCTATCTGACCAGGTTGCACTTTCAATCTAGCTCCTGTTCCAAATGTGACCCTCCAGTCACTGTCATCCCCACATCAGCCAAAAACTTTACAAAAACGCCTGGCAACCAAACAGCCAAGGCACCCTCCAGCTGGTAACTATTAATAATCCCATGAGCTGCAGCCTGTGGCATGTTCTCATGTTACTCATGTCGGCCCCACACGCTCTGGCCTTGATCAGTCTCTGGTATTGAAATTAAGCCACTTATTTGGCACCACTTTGTTCTCCTCCCAAATATGAATTTCTCATTGCTATTGCCCTTTCAATGCTTTAAAAGCCTTTCAACGCTTTACAAAAAATAAACAAACAAAAAAAGTAGGAGGAAGAGAGAAATAACCCTCCTCTTCCTCTCATAAACTATACATAAAGGTATAGAGTAGCAGCCGTGTTAGTCTGCATTCGCAAAAAGGAAAGGAGGACTTGTGGCACCTTAGAGACTAACCAATTTATTTGAGCATGAGCTTTCGTGAGCTACAGCTCACTTCATCGGAAGTGATGAAGTGAGCTGTAGCTCACGAAAGCTTATGCTCAAATAAATTGGTTAGTCTCTAAGGTGCCACAAGTCCTCCTTTTCTTTTTGCGAATACAGACTAACACGGCTGTTACTCTGAAACCTAAAATACTCCTTGAATCTTAGTCAACACCAAGGTTGGCTCGAATTACCACTCATGGTCCATGCCACAATAATTTCAGTAAGAAAACATTGCCTCTTTCTTACCCGGTTGCACTTTCAGTCTAGTGCCAGCTCCGAATGTCACCTTTGTACCAGCGTTATTCACACACCCATCAACCACTTTACAAAAACTCATTGCACTCAGTCTGCAAATACAACATCATCTTGCTATCTATTAATCGTTTGCTTAGGTGATTTCAGTTAGTGATTCCTGCAATCTAATATCTAAATGGTTCTCTAGCTGAAATTAAGCCACTTACTTGGCACTATTTCTAATTTTGTTCCACTCCCAAATACAGCTTTCTCAAAGGTGTTTCCCACAGCCTCTCAACACTTGACAAAAACCCACCTTCTTCTCTTCATCTCTGAAAATACAGATAAAGTCATTACATATTTTGAGCATTCTATCTATCTTCTTAGATTGCCATCAATCACCATAATATCTGAGTACTACAATACATAATTTATTGTGAGTTGGGTGCCTTCCCCCCTTAGACTTATTTGAAAATCCCAACCCTAGTGATTTATGGGAAACGTCTCTCTAAATCCTGTAGCTGGGCTTTGAAATTCACAGCCACAGCTCTGTGATTTTTTTGCCTAAATTATTGTAGCTGATTATTCACAGACTTACTTGGGTTTACTCTCAGGTTTGTTCCACTCCCAAATGTGAGTTTATAGTTGTTACCAGTGTAACACCATAAAACAGGCCTCTACAAAAAACTTGTGAAGTCAGCTTCCACCCAAGTTGCCTTTGTTTTCTCTAACTACAAAACAAAAGATCCTGTTTCATTTCTAACATGATTAGAAGCATATACCTTAACCTAAAATAGCCTGAAGTGCTATGAATACATTCCTAGACATAGGACTAGGACCATATGCCATTCTATTGGGTTTTAGCAAAGCACTTAAGCACATGCTTAACTTAATTCTATTCACTGAGACTTACTGGGATATACGGAGAGCTCTGTCCCCCTTCCAAATGTGACCTTCTCATAAGCAATACCTTCATTGCACCATCACAAACGGCTTTACAAAAACTCATCCTGGTAACTTTCACCCAATACACCCGGTGAGGCTCAGCAAAGACTTTCTGTTCCTCTCCTTCAGATGGGTTCAGCCACAGAGACTCTAATTCACAATTTCATTCCATAGAGCATATGATCTGCTTTTATAACAGTTCTTTCAGGAAGGAGTTCAGATACTGTGGTGATAGGTGTTAGAATAAAACCCTATGTTAGACAGAAAAGAAAGTATATACCTTAACCTAAAATAGCCTGAAGTCCTACGAATACATTCCTAGACATAGGACTAGTTACAAAACCAATATAGAAACACAGATCATACTTTTTGATTATAGCTTCACCTATTCCTCATTTCCATGGATAGATAGACTTGACTTGACTTACTGGGATTTAACCCTCAGATTTGATCCTTTTTCTAATGTGAAGCTAGAGCCTCTACTTCCGAGATCATTGTATGTAAAAGATTTACAAAATCTTCTAGAGCAGCTCTCAGTCAGAGAAGACATGTAATTTACACGCATCCTTCCATTGTTTTTCTCATACCATTCCCGACTGTGTTAATTGTGAAAACAGTGGGCCCAACCCAGCCTTCAGTTGTATCCATATGCCATCCTATTGAAGTCAAGTGCTTCGATGTCAATGGGGTTTTAGCAAAGCACTTAAGCACATGCTTAACTTTAAGCAACTTGAGTTGCCCCATTGAATTCATGTGACTCAGAGCAGGTGCTGACCACTCTACTGTATTGGGGCCTTAATAGCAGGGCGAAGTTAACCTTAAGCACTGAAGTTAATAGGATCAAACAGGTGCAACTGAAGGTAGAGTTCCTAAGTGAATATTTTCTCATTGATTCACCTCTTCCCCCAAGACCTCAACACCAATTGTTTAGTTATCAAAACTAGCTCGTTCCTTAAGTCAAGCCCCGATAGTCTCCAGTGGCTGTTCGTGTCCAACCCACAATAATTTCAATATGAAAGAATTTCCTCTGTCTTACCAGGCTGCACTTTCAGTCTAGTCCCAGCTCCAAATACCGTCTTCCTGCTAGCATCATTGGCACAGCAGCCAACAGCTTTACAAAAACCCTCCTACGGAATCTCAGGATTTCAGCTTTCTCTCAATACCTCTTTTCCCATGTATGAACTCCAACCCTTGCCATTTACTTAAAGAGTCGCACTGATTGTCTTTCCACTCTGGACATTTCATACCACTTAGTGGATTTGGATGTCCACTTCCTAATCATTCTGCAAAGAGCTGGGACCCATGATCCCATAATCAACTTTGAAAATCTCTACCTCAAAAGTTCTCTAGCTGAAAGTGAGCCACTTACGTCCCACTACTTTCAGTTGTGTTCCACTGCCAAATATGAGTTTTTCATAGTTGTTTCCCACAACCTCTCAACCCTTTACAAAAATCCATCTTCCCTTCATATCTGACACTGTATAAGTGCAAAAAGAAAAGGAGTACTTGTGGCACCTTAGAGACTAACCAATTTATTTGAGCATGAGCTTTCGTGAGCTACAGCTCACTTCATCCGATGCATACCGTGGAAACTGCAGCAGACTTTATATACACACAGAGAATATGAAACAATACCTCCTCCCACCCCACTGTCCTGCTGGTAATAGCTTATCTAAAGTGATCATCAGGTTGGGCCATTTCCAGCACAAATCCAGGTTTTCTCACCCTCCACCCCCCCACACAAATTCACTCTGATTTTGTGGGGGGGGGGGGGGGTAGAGGGTGAGAAAACCTGGATTTGTGCTGGAAATGGCCCAACCTGATGATCACTTTAGATAAGCTATTACCAGCAGGACAGTGGGGTGGGAGGAGGTATTGTTTCATATTCTCTGTGTGTATATAAAGTCTGCTGCAGTTTCCACGGTATGCATCCGATAAAGTGAGCTGTAGCTCATGAAAGCTCATGCTCAAATAAATTGGTTAGTCTCTAAGGTGCCACAAGTACTCCTTTTCTTTTTGCGAATACAGACTAACACGGCTGTTACTCTGAAACCTGTATAAGTGCATTCATTACAGATTGTGAATCTCTCTCTCTCACTCACTCTCAGATATCAAACTTGTTACATCTCCATAGTAGATAGATAGATAGATAGATAGATAGATAGATAGATAGATAGATAGATAGATAGATAGATGCTGAAATTTTCATAGCTGCCTAAACTATTTGGATGACCAATTAAAACTAATGGGAACAAGGTCTCTAAATCCTTATAGTAGGTGGGATATTCAAAATCACCTAAGCTATATACTTATTCTCAAGTCCTTGAATCATGTTCTTTGCTGAAGCAGGAATGACTTTAAGCACACAGGCTGGAGTGAAATATGGTCAGCAGATAAAATAACCATTGTAAAGCAACTCTGAGTTTTCCACTTACCAGGAATTACTTTTAAGCGTGTCCCCTGCCCGAAGATGAGCTTATTGTTGACACCTGCATTATCACTGTCATCAGATGCTTTACAAAAACTCAAGCACATGGTCTTTGAAAGTCACAAACTGCACAAGCAGGCTGGGATTTGCGAAGGAACCTAACTGAATTGGGCACCTCTGTCCAACTGACTTTCAATGAGATTTGGGGCCCTGCCTCCCTCAGTTTCCTTTAAAAATCCACAGCCTGGGGTTCACCTCACCCCAGTGAAAATGAGACAAACTAAACTAAACAACACCTGGAGTAAGCTGTGATTATAAGAAGGCAGAATCTAGCCCTAGGGTAAAATCCTCACCAGCACCTATGCGACTTTCATAGCATTCTTTCATGGTGATATGGATCACATAAGAAACCATGCAGAGGGAAGAACGTTAAGAAAATTATTGTGCTGTAAATCTCTGTAGCCAGTTGTAAATGTCTGTCCTTTAAAATATCTATTTCTGCCTCTTCTTTCTTTTTTCTCCTGGTATACTTCACTCACAATATATTCACTCACATATTTCCCTCCCAATATCTGGAAATTCAAAGCTTTAAAGCTGAGATTTTCAAAGAAGACTGAAAATTTGGCATCTTTTGGAAGCCCAATTCCCATAAGAGCCTTTGAAAATTCCAGTATAAAAGCACAAATTGAATATTTAGGGATGTCTTTAGCAAAATGCCAGCATTCTTAGAGCTGAGTGACTAAAGTTAAACTCTTCAATCCAGATTCAGATACCTACACAAAGGTTTGTCCTGATGTTCAGAAGTGCTGAGCACCTGCTAAGATTTCTGAAGTCAGTGGGAGTTATGGGTTTGACATTCTTGGTGTAAATTACTGTAAGTTGCTGTTAAAATTTAGACTTACTTGGATCAACTGTCAGTTTTGTCCCACTTCCAAAGACAAGTGCATACGAGCCGGCACCAACATTACACCATAACACAGGACTTTACAAAAAGCAGCTGATGGTAACTTTCCCCCAACAGACCCTTTCCTCTCTACGTACAGCAGCCAAGATTCTTTTTCCATGTCTAAGTGTATGGAAAGGCCTTAATATAAAGTGGCCTTCATTTTTATGAAGACATTTATTGTCAGCTGAAAGTATAAGAATCAAACATGGGAACTAAAAGTATAAGAAATAAATATGGAACTATTAATAATTCCTCTTTAATAAACAAGACTTATTTAATGCTAATTTCTTTCATTGTTATTGAACAGATAGTACTTGGGCACTGTCAGAGACAGGGTATTGGATTGGGGGACCAGTGGCTGGAAGCTAAAGCCAGACAAACTCAAATTAGAAATATGACACACATTTTTAGCAGTGAGAGTGCACTATTGGAGGAAACTACTAATGGAAGAGACTAATCTTGTTCTCCTGATGTCTTCAAGACTGGGTGCATTTCTGGAAGATAAGTTTCAGTCAAACACAAGTTATTGGGCTCAATATAGGGGCAACTGAGTGAAATCTCAGGCCTGTGTCACACAGGAGGTCAGAGCAGATGATCTAATGGCCCCTTCTGGACTTAAAATCTACGAGATAAGAATTCCTATAAATATTTGTAAACTTACTTGCATTCACTTTAAGCTTTGTCCCTCTTCCAAATGTAATCTTAAACCTGTCACCTCCAGTGGGACACCATAACAAGGGGCTTTACAAATAGTGTTGTAAGTAACTTTCATCCAAGATGCAGTTTCTTTCTCTATTTATCCAACTAAAGTTTCTCACTCCCTTTCTAACCAAGGACTTGACTGTCCAACACTTGGTCATGTTGGGTGAGAACTTGCCCAACACCATTTTACCGAGCCAAGTGGGATTAACTGTAAAACTACATTCTCAACAGCTAAATGAGGTATTGAGTTAGCATCAAAGACGATATATAGCGATGGCCTTAAGAATTGTTACCACACTCACGGTCAACTGAATGTACGGGAGACCACTATCAAAACCTAAATGATCGTTTGTGATTATCCTTTCATTTACACCCCATCTCCAATCCATCTTTCTTACCAGGTTGCACTTGCAATCTAGTCCCAGCTCCGAAAGTCATCTTATTGCTGGCATCATTAGCACACCAGCCAACTGCTTTACAAAAACTCATAGCAACCAAAACGTGAATTCAGCTTTCTCTCATTATGTGGAATGGGGTGGTGGAATCCCCATCACTGGTGGTATAAAAAAAAGGTTAAACAAACATCTATCAGGGATCATCTATGTATGCTTAATCCTGCCGCAGAGCTAGGGATGGACTGGATGACCTTTTGAAGTCCCTTCCAGCCCTACATTTCTATGAATCTCTTACTCGTTATCTATATAATTAATTACTTGAAGTTCAACCTTTGTCCTTCATTTAGATGATTCACACCAACAATTAGTGGACTCTAATATCTAAGCTTGGGATTTTCAAAGCAGTCTAACACAGTTAGGTGCCTAGTTTGCATTGGAACCAATGGGATTCAGGTTCCTTACATTTCTTTGGAAAGCCCATCCAAAATTTTCTTTAGTTAAAACTAAGTGACTTACTTGGCACTACTTTTAATTGTGTTCCACTCCCAAATGTGAGCTTCTCATTGGTGTTTCTCACAGCATCTAAGCCCTTAACAAAAACTCACCTTCATTTCCTCTCTGAAATATAAGGTATATTTGTTACATAATGTGATCTATCTATCTATCTATCTATCTATCTATCTATCTATCTATCTATCTATCTATCTATCTGTCTTTAATTCCCTAAGGGATTTAGGCACTCAGGATAAAATTTTGAAAAGTGCCTAAGCCCTCTTGAATTTCAATGGAGTTACTCCAGATTTACACTGTGCTGAGTGTACAGAGAATTGGCCCCAATGGCCACTAATGGAGTTACTCATGATTTACACTTGGGTGATTGGTTTCAGTTCTCATCTCATTCTCATCACATTCTCATCCCATTTTCATCTCCTATTCTCATCTCCTACCTGTACACACCCACAAGTGTCCCATTTTCTAGCCAGTGAGGATGTAAACATTTTCTACAAAAACATGAGCAATATTAGGGGCCAGATTTTCAGCTGGTTTAATTTATCATAGTTTTATTCATTGCCAAATTATGCTAGCTGTGGCTCTAGCCCTAGGCTGAAAATGGTACATTTCAGGACAACAAATTATCTCCTTGTGTAACTCCACTGAAGTCAATATGGAGTCACCACATCCAAGGATTTCACCTTATATGTTTATGCAGAGTTTGGATGGTTGAAACTTACCTGGATATACAGACAACCTTGTCCCCTTTCCAAATGTGAGCTTCTCAGAGCTAGAACCAGTGTTACACTCTCACAGAGAGCTTTACAAAAACCAGTAGCTCACCAAAGATCCTACTTGACTTCTAAGAATACACACAGCCAGGGGGCCAGATGCTTAGCTGGTGTAAAGCAGATCTAATGGAGCTACACAGATTTACACCAGATGAAGGCAACAGTGTCTATCTGAGACTTCCAAAGCCACCTATGGGATTTGGATGCTTAGTTAATTCCTAGTAAATTTTAATGGGAATTGGACATCCAAATACCCATGGCATTTTTGAAAATCTCTACCTTTCTTCTCATTCCCATCTAATTCATTCATAATAGTTCAGTAAAACAAGACAAAATCTGGCCAATTTTCAAAAACAGAAATTTCCATAAAAGCATTTTTATTTTCCTGAAATTTTCCATTTTTTATCAAAAAGAGTTTTAATGTCTCAGACTTTTTCCATTGCCTCTTGATTGATTGATTGATTGATCTGCTTCACCACATGGTGACATTTTTTAAAAAGTGAACCATTTCTAAAAATAAAATATATCTGGGGGGAAATTTAAATGTTTTCGCTGAGATTTCAAAGTTGCTAGGGGATTCATGCATCCAGATCCCTTCTGCAGCTCAATCTTTGCTTTTAAAGTTTACATTTTTCTCAAATATCAAGAACATTTTTTATTTAAAATATTCTGCATAAAATTCCAAAAATGTGTAATTACACGTAACCTCTCTCAAGAATGTCCCATCGTACCCAGCCACCAACCCAGTACGACGTGGTGCTCAAAATATTTGGCCAATCTACCTCCAGGAGTGACTCCAATGCCCACATATGGTCCATGCAAAATCAAATTCCCTCTATCTGAATGTTTAGCGCTTACCAAGTTGTACTTTAAGTCTAGTCCCAGCTCCAAATATCATTTTCCTGTCACCTTGATTCCCACATCTGTCAGTCACTTTACAAAAACCCCACCTCAAACACACGGTGTTTTCCACTCTGTCTCCAGGTCTGTTTTTCATTGTACACCCGCTGGAGATTCTCGCTGGCAATACGCTCTCTTGAATATAAATAATTACAGCGTTTGACCAGTTGCAACGGAAACACTTACTTGGCACAACTTTTAACCTTGTCCCACTCTCAGATGTGAGCGTGAAATTGTTGGCATCGCCACAGTCTCTCTGCCCTTTACAATAACCCTCCCCCGGCTCATCTATGAAACTATCATTTTTTGTGAGCTGCCTTCATTACATATGGTGAACAGTCTGCCTGGCGAGCAAGCTAGCTGTCTGTCCAAAGTGCCGTTATCACCATATTGTGTTAATTCATTACTTCAGCATGGATGCAAGTTTCAAAAGCAAATCAGGGGCTTGAAATTGGATTTCCAACAACCCAGATACATGTTCTAACCACTGGACAAGTGGCTATTCTGTGGTCTCTCTCGCTCTTTTCAGATTTCCAGAGGTCTCCATTTCATTCTGATGTGGAATGGAAACAAACTGTAAAACTCACAATTGTTCATGGGCCAGAATTCTTATTTTCTGGCCAGTCCTGGTAAATTTTCACAGCTCTGCTTCATTGAGTGGAGCGATGCCAATTTACACCAGTGAAGGGTCTCACACATGACTTCAATGGAGCTATGCTGATTTATGCCACCTGGGGATTTGATCCATATGTTGTCAGAATTGATTCTAACACCTCTCGGTGAAAGGAGTTCTGACTTCTGGTTTATGCCATCTGAGTTATAAAAATCCCCAGGCTGGGATTTGCAAAGTGGCCCAAGTGAGTTAGGCACCCAAATCATATTTCTATACAAAGGGATTTGTGTGCCTAACTCCCTTAAGATTCTTTGGAAATCCCAGCCTGAAAGGGTGTGGTTGAGATTTTTTTAATCTATCTAAGGGATTCATCTACTTATCCTCCTTAACCTTAATGGAAGATGGGGTGGTATTTTAGAAGAACCTATGGGATTTGTATGCCCAAATCCTATTTGAATTAACGAGAACTGGGCATATAAATATCACAGAAGACTTTGTAAATCTCAGCCTTTGCTACAAATTATACATGGCTTAATGCAGCATGATCTAGTGGCTAAAGCACTGCACAGGAAGTCTGGACACCTCGGTTCTGTTCCTGGCTCTGCTACTGATTTATAATGTGACTTGGTCAAGTCACTGCACTGCTCTGTGACTCTATTTCCCCTGCCACCCTTTGGCTGTTTAATCTTTCAGGGCATGGAGCATCTCTCACTACACTTTTGGTACAGGGGTCCCAAGCCCAGCTGAGGCCTCTCAGTGCTACTGGAATAATAACATTAAAATTGCATTTTCCACAGACAGTCATTACTATTTCATTCAGTGTGGCCACAAGTTTGTTAATTTAACCTCCTGGCAAAAATCACAGCCATGTTCTGGGGACTAGTCCACAAATGGACAGCAGCCTATTTAAGAATAAAAGTGACTTTATTCTGGAATAACTACTCTGTTCACAAAGTGGAGTAATTATGCTGGAATAAAATCACCTTTATTCTGTAATAGAATGTCCACATAGGGAAATTATTCTGAATCATACCAAAATAGCTATTACAGAATAATTAGGCCAGTCAATTCCCCCATGTGATCCTTGAAGCCTTTGAAAATTCCAGCATTGGTCTCTAAGGTACAGTTAAACTATGAGAAGCAAACTAAGCCTTGTTAGACAGCAGTAAAAAGAAGAAGAGACTCTTTCTTCAGCATTGCAGACTGGGTTAGGTTTTAAATGAAGTTCATACTTACTTGGCTGAATCTTAAGTTTTGTTCCTGATCCAAAGACAAGTTTGTTATGCCCATCAGTACCACCACCGCCTGACTCCAGTTTGCAAAAATCTCCCCTAAACCACTTACCATCAAACCTTCTTCTTCCTCATTTGTCACTTACTTATGACCCAGTTTAGATTAAGAGATTTTCCGTGACTAGTCTTCCCAACTTCCAGACACGCTTAACAATACACAATGTTTTTTTTTAAAATTGCTTTCAGACTTTGGAAATCTGAGAATATGAAGCTTACTGGAGTTCTGTCCTTACAGACGTGCAAAATGTGTTCATGCATAAAACTGAGATTTGTGATTTCCTATGTGATTTGGATGCCCAATTCCCATTAAAGTCTGGGATTTTCCAATAGGTGTCAGGTGCCTAATTCCCTGAGGCTCCTTTGAAAACCTCAGCCAAAATTAAAAGGGAATCAGTGAGTCAAACCACTTAAACAACTTTGAAAACCTCTCTGCAAGGGCCTAATACAAAAGCCATGGAAGTGAACAGAAACTCTCCCATTGGCATCAATGAGGAATCAGTATCTGGGACATTTATAAGTGGAATGGGAAAAGAAGTACAACCAATGCATATATTTCTGTTCTGTCTCTCTGCTTGGGTACTTATATGACTCCCCATCAGTGCTATATCTGGGTGACTTACAAACTTTAGTGAATTTACCCTCCCAGTGTAACATAGGGAAGGAGCATTATATCCATTTCACATATGGGGAAACTGAGGCACAGACAGATTAAGTGACTTGCCCAGGGTCACACAGGAAGTCTGTGGCAGAACTGGGAATTAAACCCAGATCTCCTGAGTCCCATTTCAACACACTAAAAGAACATTTTTATAATGATACAAATGTGTTTATGGCATAAAAAGTTCCCATGCTGATGTGGTTCTTACCTGGCATCTGAAGCAGTCTGATCCATCCTCAATGGTCAGTGGAGGGGAAGCAACACTTTGTTTCCACAGTGATAAGTCCCTCAGCAAAAACTCTGGAGGTTTATGGGCACAAAGGAATCACTAGAACAGACCATGTTCTATCGAGTCCAATGCCCTTTTCCAGCCATGGTCAGTACCAGACGCTTCAAAAGAAGCTGACAGACACCAGGATGTTATGTACTTGTCTGTCCAGAGGAGAAGTTTCTTCTTGACCCCATCATTTAATGGTTGGTTTGTGCACTGAAACTGGAGGGGAAACAGAATTTCTGTTTCATGAAAGATTTTAAGACTTTGAAATTAGTTTTCATTCCAAATTGTAACCCCCAAAATTGAAATTTTCCACAGATATGGAATTTTCAAAACAATTCTATCTTTGGTCTATCAGAGCATTCAAATTCAAACAACCGAAATGTTTCATTCTGATTTTGGCCTGTTTTTTTTATCAGAAAATATTAATTGAAACATTTGGAAGCAAAAAGTCATTTTGAAATGAAACACTGAAATTTTCCATTCCAATAAGGTCAGAAAAGGATGCTTTGACCTCATCAGAATGCCCATCAGAATGTTCTCTTCCACTTTTCTTCTGAAATGACATTTGATCAACACCTTCCAGCAGAAAGTTTTAATTTTGATGAAACAGGATTTTCTGACAGAAAACCCTTCCATTGGGCTCGGTTGACTAGCTCTAGTTTATACCCTTGATACACTTCAGACCTCTAACATCATTCTGGATGTTCCCATTATTCATATCGACATCCAAAGCTTTTTTGAACACTACTAATATCTTGACCAGATTGGTACCTTGTGGCAAGGAGTTCCACAGGATCATTACATAACCCTACTAATATGATATTCCTTCCCACAAATGAGACGTGGCTGAAATTTATTTGAATGTCTGATTTCCATTAAGCTTAACTGAATTGAGTATACAAACCCTTGAGGCAACCTCCAAAATTTTCCTAAATTCCATCTTCCATAGTAGTTTTTATAAGTCACTTACTTTGTCATACAGGTAATTTAGCACTTGTCCAAAAGGAAAGCGTCTTCAAATCTCCTCTTAGAACACTGTTATCTCATTCAGCCCTCTTTTAAAGAGGAGCAACCTGTTCCCGGCAGCCAGCAAATTGCATTTTAACTGCTCATCATGCAGAAGCACCAGCCAGCTGACAAGATGAGAAATGGAAAGAAAAGTGAATAAATGTGCCTTGTGGTATAAGCAGAGAGGATGGTTGTTTTTTTCCCTTTGACCTATTTACTGGAATTGTTCAATTTAAAATGTTGCTAGCAGAAAAGTTAAGGATTTCACCAGCAGAGGGCAAAAGAGACCACAGAAAGAAATTCAGTCCACATGGGTGGTGCTAAGAAATTTACACATTTTTTAAGATACTGATTCCTCTCTACATTGAATAGCATAATAGAAAAATTGGCCAAAGCTGTGCTGGCAGGGAGAATCCGGTGAGATATCCAGCATATGGAATTTTTAATATTCTATATCACACCAATAGACTAGTGCTGTATAATAAGATTATTTGGTTTTTATTAATGTATTTTGCTAATTGGGTTAGTTTTATACACAGCTATTGATTGATTTCCATTTCACCCTATCTTCGTTTTCTCGTTCGCAGTCTTTTCCCCCTTCTCCACAAACACACACCGTCACACAAGGCAAAAGCATACCGAGTCACAGATTCAGATATGCACAAGGTCACCCCTACTGACTCAGATACAAACACAAATTGTTGCACGGACAGACACCCAGGCTTACATACATTCACAGCCACAAGACGTATACGCACTCTCATGCAATGTTTCTCATGTACACACACAAATTTGCACAGCCTTAGTAATACCCATAGACAAGCACACAAACTGACAATCTACATAGGCACACACAGCCTCACACAAACCCAAACTCACAGCTGCATACAGCGTCACACATAAAGAGTTGCACAAATCTACAATGGGAAGGCACACACGTATACACACAGACACACACGTACCCTAACTTCCACATTTACGCACACATACAAACTTACATGCACATGTTGTCATAACAACCCACAGTCACATATTCATGTATATATACACACAGTCACACATATAGAGAAACGTCCTTAACAAACATACACACGGCCACAATCACATACAGGCATGAGTAGGTATAGCTGTTTATTCATACACATATATAAATTCACGTATATACGGAGACACTCCCAGAGAGAGACATGCACACACAAATGGACATGGTGACCTGTGGTGACTTTAGCACAAGAGCGACCCCTCGCCTATAAAGCTATCACCATAAATTGGCTTCCACAAACTCATGGGGTAAAGTTTTCAAAATCGCCTAAACTGCTTCTTAGCCTAAGTCCCATTGTCAAAAGTGACCAAAGTTCCAAGGAGCCCTAGAGTCATTGAAAGCTAATGAGTGTTAGGCTCCTAAATTCCAAGGTGCTTTTGAAAATGTTACCCATAATCCTCTCCCTACACACCCTCTACATACCCTCACGTAATCACTCACGCACAAAACTGTGCTCCTTCTTCCTGTCATAATCTCTGAGAAGCAGAGGGTCACAGAAGCTTTCAAACTCTCATCTACCACCATGAGCGAGAGCAGAAAACTGACTCAGACACTTGTGCTAAATAATTTACTGCTAATGCTATTTTGTAAGTTGTCTCAGTTGTAAACCTTTTTCTTTCTTTCTTTCTTTCTTTCTTTCTTTCTTTCTTTCTTTCTTTCTTTCTTTCTTTCTTTCTTTCTTTTTCTTTCTTTCTTTCTTTCTGTGCCCTGATCAGTAAAGCCGTTTGCACTTCTGTAAATCCACAGTAATCCCACTGGTGACAGTGCATTTACTCTGGGTTTAGCCCGGTGTCACTGGTGTCTTAATTTAGGAGATTCACACTTCCAGCTGGATTAATCAGCACAGCCAACAAGCCACTTATTTCCATGCTGCACTACCATTTACAGGTGTTATTTATTCTGATTTCCTGTAAAATTTGTTGCTCAGGCAAAGGCTTCCTGTGCAACAAGATATCACAGACCCCCTCAATCCTCACAGTGAAGATGGGAAACAAAACCAAGCTTTGCTGCAATTATGATTCTCAGCAAATGGACCCAGGTTTATACTGGTACTGCCTGGTTTCCGACAAAACCCTTCAGCTCGTCCTTTACAGGGATGATTCAAGGTCGTTTGATGCTCACTTTGTCAAGGAGCGCTTTTCTGTGAGGCGTGATCATGCCAGAAAAGCCTTCCACTTGCTGATATCTGCCGTCCTATCTGAAGACAGCGCTACCTATTACTGTGCCATGCGCCCACAGTGCTACCGTGCATCTGCAGGGCTCTACAGTAACATTATGCTTGTGTTTACGTGTGAATATATGTCAGGAAAGGTAGGTCTTGTATTTGTGAACGGGGATTCTGGTCTCTTGGTTCAATTCTTGGCTCTGCCAAAGATTCCCTGTGGGATTATGGACAAGTCCCTTACTTCAGGATTTCCAGAATTTAGAACTTTGTTTAGTTTAAGTCCAAATCCCTGGGGTGCTTTTCAAAATCTCAGCCTTCATTTTTCTGGGCCTCCATATGCCATATGTACAATGAAAACAATATTTCCTTTTTACAGCGTAAGGGCATGCTCTTACGATGTGTCTGTACAGCACCCAACGCAATGAGGCCTAGATATGGGTGAGGACCACTAGATGCTATCGAAACACACATAATAATAATGTCCACATTAGAGGCTTCTTGTCTGTGTCAGAAAACAAAGTGATAAAACAAAGCTATTCCTAATGCAAATTGTGTTCTCCTCTTAATGATTAACCTTAAGCTCAATACCTGACCCTATCCCCCATCCCACTCACCACTCCCCCTCAAAAATGTATGTGATTTATTTAGAAAACTTTTAACACTTCTGACACTAGTGGGAGCTCTTCACTTATCAATCTAACTTCCAACCTAGCCATCAGAACAGAGACTTTTCAAGTTCTATGGAAACAGAGGGACGGATATTCATCTGTGCTGCTCTGTTGATTCTAGCGGAACTATGGCCAATTTATACCAGCTGGTGATCTGACCTTTTGACTTCAGTGGGGCAAGTCTGATTTACAGCAACTGGGGGGCCCGGCCCATTGATTCCAGTGGAGCTACGCTGATCCACAGCACTTGAGGATCTGGCACCCTGACTTCAGTTGCACTATGCCCATTTCCACCAAGTGGGGATCTGTCCCAAGCTGTCTGAATGCTTTTTTTTTAAATGTGTGTTTGGTGGTTTGTAGCACATGAGTTATTTACAGTGTGAAACCACAGCCACCTGGCTTATCACTGGTTCTCCACTGGTAAGGTAATTCCCTTCTCTTCGTGTGCCAATATATATTTATGCCTGTATCTGTAATTTTCACTCAAGACATCTGATGAAGGGGGCTTTTTGCCCACAAAAGCTTATGCCCAAAAAAATCTGTTAGTCTTTAAGGTGCCACTGGACTCCTCGTTGTTTCTATTCATTCTAGTGGAACTATGGCCAGTTTATATCAGCTGGGGATCTCTTGACTTCAGTGGGGCGACTCAGATTTACACCGGTTGGGGGCCTGGTCCATTGACT
This sequence comes from Lepidochelys kempii, assembly GCF_965140285.1. Classification (NCBI taxonomy): domain Eukaryota; kingdom Metazoa; phylum Chordata; order Testudines; family Cheloniidae; genus Lepidochelys; species Lepidochelys kempii. Next base: position 41,163,825 of record NC_136392.1, read on the forward strand.
CCGGTAGAGCTACGCTGATCCACACCACTTGAGGATCTGGCACCCTGACTTCAGTTGCACTATGCCCATTTCCACCAGGTGGGGATCTGTCCCAAGCTGTCTGAATGCTTTTTTAAAAAATGTGTGTGTGTGTGTGTTCGGTGGTTTGTAGCACATGACTTATTTTCAGTGTGAAACCACAGCCCTCCAGCTTCATTCTGCTACTCACTAGAAGCTGGCAGGGCTTCGGGTGAGAAGTTGGTATGAGGCGGAGCATGTGGACAGATGTGTCTCCGAGATCCAGGTTACCACAGAAACCAAACCCCCTTGCCTCCCTGCAGCATCTGCCTGTTATCAGACGGCAGCAAAGACAACAATATTTTGTGTGTGTGAACTTTGAATGTCACTTGTTTCTCTGTGACTCTTATGAAAATAGGAGGAAAGGAAAACAAAGCTGGTTTAAATTGTTAGAATTTTTTTAAAAAATACCGCTGCTAGTTTGGAGGGGAATAAATTCGTAATTGCATCTTTGCTTTGGATTTCCTATACTTTGCAAACTTTGGACCTCGGAACATTCACGGCAAAGCATAACGGGTAGAAAGAGAGAAAAGACTGTAAGCAACAATTTTTAAACTGAGAAAAGGAAATACTTTTGCACACAATGATAGGTTAGCTTGTGGAACTCACTGCCACAAGAAGTCACTGAGGCCAAAAGCCAGGCAGCATTCGGAAGAGGACTGGGCATCTACATGGAAATTAGAATGTGCCTTTGTAGGAGTAAAAATGTGATAAACAACAGTGTTGGAAGAAAGGTAAATCCTCAGAGTTCAGGATGTGAGCTAAATTTTAACAAGCGAGGTTTAGGGTTAGGGTTGCTACATATTTGTCATATGTAATCAAAATAAGAATACAAGTAAAATTTAAATAGATCAGTCATTTTAACAGGGTTTGAATTTATTAAGCCATAAAATAGATTGCAATAGAATATTCATGTAATATCTGATTTAAAAATTTCCATTAAAACATTTTCATGGAAAACTGGGTATTTAATTAAACAAAATTTTACATGGGAAGTGTCTACTTTCCTTGAATTTTTTGTTTTTTTTGTTGGAAACCCAAAAACTGAAAATTTTCATCTGAAAAACAAAAACATTTTTGGTTTTAGCAGTTTTTGGCCAAAAAGTATTTCAGTGTTTCAATTCAGTTGAATTTTTCCACAGAAAGTTTTAATGAAAATGTTTCATTTTTGTTAAAACTATTCATGAAGAAAACAAAAACATGGATAAATCTAGGTCCTAAGAGGCACTCTTCACTTAATATAATTCTGAATAAGAATACAATTGGCTTTTCCATATGTCTGACATATGTACGTAAAATAAAATGAATCTCTTTAATTGGGTTTGACTTTATTAATATTTAAGATAGTTTTGAATAAAAAATCAATGTAATACAGCTAGCACAAACAAACTGTAAATTTTGTCATTTAATACAATTAAAAAATATGACATTTAACTGCATCTGTTGAAACTAGCATTTCACATATCTAGAAAGAGCTGAATTAATTCAAAATTAAGATATACTGGAAAAAATAAAAGAAAAACTAAAAGTGTTAGGGGAAAGTAAAATAAAATGAAGAGCTAGCCAAAATTTTGGAGATAATTGTTTTAATCAAAAAGAGCTTTTATTCAAAAATTATTTTTTTCTCAAAAAAGGCATTGTTTAAATATTTTTAATTTTGTGAAAATTTTCACAAAATATATTGAAAATATTATTGAAAATATCAAAATACTTATTCGTTCATTTGCTAAAAAGCAGATTTTTGGTAGACTGAAAAGTTTGATAATGATTTCAATACTATTTTCAATTAAAAATTCAACATTTTGTTATATAAAAATTCAGTGAAGATTTCTGGAAAACACAAAAATTGGCTCCATTTTGAACCCTTCAAAAATTTCAACTTTGAAATTTTGATTTTATTTTCATTTTTTGACCAGCTCTAATAAAGAATAAGAATTATTTGTATCTTCTTCAAACCATTGCTGTCTCCCTTCGTCCAACCTGTAAGAAAAAGAGCATTTCATGATTGTTGTTATGTCTTATGGGTCAGATTCTTCCAAGCATATTCACATCAGTCCTGGACCAGAACCCACTCAAGTTAGTGGAAAGTCTCCCATTGAAGTCAATGGGTTTTGCATCAGCTCCTTCGGGTGAAATTTTCAAAGGACATGGGGGAATTAGGTGTCCAAGTTTTGTTGACTTCCAATGGGAGTTGGGCATCTAAATCCTTAAGCATCCAAAATAGATGAGACAGAGAAGATCATTCTCCCCATTTTACTGGTGGGGAACCTAGGCCCAAAGCAACATAAGACAGGAAAGGCCTTGCTCGGTCATCAAATCCAACCTCCTGCTATCCCAGGCAATGCCATCATATAATCCCATTCATAAACATACCAAACTCCATCTTTAAGCTAGTTGTTTGCCCGAATTGCTCCTTTTGGGAGGCTGCTCCACAACTTCCCTCCTCTGATGGTTAGAAACCTTCTTCTACTTTCCAGCCTAAATAAATTCATGGTCATTTGTTCGCCTGCCCTGTCCCTTAGCTTCAATAGCCCTTCTCCCTGGATGGTGTTTACCTTCCTGAGCAATCCGATCCCCGGTCAGCCTTCATTCTGCTAGGCTAAACAATCTTTTAATCTCCTCTCCGCTCATAAAATAGGCCCTCCATTCCCCTGATCAGCCTAGGAATCTCTCTGCAACCTGTTGCAGTCTGAATGCAGAGAGATTAATTCTGAGGTTTTCCAGGGAACCTAAAACCGCTTTCAAATTTCCATCTTAAGGGCCAGATTTTTAAAGGTATTTTGCCACATGAGGATGAAAATAGGTGCTTTTTGGGACTTCCAAAAACACGCTGGGGGTTAGGCACCTACTCCTTTTGAAAAACCTGTTAGGTGCATATGTGCATAAAAGCCTCTAAAATACGGCTTTTTGTATCTTGCCTAAATTAATGTAGGGAATACCTGGACTTGAACCCAGCTCTCTAAAACCTAAAATCAGTGATTGAACCTTAAGGCCTTGTCTCTTCATTTGTAAAAGAGGATGGGAGGGTGGACAATGGAGTCTGAACAACCTTTTCCCCCTGTGTGTAATGCACACCTCTTTGGAGGACATAAAAAGGCCCTAAACCCCACTGACCCTCAGTTCTTACCTCAGAAATAAAGGTATCTAGTGACCAGGAGCATATTCAAGGCAATGCTTTTCGTTAGCAACACCCTCAAGCCCAGCACAGTGATAGACAGCGCATTCATTTTCTCCATATCTTCATCTGCAAAAGTGCAAGAGAGATTGTGGCTTTGAAGTGGCAATTTGATATCAGCACAAAAACAATGTGGTAAACAAACCGATACAGTTTTGCAGGTGTAGAAACAGTGCAGAATGTGCACTGGAAATCAGACTCTAGGATAACAGATGTTCAGAGCAGATGGCAAAGGACAATTTTTTACATAGTTCAGATCACTATTAGTTTTCAGTGAGTCAAGCCACATGTCGGGCCAGATTCTCAACTGGAATAGAAGCCAATGGAAGCTACACACATTTATATCATTTGAAGATCTGGTCTGTTGGCTTGATTCACCACTGAAATACAAGTTGCCGTTGGTGTAATTCCACTGAAATCAATGGGGTTACAATGATATAAAACTGGAATAACTCAGCAGTGAATCAAGCCCTAAAATTCCACTTATTTTCAAACTAACCTTGGGGGCTAGGAGTTGATGTTCTGCAGATCTCAATTGAGCTTGTGGTAGGTCCAGGAGTTGTTAAAGCTGAAGAGAAAGAAAATGAAACACAAGTGATGAACACACACCTTCCATGATGAACAAAGGAAATGTCTGAGATTTTTGATTCAGTTAAGTTTCTGGACCGAGATCCAGTTTCTTAGCCCATGTAAATAGGTGCAGCACTTTTGACTTAGTGGAGCCACTCCAGTTTACATCAGCTGGGGCTGAGGCCCTGAAAGATTATCTCCCAGCTTGTATCTATTTCACTTATTTAAAAGAATATTAAGGGGTGATGTGCTCTGACTCTAAAAGTACCTACACAGGGAGAAGATTTCTGGCATAGAAGACAAAAACAGAAGAAAATATAGGGTAAATTTTTCACAGGTCTTTAAGGATACTTAGCTACCTTGCAACTAGACACCTAGAGGGATTTTCGAAAGTGGATGTCAGTAGAAATTAAGAATCTAGGTGCATTTGAAAATTCTGCTGGGTGCATCTGTAAATGGCTAAATACCTTTTAAAAACTGTCCCTATTTGATTTAGGAGCCTAAGTCCCATTTTCAAAAGAGATATAGACATTTGGAAGCCGAAGTTTCATTGAACGTCAATGGAGTTTAGGGTTTAAAAGTCCAGATTTGAAAGGTAAGCAACTAAAGATGGAGGTAGACAGAGAGTGGTATTAAAGGTCATAAACAGGTTAAGAGCCTAAGTCCCATTGGCTTTCAATGGGATTCAGGCATCTAACCTATTAGGTGCTGTTGCAAAATCCCACTAGAGACCAATCTTTATCTTTAGACACAGTAATACCTTTGCGAATCGGGCCCTTAGGTACTTTTGAAAAGCTTTCTCCAAGTCAATAATATCAAACTGGAAATAGTACGCAACTCCTCTACAGTGTGGGTAATTAAACTGTGGGTATTACCAAGGGAGGTGATAAACTCATCATCACATGGAGTCTCAGATTTTCAAAGACGATTAGGGGATGAGAGCAGCTAATTTGCAAATCCCTTATGCAGGTAAAAAAATCTAAATTGGACACAGAAAATTGAGAATCGACGTCTGCCCACAAGTGCTAACCAACAGAATAGGGAAGACTCATTCCCTCCAGTGCAGGAACTGCGGCACAGACTTCTCTGGCCTGGGTTATGCAGGAACTCAAGTAAGATGATCATAATGCTCCCTTCTGGTCTTAAAAGCCTATCCTTAGCTGTTGAAAATCAGTGTCACTTCAACGAAACAACAGTGGTTTATGCAAGCTGAGGATCTCAGCCAGTGTTAAAGAATTTACTAGGGGTCATTCTTCTCTGATCCATAACACCATACCTGGCAGTCTCTCTGCAGCAAGAATTTTATTAAACTTTTTGTTGTGGTGTTGTACTGAGCAATGCACATCTTGGTTCGATGTAATGTTGACAACCTTTATGGCATGGTATTTTCTGGATGAGAGGACAGGCTCAATGGTTTCATAGAGAACGGGGCTGTCAGTATTCATGGACATCTTCAGTTCGGGTGGGTAGAAATCTCTTGCTAAACAAGCTGTTGAGCCACTGGAGTCTTCATATTTCAAAATCACGAGAGAAGGCTGAGAAGGTGTTGGGTTATCTGAAAGGAGGAATTGATCATGTTGTCATGCATGGCAGGGCAAAAGGTCAACTCTGAAGTGTCATTGTTCTCATGAAAAGAAATCACACAGAACATTTTACAGTTAGGTGCTGAGGTTAAGGATAGGGCCGAGATCTTTTAAATTGATTTGTAATTTGGTGGGCTTCAGTTTTTGGCTCCCCAATTTAGGACACCTTAAGGAGGCCTCATTCAAAATATATTCACCATCCACCCTCTGAAAATTAGTCCCACTTATGGGGTCCCAAGTTGGGCACCCAAAATTACGAGTCACTTTCAAGAATGAAGGCCTAAAACTCCAAATTTAATGTCTGCAGCATCTTCATATATACATGCAGAGTTGGTAACTGAATTTCTACTTCAGCGTTTTCAAGTTCAGTTCTCTGATTTCATGAACAAATTCAAAGGTGAAAAAAGAAAATGTGTTTCTTTCTATTTAAAACTCTACCTTCTTTGCATCACTCCAGCAACCCAAAGCAGCCACAAGCCCAACTTAATTAATTTAAGATGGCTTTATGTTGTGGCAGAGCATAAAACAGCTTGAGCTGTTGGGGGGGTATATCAATTTGGCAGGAAACCTCTTTTGAACAAAAGCACATCTTTGTTCTATGATCATCTGTATAACAGATATCTTTTCTGTGCTGCAGATCTCTGAGGCATGAAGGGGTCCAAGTTCTGCCTTTATTTATGCAGGTGCAAATCTATTGAATTTAATGTGGTAATGTGCATGTAACTGTGGGTGGAATTTGACCCTTTAATAGCACAACACCCAAAAGTGAAGTTGCTAGGCATTCCATTTTTATTACAGAGCTCAGATGATGTATCTTCTTATATGGAAGTAGTATCTAAGCACCTTAGATATATTCATAAATTGGACTCTGACCTAACTCAAGTTAAAGTAAAAGAATCCCATTTTGTGAAAATAGACCTGTGAATTAATGAACTTTTAGCATCATTTTACAGATTGGAAACTGAGGAACAGAGGGATGAAGTCACTTCACCAAACCACTCAGCAAGTCAATGTCAGAGGAAGTTTTAGAACCAAGATTGCCTTAGTCCCAGACCAGCCTCTCTTGTGCTTTCTTTTCCCATCTGTAAAATGGGGGTAATGGCCATTCCTTTTTCCTACAGCTTTGTCTAGTCTATAGCACAAGTCCCATTGGTTGGGCTGGGATCTTGATTGTTGACACTGGATGGAAGAAGAAGAAGTAGACGTGTGTACTGCATGGCTAAGCAAAAACTAAGGGAGGAAGTGATAACTCTTTGAAAACAGACAAAGGGACTTCCCAACATGGGTGGGAATAAGAAAAATGTTCAGGATTTTTCTAGGAATCTAGTGAGAGGAAACTTGGATAAATTAAGAAAATATTTTTTGTCTGGGTAATTAACTATAATGCTCACACGGAGAACAAAGAGACTATGGAATATGCTCCCTAGGAAAGTGGTAATTATATCAATTTATATTAGAAAACAAAAGTACCTGCTATACGATTTTTCTGTGCTACAGATTAGAGATGTCAAACCATCACCCACACTGGAAGAGAGTTTTGCATTTTGTCACGGGATATAAATATGAGACAGCAATGTGACAGCAATAATTCCAGATAATGTGCAGGCAAAGAATGAGCCCAGCAAAGAATGAACTGACACAAAACTAAACTTCTCATCTTAACTCCAATCATATCTTCAAGTTCTAATCATAATGGACCAAATCCTCAGGTACTATAAAGCCACAGTGTTCCATTGACCTCTATGGAGCTATGCCAGTTTACATTAGCTGGGGACCTGGCCCACGAATGCAAATGGTGCTACAGATGATTCACGCCCTCTGGGGATCTGGCCCACTGACTCCAATGGATCTACAGCCAGTTTACACCAGTGAAGTGTCTGGCTGCAGTAACTTAGTGAAAGAATGCTGGTTCAAACCTGCGGAGGATTTGGATCCATTTTACTAAAACATAGTTCCCCAGACACACAGTTATTTGTAATCATGTAAAGATGGCTTCATAAAACAGGAATGTATAATATTTATATTTTAAAAATTAATACATTGTGATTTTTCAGATTCTAATAACATATAGAGTATAAGAATTCTCTTTCCATGTTTAAATGGTTTACTTCAAGAACTTACTTGGATCTACTGTGACTTTTGTCCCAGGAGAGTCAAACTCCACAGTGATACACTTCTTTACAAAGTTGTCGTCTCTCTCTATGGCTGTGGCAGGGTATGAAGGGAGGTGACTTCTCAAAACTCCGTTCATTCCAATTTAAATCAGTTTGCTGCAGCAGGAAGGATCAATTTTATTGAGCAAAATAAAGTATGCTCCTAAAAATCTATGCAAATATCTTTACATCTCCTTATTGAGTATAGTAAGCCATTGAATTGTCAGACCAAGCAAAGGAGAGCACAAGATAAATATTAATCTTGTTAATTAACTAGTCCAGTCCTTTCACATACACATTCACCACCCTCCTAGGAAAAGTGACTGTTCTTCCCTTCCATGTCTTGTATTACTGCCTTTACCCATCCCAAAACAAAATATCTGAGGGGAGATTCTCTTAAAAAGTTAGTTGAGTCATTCCTTCCGTTTGAATTTTTCAAATTAACCATAAAAAGCCATGTGCTTTCTGCCTCTTACCAAGGCCACAGTATATTCATTTCGAAGATATCAGACCAAGGGTAAAAAAGTCAAAACTATCTAAGCCTAAGTATCATTTTCAAAAATGACTTAGCACTTTCAGGGTCACATTTTCAAAAATACCTAAGTGAGTTAGGCAGTTAACTCTCATTCATTTCAATGGCAGTTAGCTGCCTAAATTGCTTAAGTGCTTTTGAAAATCGCACTAGGCACCTATCGGCATCTTAAAGTGCCTAAATACCTTTTTGAAAATGGGACTTAGACTTCTAGGTCATTAGGTGTCTTTTGAAAATTTTACCCCAGAACTCTGGTTGCTGTAAATCAGCACAGCTATGGTGAAGTCAATGGAGCTCTGATGATTTATACCCCTTGAGAAGCTGACGCATCAATTCCAAATTATTTAGTTTAAAAGTATCAGATAGAATTACAGCTGAGCACTTTGTCTAACCTGAGAGAGTCTTCCCAAACACTTCTAATACTGAGATTTTTTAAAAAGAAAATGGCTTTGAGACTCTTGTATCCTTTTCCCAAGGATTTTACGTTTGGGGATAGTCCCTCATCTGCTGTACACTGCCATAGCACAGTTTACACCAGATCTGGAATCTGTCCTTTTAGGTCCCAGTGTGAGAAAGAGGAAATGGTATCAGCTGCTCATGGGCAGAGAAGCCTGACAGCCTGTTGTCGGTGTAACGTTCTCTAGACCAGTTCTATTATCTGTCGTGTGAAGTTCTGGAAGCAATGTTCCCATGCTGTGCTGACTCTTTTGATGCACGTATTCTGGAACCAGATTAAACAAACTGTAAATTCAAAGGCTTTTCTAAAACGTTTTCACACTAATCCACCCAGAGACTCTTTTCTCTGACTCTGAACAAATACTTTCTCTTAGCTGGGAAACCAAAATACATAGATGAGATGAGACTTGCAAACAACAAATGCCAACAAACTCTTATTGAAAGAAAAGAATTCAGGAGAACCTGAGAGGTGAAGATTCTGACTGAACCAAGCATAGGATTGATTTTAAAAGATACTTTTGAAAATGGGACCTAGAGGCTCCTAAATCACTTGGTACTTTTGAGAAACATACCCTCATGCTCTTTATACCTCATTTTCCCATGTGCCGACTGGGAGTAACTTGCAGTGTTGTTGTAGCCATGTTGGCCCCAAAGTATGAGGGAAACAAAGGAGGTGAGATAATCTTTTATTGGACCAGCTTCTGTTGGTGGGAAGTACAAGCATTAGAGCTTCACGGGGTTACTGACAGGAGCACTGTGAGGATAAATATGTTAAAACAGATACTATGCTAATGTGACCCATATAAATACCTTAGATAAATTTTCTAGGGCATAAGTGAGTTCAGCACCTAACTCCTATTGGATTTCAATGAGATTAAGGTGCCTAACTCACTTTAAAAATACCCACCTTGATGTTTGTGGTTAAATATTTGATTTTATGAACTTCACAATGGAGGTGTGTAGTGATAAAAGAATCCATAGATATCTCCTGTCTTCACAATCTGAAATGTTTAAGCTTCCAGTTCTGTTCTTCCTCCCCCTCCCCAGCTCTTTGCTCATATTGTACTGTACTTCTCAACTAATCTTATTTTGGATGGCATTATCAAAGGTGCGAGTTGGGCACCAAACTCATTAGGCTCCTTTGAAAATCCTAACCATGTGGCCAGATTTTCCAATGTACTTAGATGCCTAAAGATGCAGATAGACATCTAATGGGATTTTCAAAGGTGTCTAAATAGGCTAGATGCTGAATAGTTTTGATTTAAATAGCAGTTAGCTGCCTAACCTACTTAGACTCTTTAAAAATCTCACTAGGACCTGGATCCTCAAAGATATTTATCACCTGAGTCCCATCTGCATCTGTAGGGATCTACGTACATTGGGAAATCTGGCCCATAATGAATATGGTATAGTGGCTAAAATTAGCCCTAAATTATCAGCCCCAATTTGCATCCCAATGTATAAAGAAAGATATAATGAGAGTCATCATTTTAGAGTCTAAAAAGACCCATTTTTTAGTTCTTAATCTGGCTTCTTCAGTAAAATGCAGTGTATAAGGCATTCACATTTGCATGTACCTATTCATTGCCACCAAACCCTGAATAGATGTGCATGCAAATGAAATTTCTCTTACACAGAGAGACCCAGAGTTTCTTTATTTTTTTTCTTTCTTTTCCTTCAAGAAAACTGGAATTTCTCTGCTTTTTTCTACCATGTTTTTCTGGCTTCTCCAGCAGAAATCTGCTCCTAAGAACCACAATTCTGGGTTCTTGTCTGAGCTGCCTTCTGCATACTGTGTCCCACATGCAGTAACACTCAGCAGGGTCTTTACATCTAAGGGTAGTCATATGCAAGTACACCGTGGCCACTGGGAGCTGGGAGTGGCCGAACCTGCAGATGCTCAGGTAAACAAAGCATCTCGTGGCCCGCCAGGGGCTTACCCTGAACAAGCTGCGGTCCAAGGTTGAGAACCCCTGCTTTATTTTGTATCTTGCTCCCTTTCCCTTTGTCTATTTCTTTGGTTTTCCCATTTAAAAGCCAAGCTCTTCAGGGTTGTCTGTTGCTATGGGTCACATTGTGGTATCCTTACAATAAGTTGTTCCTTATTCCACAAGCCACCTTGCCTTCAGTGGAACAATTCACCCAGGTAAGGCTATTGCAAGCTGGCCTTCTGTGGCGTTTGTTTGTTTTAACTGAACAAAGCACAAACACGACTCTGTATTGTTTATATTAGATAATTAAGTAGATAGAGGCCTGCACTGGTCACATCTAATATGGCAAAGCCCACCAGTCCTTGCCGTCTTGTTTAAGAAACCCACTAATACATTGCATGTTCTTTCTGTCCCCTCTCCCATGTGGACACATCCCCATGCATCTTCCAAGACCTCCCTTTGCCCCCATTTTGAAGCACAATTAAGTTCCTTTGGCTGGAGTCCCTACAAGGCCTTGAGAGGTGAGAGGCCTTGGTTTCTGTTGTCCCTTGGAGACTAAGAGTGGATGGAGCGGGGGAATGAAGGTTGCCACAAGGGGAAAGCTGGTACTAGGGGAAGGAATCCAGGATCCAGTGTCAGGGAAGAAAGTGGATGGAAACAGGTAACCTGCTACTATTGTTAAAGCTGAGCAGATTGTCTGAGCTGGTTTCCTTTGGGATTTGCTACTGTTCAGGTCTTCAGCCTCCACGGCAGAAATCTTCTGCAGTAAAACCCATTCTCGTCTGAGCACAGACTGCCTGGCGCACATTGTGTCCTACATGTAGTAATACTCAGCAGCATCTTCAGGTCTAAGGTTAGTCATGTGCAAATACAGCAGGTTACCGGGATTGTCCCTGGAGACGGTGAATTGGCCTTTCACTGAATCAGCGTAATTTTTTGTATCTCCAGCCCAATAGCTAATGGTTGATACCCACTCCAGTCCCTGTCCAAGCATATAGGGTATCAGGTCATCCCATAATCATCAAAACTGAATCCAGAGGTTTTGCAGGAGATCTGGAGAGAGTCCCTGAGCATTTTAACTTCTCCACCAGACGCCACAATTTCTAATTTTGACTGACTCCCTGGGTAGAAAAAAGAGACATTAAGACTTCTCTAATAATACTTGGGCATCTCCCATGTCCATAGGGATTAAATCACCTGTGAGAACCAATAGAAAGGATGCAATATGGAGCCATAATAGCATATCTCTGATTCTGAGGAGAGTTTTCAGGGGAATTTGCTGTTAATTGCACGGACACAGAGAGATGCAGATTGTGTAGATTTTCTCTCCAAGAGCTGCAGTGTCAGGGGAATCACAGGCTTTAAACGGGAAGTTCAGTTATGCATTTTGCACAGGTTCCATTTTATAAAAGTCAGATGAACTCCAGCCCAGGAGAACCAGCATTTTATATACCACAGTTTGGTGTTGCTTGACTGAGGGGGAAAAATAATATTCATGGAGTTAACCACAGGTGGGCTCAGGTTCCCATGGGCTGACTACTTTGCCTTCTGTCCTAGCCTGGTCCCACTCCCCTTTTCTTTTCTTTTCTTTTCTTTTCTTTTCTTTTCTTTTCTTTTCTTTTCTTTTCTTTGTTTTTTTTTTTTTTTTTTTTGATCTGTTCAAGATGTAAGCTGCTTGGGAGAAGGTCTGTCCATTAGTCTGGGTCACACTGTGATCCTTAGAGACTAACCAATTTATTTGAGCATGAGCTTTCGTGAGCTACAGCTCACTTCATCGGATGCATACTGTGGAAACTGCAGAAGACATTATATACACAGAGACCATGAAACAATACCTCCTCCCACCCCACTCTCCTGCTGGTAATAGCTTATCTAAAGTGATCATCAAGTTGGGCCATTTCCAGCACAAATACAGGTTTTCTCACCCCCTGAAATGGCCCACCTTGATTTTCATACACATTGTGAGGAGAGTGGTCACTTTGGATAAGCTATTACCAGCAGGAGAGTGAGTTTGTGGGGGGGGGGGGGCGGAGGGTGAGAAAACCTGGATTTGTGCTGGAAATGGCCCAACTTGATTATCATACACATTGTAAGGAGAGTGATCACTTTAGATAAGCTATTACCAGCAGGAGAGTGGGGTGGGAGGAGGTATTGTTTCATGGTCTCTGTGTATATAATGTCTTCTGCAGTTTCCACGGTATGCATCCGATGAAGTGAGCTGTAGCTCACGAAAGCTTATGCTCAAATAAATTGGTTAGTCTCTAAGGTGCCACGAGTACTCCTTTTCTTTTTGCGAATACAGACTAACACGGCTGTTACTCTGAAACCTGTGATCCTTCTACATTTGGTAGTACTTTATCCCCAAAATAGCCACCTTCCTTCACTGGAACTATTCAGCCTGATTAAGGGTGTTGCCATCCGGGTCCTGTATAGTTTTTATTAACAGCTCAAAGCGCAAGTACTAGTATTTATTATTTACTTTATAATAGCCACTCGGTAGGGAGAGAGACATGGTGGGTGAGGTAATATCTTTTTTTGGACCAATTTCGGTTGTTGACAGAGACAAGCATTTGAGCTACCCAAAGCTCTTCCGCAGGTCTGGTAGCTCAAAAACTTGTCTCACTTTCCAACAGAAGTTGGTCCAATAAAAGATGTGTCCTCATCCACCTTGTCTCTCTAATATCCTGGGACCAACACGGCTACAAAACATAGCATACAACCCAGATAGATAGATGGGCACATCCAGTATGTCAGAAACACCCAGTCCTTGTGCCCTGTTCAAGAAAAACATAAAACCTTGTATATTCTCTTTAACCCCAGCCAATGTTGGAGACATCCCCCCACACCTTGCAAGATCTCCTTCTGCCCCATCATGAAGCACAGGTAAGCCCCTTTGGTGAGAGTTGTGGGGCAGGGGTGGAGGGGAACGCGGGTGCTCAAGGGGACAGGAAAGAGCTGGTGCCAGGGGAAAAGGAAAAGTTTCTTGGTATTCAGTTCCAGAGAAAGAAAGTGGATGGAAGCAGGTAACCCTGTACTATAGTTAACGCAGAGTGGATTGTCTCCACCTGTTTCTATCAGGATTTTCTAGTGTTCAGGCCTTCAGCTTCCTCAGCAGAAATCTGCTCCCCCAACAACCACAAGTGAAGGTTCTTGTCTGAGCTCCGGCTGCCTTCTGCACACTGTGTCCCACATGCAGTAATACTCAGCAGCGTCCTCAGGTCTCAGCGCAGTCATATGCAAATACAGCAGGCTCCTGGAATTGTCTCTGGAGATGGTAAATCGCCCTTTCACAGACTCAGAGTAATGTATTGTATCCCCGGCTTGGCTAATATAGGCAACCCACTGCAGTCCTTTCCCAGGAGCGTGTCTTACCCAGTTCATGCTGTAGGAACTAAAGGTGAATCCAGAGGTTATGCAGGAGATCTGGAGAGAGTCCCCAAGCATTTTAATTTCTCCACCGGATGCTACAAATTCATCGATTGTCTGGACTCCTGGATGGAAAAAACAGACAGTAAGACTCATATGTAAAAGAACCTCCAACATCTTTAGCAATTAAATTACCTTTGAAAGCAAATAGAATGGATGTGATGCTGAGCCAGTGTTTCATCTTTCTGACTCTGGGGAGAGGTCCCAGGGGGTTGGCTGGTAACTGCACGGACCCGAGGGGCTGTGGGTTGTGTCTCCGAGAGCTGCAGGGTCAGGGGACTAGCCAGCGCTAAGCAGGAAATGTGGCTATGCAATTTGCATATTCGCCTGTTTTATAAGATAAATGAACTCCACCCCAGAGTGAGCTGAGTTTCAGAGACTCTGGGCTGCATGCTGCTTAGCTCTTTGGTGGAAAGTACTAAGAACAGACCTAACAGGTGTGTCCCAAAACTCTGCCCACTCTGGTTTGTGCTGTAGCCAATTCCACCTCCCTTTTCCTGCCTTGTCTATGTAGACTATAAACTCTTCAGGGCAGGGGCTGTCTCTTACTCTCTGTCTGTGCCACTCCCAGCACAATAGGGCCCAGATCTCAGTTACCCACTGGGTATGTTCAGTGCCCAGCACCATCAGGCACCAATCTCTAGGTAGGACCAAAATAGACATGATAAATAATGGCATTCTAATTCTGGATTTCTTACTCAGTTTTCCTGGACTGAAAACTCTTTGGGGAATAGAGTGCCTCATTTTTCGGGGCAGAAAATCCCTGACTAGAACTAGGAAGAGAGTGAGATTTTAGAAAATACCTCTCGGATTTAGAAGTACAATTTCTATTCTGAGTCAATGGGATTTGTACTCCTAAATCCCCAGTGTGCTTCTGAAACTCTTTGACTCTTGGCAAGCTTCTCCAGCTCCTTTGTGCTAAGGCACCTCAGCCCTGCCTAGAGCAGGGTGAGGGTTGGGCTTTTGGTTTTGTGACTAGTTTATTCTCCAAAATACACAGTTTCAAGTCAATCAAGTTTGTTCATGAATATGAGTCAAATTCAGCAAATAGTTGCAGCCAGAAAAACTGGAGGGGGAAAAAAACTTTCCAAAAAAAGTCAAAACGTTTCATTTTGGGATTTTTGAAACAAAAATACTTTGACTTTGTGTATCAGAATGATGTTAGGTAGATTTAACTATTTTAAATAAAGGTAAAAAACATCCTAAACTGAAATGTTTCATTTCAGGTTGAACAAATCATTGTATTAAACCCAAAACATAATGTTTTCATTTTGGTGAGAAAAACTGAAAAACTGTCATTTGTGCTCAATGCAAAATGAAACTTTTCTGTTTTTATTTTTCATACAAGCACTGAACCAAAAAATCAGTTATTTGCTCAGCTTTAGTCCTGACTTTGCTGCACCCAGATATTTTTTTTAATAGTCACAATTAATAGGATTCATGAATTTCTTTATTTTATGGATTTCCTTTCGTTAGTTACACGATTTGCGTATCCTCATTTTATGAGGGCCAATGAGCTCACACCCAGAAAATCTGAGTTTCATGGACTCTGGTTAAGAGAGAATAAGCATCATTTTATTCATGTAGCAGAAGGAAAAACTAACTAATTTCTTTGTTTTCATTTTTTAAAATAGTCGTCAAATCCCATTCCCTCACTTCCGCCTTTGCTCCACATCTAGTTCCTCCAAAGTGTGGCCAGACTGGAGAAAGGCCCTGTATCCTATTCACTCACCCCAGCCAATCTCTCTGGCCTGGGGCGAAATCAGAACCAACACCCCGAGCCGGGAAAGGTCTTGCATTTCATTCCCCACCGCCGGAGTCAGCCAGTCTCCCTGCCTGGGCACTGGATCAGAGCTGACGCCCCCTAGAGAGGAAAGGCCCGTATTCCACTCCCTGTTCCCCCAAATCAGAAAGTCTCCCCCACAACATGGAGCTGGATTGGAGCTAGCACCTCTGGAGGGGAAAGTTTCTGCCATTTATAGGTTCTCTCTATTCTATTTATAGGGTTAAATCATTTAATATTGTTAAAAGAAACAACTCTTGTTGTGCGACAATTTTTTATTGTGTAAGCAACATCCAGCAAAACATAAAACATTGTTTTCATATAAAAATAGGAAAGGAAAATACATGAATGCAAAACATCAGAAGACATTTTTAAAAAGACCATCATCTTTCAAAGTCTATGCTCCCAAAAATCCTTGCACAATCAGTATAACTTAGCTGTCAGACATTCTAGTATTTTTCTAGCCTAAGAAACGTGGTAGGTTTGTATTAAAGTCAGGTTGTTGGTTTTTTTTCCACGGGGCAAGAAAAGATTTGAGAGAATACAAAATAAACTTTAAAATAGAAAATCTCCTCCAGTCTCTACAATTGTTATTCAGTTACCAAAATTAGCTTGTTAAAAATCTATTCCTAGCAACAACAAATGCAGACTAATTGTCAATATCGAAAGCAGTATATATAATTAAAGTTGACAGAAATTTAGCACTGTTTCTCAGGTCCTTCTTCGCTCCTTCTTGCAAACCTAGAATAACAACAGTGACATTGTTATTAATTATTATGTTCATTTATTTTGTTACAGCTAAATTATTTGGTCTTTTCCACATGGCGAATCCCAATTACATATTCATCACACAGGTGCTGAAGTTATAGTGACATCCGGGGGACTTTCACAAGTGAACCAATTCCAGAATGAGGCTTTCGTAGGCCAGAAGGGACCATTGGGATCCTGCCCTCCTGGATAACACAGACAATAGAACTTGCCCCAGAACAATTCCTATAGATCTTTCAGAAAAGTATCCCCTCTTGGTTTAAAAAATTTCACTGATGGAGAATCCATATGATCCTGGGTAAATTGTTGCAAGGGTTCATTTTTCTCAACATTAAAAATTTGCCCCTTATTTCCATCCTGAATTTGTCTAGCTTCAACTTCCAGCCATGAAGGATGGTGCTGTGGGAGGCACCATGCTAGGACTCTCTGATCTGGCTTCAGTTCCTGGCTCCGCCACAAACTCCCTATGTAACCGTAGACCTTCTCTGCATCTGTAAAATGGGAATATTGATCCTTCTTTTATCCGTTTTTTTTTTTTTTTTTTTTTTTTTGTATTTCAATTGTCAGCAATGTGAGGCAGGGACTGCCTCTCATCATGTGTCTGAGCAGTGCCCAGAATAATGGAGCCCTCACCTCAGCTGGCCCTATACTAGGCACTAGTGCATCGCGAATAAATATGAACATCCACACTAGAGACAGGAGATCTTTGATTAAATCAGGAGCCTTGATTACACAAACATTCTGTGAAATGTCCTGCCATTTCATAGAGACAAGGTGAGTGAGGCAATATCTTCTACTGAACCAACTGCTGTTGGAGAAAGAGAGCTGAAGAATAGCTCTGTGTAGCTCAAAAGCTTGTCTCTTGCACGAACAGAAGTTGGTCCAGTACAAGATTTTACCTCACCTGCCTTGTCTCTCTAATATCCTGAAATCAACACAGCAAACCACTATTTCATGACTAATGGTAGCAACTGTGTGAGTGCTATCACTCTAAGGTACTTATATGACATCCTTTAGTGTAATAGCTGAGAACTTTCGGACACCTTCTGTGAGGTAGGGGAATACTGTTATTCCCATTCTACACCTGGAGACCCAAGACAGAGAGAGACTAAAGTCAGAACATTCAAAAGAACATAAGTGACTTGCTCAAACTGACACAGAACATGGAAGAGCAGGGAAGGAAACCAAGCCCCTAACCACAAAACAATTCTTCTCCTTCTATGTCTTCTCTTCCTGCTAGTCTAGGCAGGACTTAGGCATGATGATCTGCCTTTTACTAGCATGTTAAAAAGACCTGCCCTAGGTGCTGTTAGCAGACATTAGTGTGAAAAATGTCAGAGCCCTGTCTCCACTGCAAAGTATCACGTACCTCAAAGACTAATCTTGCAATCATGCTCACATTGAAGACGATGCTCTTTGCAAGCACAATTTCCAAAGCCAGCAGAGCCGCGGATAACATCTTCACGCTTTTCTCCTCATTCTTGTCTACAAAATATGAAACAATGTTGTGGGTTCACCATGAAAATTCATATTATCACAAAGCCAAATAGAATGATGAAAGATATTTGTGTGTGTGTGTTTGTCTGTATAGGCTTGACAGAATACAAATTTTATTTTTCAATATTTTAGACAGATAATATCAATGGTTTTAAGTATTTTTTCCATTTCTATTGATTTAAATTTTTCACAGTTGTATGAAATTATTGGGGGTCAGACAATAATTATTTAATAATAGTAGATTTTGAGATTCAATAAGTTACAGCTTTATAAACATTAAAATGCGGATTGTCAATATCCTATGTCAAAATATACAAAGTAAATACCCTTAAGTCAAACTCTAATAAGTTCTCAAGCAGCATTTTTCTTATGTTGCTTTGCTTACTTTGAAAATTTCCATTATTATTAGTAGAAATATTTTTGTTGTTGGTTTCTGTGTGTGAGGTGAAACTGATATTGATGGACCTTTATGAATAAAAAAATCTCATCCTTCCAAGCCTATCTCTGTGCTAGAGGGAAGGAGTAAGAAAGGTGAAGCTGGCAAGGTGCAGCTCTCTTCTGCCGTGGAAAATGATTAGAGAAGAAGACGAATGTGATGAACTTTCATTGATGTTAGTGGGAAATGGGCACATGTGGAATACGAGTTAACAATGTGTAGGAGCCAATAGACCACAGGGGAGATTTTTTTTTCCAGTCCTGTGCCCTTGACGTTGATGGGAGCAGGGACTGGACTCTCAGAGCTAGACTGCAGGACCCCTATGCACGCTGCTGAGCACTTCCTCCCATTCACACCAGTGAGACCACTTGCGTGAATAGCTGCTCACCAACATAAGTAAAGGTTGCACAACCTGGTCCTATGTTTGTTACATTTAAATTACCAGACACAGCAAGGCCAGATTCTCAGCTGATGTTGAAGTCAATAGCTTCCCCCCAGATCTCACAAGTTGCTTGTAAGCAACAGAATCATTCATTTGGGTACTCACCTTCAAGACTGGAGTTTGAAATGTTGCACGGCTCAGGAGCAGGAGATGTGAAATCTAAAAGAAAGACAGTAAACCACACCCAACAGAAATGATTTATACTGATATATAATAATCCCACTAAACTTATTTGCAATTCAGGATGGTGGAAATTCACCCTGTGCACAGTTCTAGCCCGGTCCATAGTGCTGTGAAGTCAAGGAGAGTCTTTCCCTCTGAGAAAGCATATGAGCCCTAGAGTTTCTAGTACAAAACATGTTTTTACATAAGAATTTTATGTAGGATTTCTTTCAATTTCCTTGAAGCAGGATACTGTATAGAGCATACAGAGCATTGGAGTAGATGAATGCTCTGATCCATTCTGGCTTTCCCTGTGATCCTATGTGATAAATAAAATTTGAATTAATCTTAAAGATATTATCTTATTCAGCTTTAAACCCCGAAAACATACCTGGTGGCTCCTCAGCTGTTTGGGTTTTCTTAATAAGTTTTCTGTTATGTTGAACGGCGCAAGACACTAGTTCATTTGAAGACAACTTGGCAACTTTCACGGCACTGTATTTCCCACTAGATGTGAGGATAGATGTTGCTTCATATATAGTTTGACTGTCAGAATTCATGAATATCTTCAATTCTTTAGGGTAGAAATCTTTCGCCAGGCAAGCAGCAATGCTCTCATTTTCTGATTTCATAATGGAGACAGAGGGCACAGAAGGGGTTTGATCTCCTGGAAAGTGAATGTTGCATTTGAAATTTAATTAAAAGATTATCATAATGGTCCCTTCTGGACTTAAAACCAATGAATATCTTTGCCCTATGGTGGTATATAGAGAGTACCTGTTTGATAAGTACATGATATAGACTTCTTTTAATCTAAACTTTGATAAACTAAATAGATTGAGCTTCTAGAGTATCATTTGAAGGCAGGATTTCAAGAAGAAGAAGAAGAAGAAGAACTTAACAATGGGGGTTGTGGGGAAAAACAGCACGTGATCATTTCATTAGAAGTTGTAGCATAAGGAGGAAGAGTTAATGTTGCTCGTACAACCTTAATTCTGTCATTTCCTAACTTTTGAGTGCTTGATTATGCAATCATAAAAATCCTTTATTAACAGTGATCATATGAACTTAATATGGATGTTGAAACTTTTCAATAGAACATTTTGAAATGATCACAGTGAAAAAATGAATTAACAGTGCAGAGCAACACATGACTATTTTAAATATATTTGCCATGTAATTTCTTTCTTCTAGAAAGGAGGAATGTCAAATTATCACTGAAAGTCAGACAGAAGCTGGTATTCTATACACACAAATTTCCAGAAGGACCTGTTGTCTCTGGATCCAAAGTGTGCATTGCTAAAAACCACGACTACCAGCACAGACAATAAGCATCCCTGCATCGTCCCAGGGTTCTTTTAATTTCACCATCAATACGCCTTCAAAAATTGTTAAGAAATTTCTTTTTCTTAAATGTAAAGTTTTAAAACACCCTTTCCTGAGCATTAAGGTTCAGTCACTTACTTGGTATTAGAGAAACTTTGGTCCCTTGAAAGTTAAAGTAGTCAATCCACAGTGTGACACAGCTGTGCAAAAACCTCTCCAGAGAAAATTGAAACAACGGCTAGGATTTATTTATTTTATTCTGAGTCTGGGTTAGATTATTCATCTCCAGTTTGTGATGTAATCTTGTGCTAAATCAGAAAACTTTTCCATGCAAAAGGTAATTTGTATTTTAGCTGCAGAACAAGAAAATTGGCTCAAAGAGGCATGATTCTTGTTGTCTATTTGAGTCTTTACAATTAACATATGGAAAACTGGGTCCTGAAAAGATTTACAAACATGCTCAACTTTGTACACCCTGAGGCAGATTCTCAGTTGCTGTAAATGGTCCTGGCACCTTTGAAGCCAATATGAAAATTTTACACCAGCTGAGGATCTGTCCCGCTGTGTAGCCCTATTCACATTTCAGTGGGTCTATTACACTGTGTAAATTGAAACACACACTCAGTTTCTGTAGGAGCAGGGCCTTACAGAAGAATTTTGATGCTTGACTCCCAAAATGTCCTGCTTTCAGAAACAAATTCCATCTCTCAAAGCCAAGATCTGCCAGTGGGTTGAGAAGGATTGATTAGGGGTCCCAAAGAACGGCAACATGCCATATGTGGGACCGTGTAGCAAGACAACACTGTGTTTTGCAAATAATAAAAATAGTTATGGATGTTTTACTTCTTTAATTTAACTAATGAGGATAAAACCCTGTTTCGAGTAATTGGCCATGTGTACTCTACAGCATATAAAGAAATGTGCAAAGGTAAAAGAAGTATTTAAAATTTTATTATTAAACCAATGCAACAACATATGGATAATCTCTCCCTTTTCCTTCACAATAAATGAAAAGCATGGGATGTAAATGAATCAATCCTAATTAATATTTTTTTTAAAGAAAAACTTTGACAAATATTTTTCCAGCTCTTTCTTCTGTCTTTTCAAGTAACTTCCTCTGAAAAGGTCAAAAACCTCAAGGGCTAGACATTTGCCTGAGGAAAAAAGTGTTTGTTATGTTCAAGGTTTTTGTGCAGGGATCTACGGTGTCTGTATCACTGTGTGTGTATCTCCCTGTCACCATGCTAAACCTCTTTACATAAACTGTCTTTGTGGCTCAGAGGGGATTCAGCACTTCTCAGAATTGTATTCCAGAGAAATGAGTTGCTACTTGGAGCTGCCCATGTGGGCGAATGCTTCCTTGGAACTGCAGCAAGCCCGGTTCTGAAATGATTCGCTGTTCAACTTTTCATCTTTGTCTTCTATCAGAAGAGTCCCTTTGGTTTCTGGCAGCATAGCATGGTTGGTACGGCTAATGCACTTGTAGTCTGGTAGACAGATCTCCATTATAAAAAGAGAATTCACCTTATGCACAGGATTCCACAAAGGGTAATCAAGTCTGATATTACACACACACACACACACACCCTGAAAAGCAATGGTGGTCAAAGTTATGGGATATAAATTTAACCATAAAGGAATTTCTATACAGCAAGTTTTCACTGACAGAGACAGTCTCGGCTACCTCACAGGGATCTTCTTTCTTCCTCCAACAATGTAACACATCCTTAATTGCAGTCCCAGCAACATTACCCTGAATCTACAAGGAAGTACGAAGTGGTAAAATCAAACCCAATCTCACTATAATGCTGTTACCATATTTCTATAATATTTGTTAATACAACTCCATGCTGGTTGCAAATCTTTCCTCTACCCACCCTCTGTTTGGTAACTTGTCTGTCTATTTTTACATTGCGTGTTCCCTGGGGCATGGATCCTCCTCCTTCTCTCTTTGGAAAGTGCCTAGAGTCTCAGTTCTCATACTTTCAGACCTAGTGTATAGCATATTTAAGGGGGAGGGAGCTACTTGGCATAAGAAGACTTTGTGGTTTTAAACAGTGCAATTGAAACTCTGGCACGGGGGAAAGCTGGTTTGTGCAAAGAAAGCATGCAGTCAAGATGGGACTGAAAAACTTATTAACCAAAGTTGTAGTAAAGGTGGTCTAAAGGTAGGCTGCAATGTGTGAGAAAAAGCTTTCCAATGCCTCACCCCATCTGACCAAATGAACAAGTCTAGATCAACATGCTGTAAAGATGAGTCTCACCTCTGAATATTTAATTTCTCTTACTTTTTTTTAATGTCAATGGCAGTTGTTAGGGGCTTATTCCTTCACCCGCTTACTTCCCTGGTCCTTCTCGCATGAACAGAGAGCAACAAAACCTGAAGTCCATAGGTGCAAACAATTTGATGTTTATTGGGGTGAACTTCCAGCAAGCATGATTCCAGTTTCCTTCCTTAGTGTCCCCCTTCCCAGCTCTGACACCACAGAGCCTTACACCTGTGTCCCTGTTCCCATTCCTACCCTTAGCCAAACATGATTCCAATTTCCCCACCCCCATTCCCTGTTCCCATTTCCCCCACCCACACCCCCGCCTCCCTACTTCCTGATTGACTGCAGACTATAAAGTAAAACTTGAGTTCTGCTTAGCTATACCTTAACCCATCATTTTCTTGAAATGTGACTAACCAATCCTAACATATTGTAACATGATTATGTAACCAATTATATCCCACCACCTTAATTAGTTTACACTCAGCAAAATTAATTACACAGCAGACAGGAACAATCACAGAACCAGACAGAGACCATGCAAATAAACAATAGCAAAGTGGGAACTATAATGACAAAACAATACAGAAGTGAGGATTTCACAACTACATCTATAAAGACATAAGGGTTTCCCAGTTGAGTCTATTGATAAGTGAGTTCTTACCGAAGAGAAAACTATTAAACTATACTTTCTTTTACATCCTCTAGGCTCTTCCCTTTCTCTGAGGTGATACATTAGATCAC
The DNA here is from genome assembly GCF_965140285.1 of Lepidochelys kempii. Lineage (NCBI taxonomy): Eukaryota > Metazoa > Chordata > Testudines > Cheloniidae > Lepidochelys > Lepidochelys kempii. Next base: position 41,187,136 of record NC_136392.1, read on the forward strand.
CTTTCTAACAGCCCCAGATTGCCTTCTTTCAATGGGACTAGTTTGGGATGTGAGGAGGTGACCGGTCACTTCCCAGCTTATGGCTGCTTCTGCTCCTTAGCCAAAGGCCTTAGCCTAAGAACAGGGCCTCAGACTGTCACAGTAAGAGAAGTCAGACAGTCAGACAGTGATTTTGATTCTCTCTTTTGTACCTCTAGAACTAGCCAAGTGATAAGAAGACACCCACATTCTTAGAGTACAGGCCTTTACAGACACACCTGAATATCTATATCCTAACAGCAGTGAGGTAGCTAACTCACTTAGGTGCCTTTGTAAATGCCATTAGAAGCCTATCTCCCTCTTTAGGCACCGACATTCTTTTAAAACTCCATTCCCAGGCCCCATCAGCATCAATAGGCACTTAAATATCTCAGGCTCTCCTCACACCACAAGTGAAGGTTTTTGTAGGAACTCAGAACCAAGTTTACACACTGTGCATCGCCACAGTAGTACCTAGCAGTGTCCTCAGGCTTCAGTTTGTTCATTTGCAAATATGCCGTGTTCCTGGAATTGTCCTTGGATATTGTGAATCGCCTTTTCACCGACTGGCATAATATTTATCACTCGTAGGAGACTGCTTCATACTGCATACCCACTCCAGTCCCTTGCCGGCAGACAATCGATACCAGCTCATCCAGTAGTCACTGAATTTGAATCTGGAGGTTTTACGGGAGAGGTAGTGAGAGTCTGCAGGTTTTCTAATGTCTCCCCCAGACTCTACGAATTTAGCAGTCCAGTCACCTGAGGGGGGAAAGAGAACAGGAGTACTTGTGGCACCTTAGAGACTAACAAATTTATTAGAGCATAACCTTCGTGGGCTACAGCTCACTTCATCGGATGCATAGAATGGAACATACAGTAAGAAGATATATATACATATACATACAGATAAGTTTGAAGTTACCATACAAACTGTGAGAGGCTAATTAGTTAAGATGAGCTATTATCAACGGGAGAAAAAAATTTTATTAGTGATGATCAAGATGGCCCATGTAGACAGTTGACAAGAAGGTGTGAGGATACTTAACTTAAGGAAATAGATTCAATATGTGTAATGACCCAGCCACTCCCAGTCTCTCTTCAAACCCAAGTTAATGGTATCTAGTTTGCATATTAATTCACCTGAGAGGGGAAAGAGATTGTAAGACTCATAATATTGGAGTCCGGTGGCACCTTAAAGACAAACACATTTATTTGGGCATAAGCTTTCATGGGCAGGAGCCCACTTCATCAGATCCAAACTCCAGCCCACGAAAGCTTGTGCCCAAATAAATGTGTTAGTCCTTCAGGTGGCACCAGGACTCCTCGTTGTTTTTGCTGAAACAGCCTAAAACAGCTACTCCTCTGAAACTCATAATATTGTGTCTGCAATAAATAGGGAGACTTTCAGTGAAATTCAATTACCTTTTACAACGGTTGTAAATAAAATGAAATGTATCACAAATATCATATTTTTGAGATTGGGAAAAAAATTATTGAGGAGAGTTTGGTGTTCATAGAATCACAGAATATCACAGTTGGAAGGAACCTCAGGAGGTCATCTAGTCCAACCCCCTGCTCAAAGCAGGACCAATCCCCAATTAAATCATCCCAGCCAGGGCTTTGTCAAGCCTGACCTTAAAAACCTCTAAGGAAGGGTGTTCCCTGTACTGTGGTGGCACACAGAGAGAGCTGAAAGGTTCAGGGAATCTCTGGCCTTAAACAGGAAAATGATTTGCATACCCTCATTTTACTAGCAACTAATTGAATTCCATCTCGTATACTGCCCCATCTCTTACAGCCACCTCTTATCTTGTATTTTGACTGAAAGCACCTCAGAGCTGGCCACATGTAGCTTTCACGACTTTACAATAAAGAGCTGATATCTCAAGGAGTTGCTTGAGATATCTCACTGCAAATAATAAAAAGAGCAATAGATCTTATCTATCTAGCTATCTATCCCAGTATCTGCATGCCTTTCACAAAATAATCAATAACAAAGTCCCTAGTCACCTCCAGAATTCTCTGGAACATCTCCCATTTGGGGGTAAAAAGTCAGCTTGGAATAGGGGTTTGGCTTTAGCTATTATTACTTGAGGGTATTTAGGATCAGGAGAGGGTGTCAGTGTTGTAAGGGTCATTTTTATCATGGAAAGACCTTTTTGAGGCGGTCCCATTCGTTACAATGAGGTCTGTGCATCACAGTCCTGTATGTGGCTTTAAAACTCTCTGCCCTAGTGTCCAGATCTTTCATCTGGCCAGCAGCACTCTCCTCCCAGAACAGCCACGATTCCAGGCTCCTGTGTGAGCTCAGAATTACTCTGACACACTGTGCTTGGCTCCAATAATAAATAATGATACTGCAAGGTATGACCCTCAGCAGATCAGAAATGACTACAGAGCTCTGGGAGTTCGGGTGAAGGAGCTCAGAGCACAGGTGGTGTTCTCTTTGATCCTTCTGGTCAAGGGTAGGGGCCCAGGCTGAGACAGAGGTGTCCTGGAGGTGATGCCTGGCTGCTAAGATGGTGTTGCGAAGAGGGCTTTGGCTTCCCTGAGCATGGGATGCTGTTCCAGGAAGAAGGACTGCTAAGCAGAGATAGGGCCCACCTATCGAGGAAGGGGAAGAGCATATTTGGAAACAGACTGGCTAACCTAGTGAGGAGGGCTTTAAACTAGGTTTGAAGGGGGAAGGAGAGTAAAGCCCACAGGTAAGTCCAAGACATGGAGACCTGGGAGAAGGGTGAACAATTTGGAGGAGCATGGGCTTTAATAGCAGAGATCAATGAGAGACAAGACAGAACTGGAGGCGGGGGGAAATCAAATCATATCTTAAATGTCTGTATACTAATGCGAGAAGTATGGGGAATAAGCAGGAAGAACTCATAATGCTAGTAAATGAACACAACAGTGACATAGTTAGCACCACAGAGACCTGGTGGGATAATACGCATGACTGGGATATTGGTGTAGAAGGGTACAGCTTTCTGAGGAAGGATAGGCAGGGGAAAAAAGGGAGGAGGTGTTGCCTTATATATAAAGAATGTACACACTTGGTCTGAGGTTGAGATGGAAATAGGAGACAGACTTGTTGAAAGCCTCTGGGAAAGGATAAACGGGGTAAAAAATAAGGGTGATGTTATGGTAGAGGACTACTACCGACCACCTAACCAGGAAGAAGAGGTGGATAAGGCTTTTTTTAAACAACCAACAAAAACATCCAAAGCACCGGACTTGGTGGTAATGGGGGATTTCAGCTACCCAGACATCTGTTGGGAAAATAACACAGCAGGGCACAGATTGTCCAACGAGTTCTTGGAATGTATTGGAGACAATTTTTTGTTGCAGATGGTGTAGAAAGCTACTAGGGGAGAGGCTGGTCTAGATTTGATTTTGACAAATAAGGAGGAACTGGTTGAGAATTTGAAAGTGGAAGGCGGCTTGGGGAAAGTGATCATGAAATGACAGAATTCATGATTCTAAGGAATGGTAGAAGGGAAAATAGCACAATAAAGACAATGGATTTCAAGAAGGCGGCAAACTCAGGGAGTTGGGAGGTAAGGTCTCAGGTGAAGCAATTCTAAGGGGAAAAACAGTAGAAGACAGTTTTTAGTTTTTCAAAGAGTCATTATTAAGGGCACAAGTGCAAACTAACCCCCTGAGTAGGAAAGATAGGAAGTATGGCAAGAGACTGCCCTGGCTTAACCAGGAGATCTTGAATGATCTAAACAACAAAAATGAGTCCTACAAAAAGTGGAAACAAAGTCAAATTACAAAGGATGAATATAAATAAATAACACAAGTTTTTAGGGGCAAAACTAGAAAGGCTGTCATAAATATAAAGGGAAGGGTTACCACCTTTCTGTATACAGTGCTATAAAATCCCTTCTGGCCAGAGGCAAAACCCTTTAACCTGTAAAGGTTAAGAAGCTAAGAAAACCTCGCTGGCACCTGACCCAAAATGACCAATGAGGAGACAAGATATTTTCAAAGCTGGAGTGGGGGGAACAAAGGGTCTGTCTGTCTGTGTGATGCTTTTGCCGGGAACAGATCAGGAATGCAGCTCAGAACTCCTGTAAAAAGTTAGTAAGTAATCTAGCTAGAAATGCGTTAGATTTCCTTTTGTTTAATGGTTGGTAAAATAGCTGTGCTGAATGAAATGTATATTCCTGTTTTTGTGTCTTTTTGTAACTTAAGGTTTTGCCTAGAGGGATTCTCTATGTTTTGAATCTGATTACCCTGGAAGGTATTTACCATCCTGATTTTACAGAGGTGATTCTTTTACCTTTTCTTTAATTAAAATTCTTCTTTTAAGATCCTGATTGATTTTTCATTGTTCTTAAGATCCAAGGGTTTGGGTCTGTGTTCACCTGTACAAATTGGTGAGGATTATTATCAAGCCTTCCTCAGGAAAGGTGGTGTAGAGTTTGGGGGAATATTTTGGGGGAAGATGTCTCTTTCCCTGCTCTTTGTTTAACACTCTTGGTGGTGGCAGCATAGGGTTCAAGGACAAGGCAAAGTTTGTACCTTGAGGAAGTTTTTAACCTAAGCTGGTAAGAATAAGCTTAAGGGGTCTTTCATGCAAGTCCCCACATCTGTACCCTAGAGTTCAGAGTGGGGAAGGAACCTTGACATGGTGGCAGGGGTGGGATCATTTTAAGATCATTTTGAGATTTTTGGGGGGATCATTTTGAGATCATTTTGAACCAGAAACACAGCAGGATTTTAAATGTTTTTGTAAATTCTGTGTCTCTGCCTGGGGGACATAGCAGCAGGCATAGCAAAAGGGATCTTTCTTTTTTGAGCTGGAGTTTTCTCTACCTAAAAGCAGGGTAGTTAACCTCCTGCAGGGCAATTCACAAGTTTTTCAGAGACCTGAAAAGATTTTTTTTTTTTTTTAGCTAAAAGCAGCTAGAGGTTTTTTCTGTCTATTTGCCTGGAGACAAAGGTGTTAGTTTTTTTTTAAAGGATTTTTCTGTAAGCTAAAAAATAGCTATAAAAAAACATAGGTATCAAATTACAGCACAGCAAAATTTTACAAGCCAGGTTTTTTCATTGTTTGTTTTGTGGTTTTCTTTCTAACTCTCAGGTGTAAAGTTAGTTAAAAACTAAAAAGCTAAAATAACAAAAACCAAGGCACATCACAAACTATTTTCGACGTCTCCTACTCAAGGAATATTTCCAACACACCTCTGAACAACATACTAATCCACAGAGACCTCCCTACCAACATTACAAAAAGAAGGATTCTAGGTAGTCTCCTCCTGAAGGTCGAGACAGCAGACTGGACTTCTACATAGAGTGCTTCCGCCGACGTGCACGGGCTGAAATTGTGGAAAAACAGCATCACTTGCCCCACAACCTCAGCCGTGCAGAACACAATGCCATCCACAGCCTCAGAAACAACTCTGACATCATAATCAAAAAGGCTGACAAAGGAGGTGCTGTTGTCATCATGAATAGGTCAGAATATGAACAAGAGGCTGCTCGGCAGCTCTCCGACACCACTTTCTACAAGCCATTACCCGCTGATCCCACTGAGAGTTACCAAAATAAACTACAGCATTTGCTCAAGAAACTCCCTGAAAAAGCACAAGATCAAATCTGCACAGACACACCCCTGGAACCCCGACCTGGGATAGTCCATCTACTACCCAAGATCCATAAACCTGGAAATCCTGGGCGCCCCATCATCTCAGGCATTGGCACCCTGACAGCAGGATTGTCTGGCTACCAGCACTCCCAGCTACCTTCGAGACACCACTGACTTCCTGAGGAAACTACAATCCATCGGTGATCTTCCTGATAACACCATCCTGGCCACTATGGATGTAGAAGCCCTCTACACCAACATTCCACACAAAGATGGACTACAAGCCGTCAAGAACACTATCCCCGATAATGTCACGGCTAACCTGGTGGCTGAACTTTGTGACTTTGTCCTTTCCCAAAACTATTTTACATTTGGGGACAATGTATAGCTTCAAATCAGCAGCACTGCTATGAGTACCCGCATGGCCCCACAGTATGCCAACATTTTTATGGCTGACTTAGAACAACGCTTCCTCAGCTCTCGTCCCCTAACGCCCCTACTCTACTTGCACTATATTGATGACATCTTCATCATCTGGACCCATGGAAAAGAAGCCCTTGAGGAATTCCACCATGATTTCAACAATTTCCATCCCACCATCAACCTCAGCCTGGTCCAGTCCACACAAGTGATCCACTTCCTGGACACAACAGTGCTAATAAATGATGGTCACATAAACACCACCCTATACCAGAAACCTACTGACCGCTGTTCCTACCTACATGCCTCCAGCTTTCACCCTGACCACACCACACGATCCATTGTCTACTGCCAAGCTCTGCGATACAACCGAATTTGCTCCAACCCCTCAGACAGAGACAAACACCTACAAGTTCTCTATCAAGCATTCTTACAACTACAGTACCCACCTGCAGAAGTGAAGAAACAGATTGATAGAGCCAGAAGAGTTCCCAGAAGTCACCTACTACAGGACAGGCCTAACAAAGAAAATAACAGAACGCCACTAGCCGTCACCTTCAGCCCCCAACTAAAACCTCTGCAATGCATCATCAAGGATCTACAACCTATCCTGAAGGATGACCCATCACTCTCACAGATCTTGGGAGACAGGCCAGTCCTTGCCTAAAGACAGCCCCCCAACCTGAAGCAAATACTCACCAGCAACCACATACCACACAACAGGACCACTAACCCAGGAACCTATCCTTGCAACAAAGCCCGTTGCCAACTGTGTCCACATATCTATTCAGGGGACACCATCACAGGGCCTAATAACATCAGCCACACTATTAGAGGCTCGTTCACCTGCACATCCACCAATGTGATATATGCCATCATGTGCCAGCAATGCCCCTCTGCCATGTACATTGGTCAAACTGGACAGTCTCTACGTAAAAGAATAAATGGACACAAATCAGATGTCAAGAATTATAACATTCATAAACCAGTCGGAGAACACTTCAATCTCTCTGGTCACGCGATTACAGACATGAAAGTTGTGATGTTACAACAGAAAAACTTCAAAACCAGAGTCCAACCAGAGACTGCTGAATTGGAATTCATTTGCAAATTGGGTATAATTAACTTAGGCTTGAATAGAGGCTGGAAATGGCTAAGTCATTATGCAAGGTAACCTATTTCCCCTTGTTTTTTCCTCCACCCTCCCCCTTCCTCAGATGTTCTTGTTAAACCCTGGATTTGTGCTGGAAATGGCCCACCTTGATTATCATACACATTGTAAGCAGAGTGATCACTTTAGATAAGCTATTACCAGCAGGAGAGTGGGGTGGGGGGAGAGAAAACCTTTTGTAGTGATAAACACCCATTTTTTCATGGTCTGTGTATATAAAAACATCTGTATTTTCCACAGTATGCATCCGATGAAGTGAGCTGTAGCTCACAAAAGCTTATGCTCAAATAAATTGGTTAGTTTCTAAGGTTCCACAAGTACTCCTTTTCTTTTTGCGAACACAAACTGAAGTTAACCAGACTGGAAACAGCAAAAAAAGCCCAAAAAGCTGCCCACAGAAAAGGTGTAAAAGAAAAAAAAAAGAGAGGAAGCATGCACTGGAGATGGAGAAGGCAAAAGCTCAGCAGAATATACCAACAAACCCTAGCAATCCTTCTTCAGGTGCCGCTTCCCAGCCCAGAAAGTTCCCCACCTACAAAGCAGATAAGAATACCGAGGTCTTCTTAAAAAGAACAGAAGCACTTGTGGCACCTTAGAGACTAACAAATTTATTTGAGCATAAGCTTTCATGAGCTACAGCTCACTTCATCGGATGCATACTGTGGAAAATACAGTGGAGAGATTTATATACACAGAGAACATGAAACAATGGGTGTTACCATACACACTGTAACCAGAGTGATTACTTAAGGTGAGCTATTACCAGCAGGAGAGCGGGGCGGGGGGGGAAAACCTTTTGTAGTGATAATCAAGGTGAGGCATTTCCAGCAGTTGATAAGAATGTCTGAGGAACAGTGGGGGGGGGGAATAAACATGGGGAAATAGTTTTACTTTGGGTAATGACACATCCGCTCCCAGTCTCTATTCAAGCCTAAGTTAGTTATATCCAGTTTGCAAATTAATTCCAATTCAGCAGTCTCTCATTGGAGTCTGTTTTTGAAGTTTTTTTGTTGTAATATTGCCACTTTTAGGTCTGTAATCAAGTGACCAAAGAGACTGAAGTGTTCTCCGACTGGTTTTTGAATGTTAAAATTCTTGACATCTGATTTGTGTCCATTTATTCTTTTATGTAGAGACTGTCCAGTTTGACCAATGTACATGGCAGAGGGGCATTGCTGGCACATGATGGCATATATCACTTTGGTAGATGTGCAGGTGAACGAGCCTCTAATAGTGTGGCTGGTGTTATTAGGCCCTATGATGGTGTCCCCTGAATAGATATGTGGACACAGTTGGCAACGGGCTTTGTTGCAAGGATAGATTCCTGGGTTAGTGGTTCTGTGGTGTGGTGTGTGGTTGCTGGTGAGTATTTGCTTCAGGTTAGGGGGCTGTCTTTAGGCAAGGACTGGCCTGTCTCCCAAGATCTGTGAGAGTGATGGGTCATCCTTCAGGATAGGTTGTAGATCCTTGATGATGTGTTAAAGAGGTTTTAGATGGGGGCCAAAGATGATGGCTAGTGGTGTTCTGTTATTTTCTTTGTTGGGCCTGTCCTGTAGTAGGTGACTTCTGGGAACTCTTCTGGCTCTGTAAATCTGTTTCTTCACTTCAGCAGGTGGGTACTGTAGATGTAAGAATGCTGGGTAGAGATCTGGTAGGTGTTTGTCTCTGTCTGAGGGGTTGGAGCAAATGCGGTTGTATCGTAGAGCTTGGCTGTAGATAATGGATTGTGTGGTGTGGTCTGGGTGAAAGCTGGAGGCATGTAGGTAGGAATAGCGATCAGTAGGTTTCCGGTATAGGGTGGTGTTTATGTGACCATCGTTTATTAGCACCATAGTGTCCAGGAAGTGGATCTGTTGTGTGGACTGGTCCAGGCTGAGGTTGATGGTGGGATGGAAATTGTTGAAATCATGGTGGAATTCCTCAAGGGCTTCTTTTCCATGGGTCCAGATGATGAAGATGTCACCAATGTAGTGAAGTAGAGTAGGGGCATTAGGGAACGAGAGCTGAGGAAGCGTTGTTCTAAGTCAGCCATAAAAATGTTGGCATACTATGGGGCCATGCGGGTACTCATAGCAGTGCTGCTGATTTGAAGGTATACATTGTCCCCAAATGTGAAATAGTTATGAGTGAGGACAAAGTCACAAAGTTTGGCCACCAGATTTGCCGCTTAGAAAACTTCGAAAGGGCCTGCTTTGGGTACAGCATCTCTACAGACCAGTAAATGGTAGAGCTGAGGCCACAGCTCAGTGGACCTTAGCCGAGGTGGTGGCTGAAATGCCTAAAAAACATATGAACAAGTATGAACTGTTTAAAACCAAGGCGAAAATCAGAATGGGGCTAACACCCGAGCATTCCCGTCGGAGGTTCAGACCCCTAAGGTGGAAACCAGACGTGTCATTTACCCGACATGCCTACCACATTGTTAAAAATTGGAATGTCTGGATATCAAAAGCAAGTGTTAAATCTCCAGAAGATTTACCCTTCCTAATGCAAATGGAGCAGTTCTTAAAACGTGTTCCTAAAAAAATTAAAAAATACATCCTAAATGGGAAGCCCAAAACTGTAATCGACGTGGGGGAGATTGGAGCCAAATGGGTGGAGGTAGCAAAAATAAAAAACCTGGTTGCAGTTAAAGCAAATACCAGAAGGGACAACCTCAGACCACACCCTACTACCGGGGGCAGCCCAAGGTCCCAACTACACACCAAGGAACGCTCCAGACACCTTATCATCCTGCCACACCATTCTCCAGCAACCCACCTCACCCCAGTGGCCCATCAGCTGGACTATGTTTTAAACGTAAAAAGCCAGGGCATGTAAAGGCCAACTGCCCCAAGAACCCCAACAGATTACAGTTCGTTGCACCGGAATCACACCAGAGGTCCTCAGGCCCAGATACCTCCCAAATACCCTCAGAGCGGAGGGAAACTGTGAGTGTGGGTGGGAAGAAGGTCACCGCGTGGAGAGACACCGGAGCACAAGTGTCAGCTATCCATGCTTCCTTAGTGGACCCCAATTTAATTGACCCAGAGGTCCAAGTGATGATTCAACCCTTCAAGTCCAACTCTTTTGACTTGCCTACAGCCAAGTTGCCTGTCCAGTACAAGGGCTGGTCAGGAACATGGACTTTTGCAGTCTATGATGATTATCCCATCCCCATGCTGTCGGGGGAAGACCTGGCCAATCATGTGAAGCAGGCCAAGAGGGTGGGAATGGTCACCCGCAGCCAGGCTAAACAAGCCGTGAGGCCTAGCTCTGTTCCGGAAACTTCTATCAGGACCCAGTCAGAGGTGATGGACCCGGACCCCAGGCCAATGTCTGCAACAGCAGTAGTGGATCTAGTCACAGAGACCCAGACGGAACCAGTCTCAGAACTGGAACCGGCGGAACAACCAGCACCAGAACCAGTGCCCGCACTGAATCCAGTGCTTGCAACCCCAACACCAGAGGGCCCCACCGAACCTGCACCAGCAACAAATAACCATACACAAGAGGCTCAGCCAGAGCCTGAACCCCGACATCGCTTCCAAAGGGACCAAGCATAGGTCCACAATCCAATGAGGAACTGATATCTCCAGCATCAAGAGAACAGTTCCAAACCAAACAGGAAGCAGATAAGAACCTCCAGAGAGCTTGGATGGCGGCACAAAGCAACCCACCACCTCTCAGCTCTTCTAGTCGATCCAGGTTTGTTGTAAAAAAAAAAACTTTTATACAAGGAAACTCTTTCTGGTGGACACCAGGAAGACTGGCATCCTCAGAGACAGTTGGTAGTTCCAACTAAGTACCGGGTAAAGCTATTAAGCTTAGCCACAATCATCCTAGTAGCCATGCTAAAATAAACAAAACCAAAAACCATTTAAAAAAATCATTCCACTGAGAGGGAATAAGCAAGGATGTTTCTACCTATGTCCGGTCTTGTACGGTGTGCCAAAGAGTGGGAAAACCCCAGACCAAGTCAAAACCTCTCTCCAGCCACTCCCCATCATTAAGGTTCCATTTCAGTGAGTAGCTGTGGATATTCTGGGTCCTTTTCCGAAAAAGACACCCAGAGGAAAGCAGTACATACTGACTTTCATGGATTTTGCCACCCGATGGCCGGAAGCAGTAGCTCTAAGCAACACCAGGGCTAAAAATGTGTGACAGGCACTAGCAGACATTTCTGCCAGGGTAGGTTGGCCCTCCGATATCCTCACAAATGCAGGAACTAATTTCCTGGAAGGAACTATGGAAAGTCTTTGGGAAGCTCATGGGGTGAATCACTTGGTTGCCACTCCTTACCACCATCAAACAAATAGCCACCTAAAAAAGTTTAATGAAACTTTGGGGGCCATAATACATAAATTCGTAAATGAGCACTCCAATGATTGGGACCTAGTGTTGCAGCAGTTGCTCTTTGCCTACAGAGCTGTACCGCATCCCAGTTTAAGGTTTTCACCATTTGAACTTGTATATGGCCACAAGATTAAGGGTCCATTACAGTTGGTGAAGCAGCAATGGGAGGGGTTTACACCTTCTCCAGGAACTAACATTCTAAACTTTGTAACCAACCTACAAAACACCCTCCAAACCTCTTTAGCCCTTGCTAAAAAAAACCCTATAAAATGCTCAAAAAAAGCAAAAAGCCTAATATAATAAACATGCCAAAAAGCGTTCCTTCAAAGTAGGGGACCAGGTCATGGGCTTAAAGGCGCTCCAGGCCCATAAAATGGAAGCGTCTTGGGAAGGGCCATTCACGGTGCAAGAGTGTCTGGGAGCTGTTAATTATCTCATAGCATTCCCCACCTCCAACCGAAAGCCTAAGGTGTACCATATTAATTCTCTAAAGCCCTTTTATTCCCAAGAATTAAAGGTTTGTCAGTTTACAGCCCAGGGAGGAGATGATGCTGAGTGGCCTGAAGGTGTCTACTACAAAGGGAAAAGTGCTGGTGGTGTGGAAGAGGTGAACCTCTCCCTGACTCTTGGGCGTATGCAGCGACAGCAGATCCAGGAGCTGTGCACTAGCTACGCGCCAACGTTCTCAGCCACCCCAGGACTGACTGAACGGGCATACCACTCCACTGACACAGGTAATGCTCACCCAATTAAAGTCCAACCTTACCGGGTGTCTCCTCAAGCTAAAACTGCTATAGACCGGGAGATCCAGGATATGTTACAGATGTGTGTAATCCGCCCCTCTGAAAGTGCATGGGCATCTCCAGTGGTTCTAGCTCCCAAACCAGATGGGGAAATACGTTTTTGCGTGGACTAATGTAAGCTAAATGCTGTAACTCGCCCAGACAACTATCCAATGCCACGCACAAATGAACTATTAGAGAAACTGAGACGGGCCCAGTTTATCTCTACCTTGGACTTAACCAAGGGGTACTGGCAGGTACCGCTAGATGAATCTGCCAAGGAAAGGTCAGCCTTCACCACACATCTCGGGCTGTATGAATTTAATGTGCTCCCTTTTGGGCTTCGGAATGCACCCACCACCTTCCAAAGAATTGTAGATGGTCTCCTAGCGGGATTAGAATAATATGCAGTCGCCTACCTTAACAACATGGCCATATTTTCGAATTCCTGGGCAGAACACCTGGAACATCTACAAAAAGTCTTCAAGCGCATAAAAGAAGCAGAACTAACTATTAAGGCTGTCAAGGTTCCTCCCCCACTCTGAACTCTAGGGTACAGATGTGGGGACCTGCATGAAAACCTCCTAAGCTTACTTTTACCAGCTTAGGTTAAAACTTCCCCAAGGTACAGATTAATTTTATCCTTTGTCCTTGGAATATCCACTGCCACCACCAAACTCTAACTGGGTTTACTGGGAAATGTAGTTTGGACAAGTCTTTCCCCCCAAAATCCTCCCAAACCTTGCACCCCACTTCCTGGGAAAGATTTGGTAAAAATCCTCACCAATTTGCATAGGTGACCACAGACCCAAACCCTTGGATCTGAGAACAATGAAAAAGCATTCAGTTTTCTTACAAGAAGACTTTTAATAGAAATAGAAGTAAACAGAAGTAAACGAATCTCCTCTGTAAAATCAGGATGGTAGATACCTTACAGGGTAATTAGATTCAAAACATAGAGAATCCCTCTAGGCAAAACCTTAAGTTACAAAAAAGATACACAGACAGAAATAGTCATTCTATTCAGCACAGCTCTTTTCTCAGCCATTTAAAGAAATCATAATCTAACACATACCTAGCTAGATTACTTACTAAAAGTTCTAAGACTCCATTCCTGGTCTATCCCCGGCAAAAGCAGCATATAGACAGACACAGACTCTTTGTTTCTCTCCCTCCTCCCAGCTTTTGAAAGTATCTTGTCTCCTCATTGGTAATTTTGGTCAGGTGCCAGCGAGGTTACCTTTAGCTTCTTAACCCTTTACAGGTGAGAGGATTTTTCCTCTGGCCAGGAGGGATTTTAAAGGGGTTTACCCTTCCCTTTATATTTATGACAAAGGCTAAAAAGTATCAAATAGGCCTAAACAAAGTAACTTACCTGAAAAGCCAAGTAAGTCAAGGAACTATGAACTCCCTACAGGCCAAAGTGCATGCTATAAACTGGTTATAAACTGTTCAGGAAGGACAGGCAGGGCAGAAAAGGTGGGGGAGTAGCACTGTATGTAAGGGAGCAGTATGACTGCTCAGAGCTCCGGTACGAAACTGCAGAAAAACCTGAGTGTCTCTGGATTAAGTTTAGAAGTGTGTGCAACAAGAGTGATGTAGTGGTGGGAGTCTGCTATAGACCACCGGACCAGGGGGATGAGGTGGATGAGGCTTTCTTCCGGCAGCTCACGGAAGCTACTAGATCGCATGCCCTGATTCTCACGGGTGACTTTAATTTTCCTGATATCTGCTGGGAGAGCAATACAGCGGTGCACAGACAATCCAGGAAGTTTTTGGAAAGCGTAGGGGACAAGTTTCCTGGCGCAAGTGCTAGAGGAGCCAACTAGGGGGGGCGCTTTTCTTGACCTGCTGCTCACAAACCGGGTAGAATTAGTGGGGGAAGCAAAAGTGGATGGGAATCTGGGAGGCAGTGACCATGAGTTGGTTGAGTTCAGGATCCTGACACAGGGAAGAAAGGTAAGCAGCACGATACAGACCCTGGACTTCAGGAAAGCAGACTTCGACTCCCTCAGGGAACGGATGGCCAGGATCCCCTGGGGGACTAACATGAAGGGGAAAGGAGTCCAGGAGAGCTGGCTGTATTTCAAGGAATCCCTGTTGAGGTTACAGGGACAAACCATCCCGATGAGTCGAAACAATAGTAAATATGGCAGGCGACCAGCTTGGCTTAATGGTGAAATCCTAGCGGATCTTAAACATAAAAAAGAAGCTTACAAGAAGTGGAAGGTTGGACATATGACCAGGGAAGAGTATAAAAATATTGCTCGGGCATGTAGGAATCATATCAGGAGGGCCAAATCGCACCTGGAGCTGCAGCTAGCAAGAGATGTCAAGAGTAACAAGAAGGGTTTCTTCAGGTATGTTGGCAACAAGAAGAAAGCCAAGGAAAGTGTGGGCCCCTTACTGAATGAGGGAGGCAACCTAGTGACAGAGGATGTGGAAAAAGCTAATGTACTCAATGCTTTTTTTGCCTCTGTTTTCACTAACAAGGTCAGCTCCCAGACTGCTACGCTGGGCATCACAAAATGGGGAATAGATGGCCAGCCCTCTGTGGAGATAGAGGTGGTTAGGGACTATTTAGAAAAGCTGGATGTGCACAAGTCCATGGGGCCGGACGAGTTGCATCCGAGGGTGCTGAAGGAATTGGCGGCTGTGATTGCAGAGCCATAGGCCATTATCTTTGAAAACTCGTGGCGAACGGGGGAAGTCCCGGATGACTGGAAAAAGGCTAATGTAGTGCCAATCTTTAAAAAAAGGAAGAAGGAGGATCCTGGGAACTACAGGCCAGTCAGCCTCACCTCAGTCCCTGGAAAAATCATGGAGCAGGTCCTCAAAGAATCAATCCTGAAGCACTTACATGAGAGGAAAGTGATCAGGAACAGCCAGCATGGATTCACCAAGGGAAGGTCATGCCTGACTAATCTAATCGCCTTTTATGATGAGATTACTGGTTCTGTGGATGAAGGGAAAGCAGTGGATGTATTGTTTCTTGACTTTAGCAAAGCTTTTGACAGTCTCCCACAGTATTCTTGTCTGCAAGTTAAGGAAGTATGGGCTGGATGAATGCACTATAAGGTGGGTAGAAAGTTGGCTAGATTGTCGGGCTCAACGGGTAGTGATCAATGGCTCCATGTCTAGTTGGCAGCCGGTATCAAGTGGAGTGCCCCAGGGGTCGGTCCTGGGGCCGGTTTTGTTCAATATCTTCATAAATGATCTGGAGGATGGTGTGGATTGCACTCTCAGCAAATTTGCGGATGATACTAAACTGGGAGGAGTGGTAGATACGCTGGAGGGCAGGGATAGGCTACAGAGGGCCCTAGACAAATTGGAGGATTGGGCCAAAAGAAATCTGATGAGGTTCAATAAGGATAAGTGCAGGGTCCTGCACTTAGGATGGAAGAATCCAATGCACCGCTACAGACTAGGGACCGAATGGCTAGGCAGCAGTTCTGCGGAAAAGGACCTAGGGGTGACAGTGGACGAGAAGCTGGATATGAGTCAGCAGTGTGCCTTTGTTGCCAAGAAGGCCAATGGCATTTTGGGATGTATAAGTAGGGGCATAGCGAGCAGATCGAGGGATGTGATCGTTCCCCTCTATTCGACATTGGTGAGGCCTCATCTGGAGTACTGTGTCCAGTTTTGGGCCCCACACTACAAGAAGGATGTGGATAAATTGGAGAGAGTCCAGCGAAGGGCAACAAAAATGATTAGGGGTCTAGAACACATGACTTATGAGGAGAGGCTGAGGGAGCTGGGATTGTTTAGCCTGCAGAAGAGAAGAATGAGGGGGGATTTGATAGCTGCTTTCAACTACCTGAAAGGGGGTTCCAAAGAGGATGGCTCTAGACTGTTCTCAATGGTAGCAGATGACAGAACGAGGAGTAATGATCTCAAGCTGCAGTGGGGGAGGTTTAGATTGGATATTAGGAAAAACTTTTTCACTAAGAGGGTGGTGAAACACTGGAATGCGTTACCTAGGGAGGTGGTAGAATCTCCTTCCTTAGAGGTTTTTAAGGTCAGGCTTGACAAAGCCCTGGCTGGGATGATTTAACTGGGAATTGGTCCTGCTTCGAGCAGGGGGTTGGACTAGATGACCTTCTGGGGTCCCTTCCAACCCTGATATTCTATGATTCTATGATTCTATCCAAAAGTGGCCTGTCCCAAAGTTAAAAAAACAGGTCCAATCCTTCTTAGGCTTGGCCGGTTATTACAGGCAATTTGTACCACAATACAGCCAAATCGCTGCCCCACTAACAAACCTAACCAAAAAGAAACAGCCAAATGCCGTTCAGTGGACCGAAGAGTATCAGAAGGCCTTTAACCAGCTTAAAGCGACACTCATGTCTGACCCTGTGCTAGGAGCCCCAGACTTTGACAAACCGTTCCTAGTAACCACAGATGCGTCCAAGCGTGGTGTAGGAGCAGTCTTAATGCAAAAAAGACCAAATCAAAAGTTCCATCCTGTCGTGTTTCTCAGCAAAAAACTGTCTGAGAGGGAAAGCAACTGGTCAGTCAGTGAAAAAGAATGTTACGCCATTGTCTACGCCCTGGAAAAGCTACGCCCATATGTTTGGGGACGGCGTTTCCACCTGCTAACTGACCATGCTGCGCTACAGTGGCTTCATACCGCCATGGGAAACAACAAAAGACTTATTCGGTGGAGTTTAGCTCTCCAAGATTTTGATTTCAACATACAACACATTTTAGGAGCTTCTAACAAAGTGGCTGATGCACTCTGCCATGAAAGTTTCCCAGAATCAACTGGTTAAAATTGTCCTTAAGATGTGGAAAATATTGTTAGTCTTTATGCACCTAGTAATATATTTAAAAGTGCATATGTCTTATTAACTCTGTTTTCTCCTAAAGCTCCAAGAAAAAAATCACAGCCAGTGTTTCACCCTATCTGTAATTTGGGGGAACGTCTCATAAACATAAAGGGAAGGGTAACCACCTTCTGTATAAAGAACTATAAAATCCCCCCTGGCCAGAGGCAAAACCCTTTCACCTGTAAAGGGTTAAGAAGCTAAGATAACCTCGCTGACCCCTGACCAAAATGACCAATAAAAAAACAAAATGCTTTCAAAGCTGAATTGGGGGGAGGGGGAGAACAAAGGGTCTGTCTGTCTGTGTAATGCTTTTGCAAAAAACAAATTAAAAAATGCAGCTCAGAACTCCTATAAAAAGTTAGTAAATAATGTAGCTAAAAATGCATTAAATTTCCTTTTGTTTAATGGCTAATAAAATAAGCTGTACTAAATAAAATGTATATTCCGGTTTTTGTGTCTTTTTGTAACTTAAATTTTTGCCTAAAAAAATTCTCTATGTTTTAAATCTAATTTCCCTGTAAGGTATTTACCATCCTAATTTTACAAAAATAATTCTTTTACCTGTTCTTTAATTAAAATTCTTCTTTTAAGAACCTAATTGTTTTTTCATTGTTCTTAAAATCCAAGGGCATGGGTCCGTGTTCACCTGTACAAATCGGTAAAATTTTTTATCAAGCCTTCCCCAGGAAAGGGGGTGTAGGGCTTGGGGGAATATTTTGGGGAAAGAAATCTCCAAGCGGGCTCTTTCCCTGTTCTTTGTTTAACACACTTGGTAGTAGCAGCATAAAATTCAAAAACAAAACAAAATTTGTACCTTAAAAAAGTTTTTAACCTAAACTAAAAAAAATAAGCTTACGGGGTCTTTCATGCAGGTCCCCACATTTGTACCCTAAAATTCAAAGTCAAAAAGGAACCTTAACAAAGGCCAAGGAACAAAACGAGACCAAACTAGCTAGAGACATAAAGGGTAACAAGAAAATACTCTACAAATACATTAGAAGGAAGAGGAAGATCAAGGACAGGGTAGCCTGTTACTCAATGAAGAGGGAAAAACAATAACAGAAAATGTGGAAATGGCAGAGGTGCTTAATGATTTTTTGTTTTGGTTTTCACCTAGAAGGCAGGTAGTATTTGGACACCTAACGTAGTGAATGCCAATGAAAATGGGGTAGGTTCAGATGCTAAAATAAGGAAAGAACAAGTTAAAATTTACTTGCACAAGTTAGATGTCTTCAAGTCACCAGGGCCTGATGAAATGCATACTCAAGGAACCGGCTGAGGAGATATTTGAGCCATTAACTATTATCGTTGAAAAGTCATGGAAGACAGGGGAGATTCCAGAAGACTGGAAAAGAGCACATATGTGCCTATCTACAAAACGGGAAACAAGGGCAACCCAAGCAATTACAGACCAGTCAGCTTAACTTCTGTACCTGGTAAGATAATGGAGCAAATAATAAGGAATCAATTTGGAAACATCTAGAAGATAATAAGGTGATAGGTAACAGTCAGCATCAATTTGTCAAGAATATATCATGTCAAACCAACCTGATAGCTTTTTTTGACAGGATAACAAACCTTGTGGATGGGGAGAAGGGGTAGATGTGGCATATCTGGACTTTAGTACGGCTTTTGATACAGTCTCGCATTACCTTCTTCTAAACAAACTAGGGAAATACAACCTAGATGGAGCTACTATAAGGCGGGTGCATAGCTATTTGGAAAACCACTCCCAGAGAGTACTTATCAATGGTTCGCAGCCAGGCTGGAAGGGAATAAAGAGTGCAGTCCCTCAGGGATGAGTTCTGGGTCTGATTCTTTTCAATGTCTTCATCAACAATTTAGATCATGGCATAGAGAGTGCACTTATAAAGTTTCAGAGTAACAGCCGTGTTAGTCTGTATTCGCAAAAAGAAAAGGAGGACTTGTGGCACCTTAGAGACTAACCAATTTATTTGAGCATGAGCTTTCCTGAGCTACAGCTCACTTCATCGGATGCATCCGATGCACACAAGTGCCACAAGTACTCCTTTTCTTATAAAGTTTGTGGACGATACCAAGCTGGGAGGGGTTGCAAGTGCTTTGGAGGACAGGATGAAAATTGAAAATGATCTGGACAAACTGGAGGAATGGTCTGAAGTAAATAGGATGAAATTCAATAAGGACAAATGCAAGGTACTCCACTTAGGAAGGAACAATCAGATGCACACCTACAGAATGGGAAATTGCTGCCTAAGAAGGAGTACTGCGGAAAGGGATCTAGGGGTCATAGTGGACCATAAGCTAAATATGAGTCAACAGTGTAACACTGTTGCAAAAAAATCAATCATTCTAGGTTGTATTAGTAAGAGTGTTGTAAGCAAGACACGAGAAGTAATTTTTCTGCTCTACTCTGCACTGATTAGGCCTCAACTGGAGTATTGTGTCCAGTTCTGGGAGCCATATTTCAGAAAAGGTACGGACAAATAGAAGAGTACAGAGAAAAGCAACAAAAATGGTTACCGGTCTAGAAAACATGACCTATGAGGGAACATTGAAAGAACTGGGTTTGTTTAGTCTGGAGAAGAGAAGACTGAGAGGGGACATGATAACAGTTTTCAAATATCTAAAAGGTTGTTAACGAGGAGGGAGAAAAATTATTCTCCTTAACCTCTGATGATAGGACAAGAAGCAAGAGGCTTAAATAGCAGCAAGGGAGGTTTAGGTTGGACATTAGGAAAAACTTCCTAACTGTCAGGGTGGTTAAGCACTGGAATAAATTGCCTAGGGAGGTTGAGGAATCTCCATCATTGGAGATTTTTAAGAACAGGTTAGACATACACCTGTCAGGGATGATCTAAATGTTGCTGGTCCTGCTATGAGTGTAGGGGACTGGACTTGATGACCTCTCAAGGTCCCTTCCACTTCTATGATTCTATACCTGTGTCTTCAGGTTTCAGGTTGTTCATTTCCAAATAGAACATATTCTGGGCATTGGATCTGGAGATACTGAACCGCCCTGTTACAGAAGCAGCATAATGTTTAGTGTCTCTTGTCCAAAAGATAAAGGTGGCAACCCTCTCCAGTCCTTTGCCAGGAGACAGTCAGAGTCAGCTTAACCAGTCGTCTCCAAAACTGAAGGAGAGGTGGAGGAAGTTTTTGGAAAGCGTAGGGGACAATTTCCTGGCGCAAGTGCTGGAGGAGCCAACTAGGGGGGGAGCTTTTCTTGACCTGCTGCTCACAAACCGGGAAGAATTAGTGGGGGAAGCAAAAGTGGATGGGAATCTGGGAGGCAGTGACCATGAGTTGGTTGAGTTCAGGATCCTAACACAGGGAAGAAAGGTAAGCAGCAGGATACGGACCCTGGACTTCAGGAAAGCAGACTTCGACTCCCTCAGGGAACGGATAGCCAGGATCCCCTGGGGGACTAACTTGAAGGGGAAAGGAGTCCAGGAGAGCTGGCTGTATTTCAAGGAATCCATGTTGAGGTTACAGGGACAAACCATCCCGATGTGTCGAAAGAATAGTAAATATGGCAGGTGACCAGCTTGGCTTAACGGTGAAATCCTAGCGGATCTTAAGCATAAAAAAGAAGCATACAAGAAGTGGAAGGTTGGACATATGACCAGGGAAGAGTATAAAAATATTGCTCGGGCATGTAGGAATCATATCAGGAGGGCCAAATCGCACCTGGAGCTGCAGCTAGTGAGAGATGTTAAGAGTAACAAGAAGGGTTTCTTCAGGTATGTTGGCAACAAGAAGAAAGCCAAGGAAAGTGTGGGCCCCTTAATGAATGAGGGAGGCAACCTAGTGACGGAGGATGTGGAAAAAGCTAATGTACTCAATGCTTTTTTTGCCTCTGTCTTCACGAACAAGGTCAGCTCCCAGACTGCTGTGCTGGGCATCACAACATGGGGAATAGATGGCCAGCCCTCTGTGGAGAAAGAGGTGGTTAGGGACTATTTAGAAAAACTGGACATGCACAAGTCCATGGGGCTGGATGAGTTGCATCCGAGAGTGCTAAAGGAACTGGCGGCTGTGACTGCAGAGCCATTGGCCGTTATCTTTGAAAACTCGTGGCGAACCGGGGAAGTCCCGGATGACTGGAAAAAGGCTAATGTAGTGCCAATCTTTAAAAAAAGGAAGAAGGAGGATCCTGGGAACTACAGGCCAGTCAGCCTCACTTCAGTCCCCAGAAAAATCATGGAGCAGGTCCTCAAAGAATCAATCCTGAAGCACTTACATGAGAGGAAAGTGATCAAGAACAGTCAGCATGGATTCACCAAGGGAAGGTCATGCCTGACTAATCTAATCGCCTTCTATGATGAGATTGCTGGTTCTGTGGATGAAGGGAAAGCAGTGGATGTATTGTTTCTTGACTTTAGCAAAGCTTTTGACACGGTCTCCCACAGTATTCTTGTCAGCAAGTTAAGGAAGTATGGGCTGGATGAATGCACTATAAGGTGGGTAGAAAGTTGGCTAGATTGTCGGGCTCAACGGGTAGTGATCAATGGCTCCATGTCTAGTTGGCAGCCGGTGTCAAGTGGAGTGCCCCAGGGGTCGGTCCTGGGGCCGGTTTTGTTCAATATCTTCATAAATGATCTGGAGGATGGTGTGGATTGCACTCTCAGCAAATTTGCGGATGATACTAAACTGGGAGGAGTGGTAGATACGCTGGAGGGCAGGGATAGGCTACAGAGGGCCCTAGACAAATTGGAGGATTGGGCCAAAAGAAATCTGATGAGGTTCAATAAGGATAAGTGCAGGGTCCTGCACTTAGGATGGAAGAATCCAATGCACTGCTACAGACTAGGGACCAAATGGCTAGGCAGCAGTTCTGCGGAAAAGGACCTAGGGGTGACAGTAGACGAGAAGCTGGATATGAGCCAGCAGTGTGCCCTTTTTGCCAAGAAGGCCAATGGCATTTTGGGATGTATAAGTAGGGGCATAGCGAGCAGATCGAGGGACGTGATCGTCCCCCTCTATTCGACATTGGTGAGGCCTCATCTGGAGTACTGTGTCCAGTTTTGGGCCCCACACTTCAAGAAGGATGTGGATAAATTGGAGAGAGTCCAGCGAAGGGCAACAAAAATGATTAGGGGTCTGGAACACATGACTTATGAGGAGAGGCTGAGGGAACTGGGATTGTTTAGTCTGCAGAAGAGAAGAATGAGGGGGGATTTGATAGCTGCTTTCAACTACCTGAGAGGTAGTTCCAGAGAGGATGGTTCTAGACTATTCTGAGTGGTGGAAGAGGACAGGACAAGGAGTAATGGTCTCAAGTTGCAGTGGGGGAGGTTTAGGTTGGATATTAGGAAAAACTTTTTCACGACGAGGGTGGTGAAACACTGGAATGCGTTACCTAGGGAGGTGATGGAATCTCCTTCCTTAGAAGTTTTTAAGGTCAGGCTTGACAAAGCCCTGGCTGGGATGATTTAATTGGGGATTGGTCCTGCTTTGAGCAGGCGGTTGGACTAGATGACCTCCTGAGGTCCCTTCCAACCCTGATATTCTATGATTCTATGATTCTATGAGTCACCAGGCTGCTTCTCATCCCCTCCAGATTCCACAAATCTAATTTGTGCCTGGACACCTGGAAAAGAAGGTTGTAAGAAAGATGTAACTTTAGCGCCTACTAATCTGAGGAATCTCCAAAGCCTTTAAGAATAAAATTATCCTGGAAAGCCATCACAAGCAACATGAGACTTAGGCCTTGTCTGCACTTGCAAGTTGGAGCACATGAAATCAGCCCCGGGAGCTATAACTCCTGAGGTGTCCACACTGGCAAGGCACGTAGCGCGCCTGGACTCCATGGCTGGAGCGCTCCTGGTAATCCACCTCCATGAGAAGCATAGACCTTTCTGTGCCCGGGCTGAAGTGTCACAATGCCAATGTGGACACCTTGGTCTATTACTGCACTCTGATCAGCTGTGCCAGCCAGAGGACGACTCATCATCCATAGATGCATGCAGCCAAGGTCTGTTTTCAAGCCCGGAGGAAGCTTGCCAGTATATCAACAGGGCATTGATATACTCTCTCACATCATGGTAATCAGCTTCAGTGATCTCATCGAAGATCTCATGAAGAATATGGGCAATCTGCTTACTCATGTTCCTTGGCAGCCAGAGACCAGGGCCATTCGAGGGGAACAGCACTGGGCGGTAAGGATTAGGGATGCCCTGAGGCAGCAATTCGATGCTGAAAGCCAATAATGTTTGGTGCCCTGCACTGAAGTGCAGTGGTTCCAGTGACAGTCGGCATCTGTGTTTGCTACGTATGATGCACTGACTAGAAATTCCTGTTGCTTTCCTGGGCTATGCTTGCTTTTAATTAATGCAATAAAGAATGCTTTCAAACAAACAAAAAAAAACATTTACTGAAAAGAAACAATCTGGGGGGCCAGATAATCTTCATACAAGAATATTAAAGGAACTGGCACATGAAATTGCAAGCCCATTAACAAAAAAATGTAATGAATCTGTAAACTCAGGGGTTGTACCGTATGATTGGAGAATTGCTAACATAGTTCCTATTTTTAAGAAAGGGGAAAAACAGTGATCTGGGTAACTACAGGCCTGTTAGTTTGACTTCTGTAATATGCAAGGTCTTGGAAAAAATTTTGAAGGAGAAAGTAGTTAAGGACGTTGAGGTCAATGGTAATTGGGACAAAATACAACATGGTTTTACAAAAGGTAGATCGTGCCAAACCAACCTGATCTCCTTCTTTGAGAAGGTAACAGATTTTTTAGACAAAGGAAACGCCGTGGATCTAATTTACCTAGATTTCGGTAAGGCGTTTGATACGGGTCCACATGGGGAATTATTAGCTAAATTAAAAAAGATGGGGATCAATATGAAAAATGAAAGGTGGATAAGGAACTGGTTAAAGGGGAGACTACAATGGGTCACACTGAAAGGTGAACTGTCAGGCTGGAAGGAGGTTACTAGTGAAGTTCCTCAGGGATTGGTTTTGGGACCAATCTTATTTAATTTTTTTATTACTGACCTCGGCACAAGAAGTGGGAGTGTGCTAATAAAGTTTGCAGATGATACAAAGCTGGGAGGTATTGCCAATTTAGAGAAGGACCGGGATATCACACAGGAAGATCTGGATGACCTTGTAAACTGGAGTAATAGTAATAGGATGAAATTTAATAGTGAAAAGTGCAAGGTCATGCATTTAGGAATTAATAACAAGAATTTTTGTTATAAACTGGGGATGCATCACTTGGAAGTAACAGAGGAGGAAAGGACCTCGGCGTATTGGTTGATCACAGGATGACTATGAGCCGCCAATGTGATATGGCCGTGAAAAAAGCTAATGCGGTCTTGGGATGCATCAGGCGAGGTGTTTCCAGTAGAGAGAAGGAGGTGTTATTACCATTATACAAGGCACTGGTGAGACCTCCCCTGGAATACTGGGTTCAGTTCTGGTCTCCCATGTTTAAGAAGGATGAATTCAAACTGGAACAGGTACAGAGAAGGGCTACTAGGATGACTCAAGGAATAGAAAACCTGTTTTATGAATGGAGACTCAAAGAGCTTGGCTTGTTTAGCCTAACCAAAAAGAGGCTGAGGGGAGATATGATTGCTCTCTATAAATATATCAGAGGGATAAATACCACGGAGGGAGAGAATTATTTAAGATCAGTATCAATGTGGACACAAGAACAAATGGATATAAACTGGCCATCAGCTTGAAATTAGACAAAGGTTTCTAGCCATCAGAGGAGGGAAGTTCTGGAAAGTAGGGGCATAGCGAGCAGATCGAGGGACGTGATCGTTCCCCTCTATTCGACATTGGTGAGGCCTCATCTGGAGTACTGTGTCCAGTTTTGGGCCCCACACTTCAAGAAGGATGTGGATAAATTGGAGAGAGTCCAGCGAAGGGCAACAAAAATGATTAGGGGTCTGGAACACATGACTTATGAGGAGAGGCTGAGGGAGCTGGGATTGTTTAGCCTGCAGAAGAGAAGAATGAGGGGGGATTTGATAGCTGCTTTCAACTACCTGAAAGGGGGTTCCAAAGAGGATGGCTCTAGGCTGTTCTCAATGGTAGCAGATGACAGAACGAGGAGTAATGGTCTCAAGCTGCAGTGGGGGAGGTTTAGATTGGATATTAGGAAAAACTTTTTCACTAAGAGGGTGGTGAAACACTGGAATGCGTTACCTAGGGAGGTGGTAGAATCTCCTTCCTTAGAGGTTTTTAAGGTCAGGCTTGACAAAGCCCTGGCTGGGATGATTTAACTAGGAATTGGTCCTGCTTCGAGCAGGGGGTTGGACTAGATGACCTTCTGGGGTCCCTTCCAACCCTTATATTCTATGATTCTATGATTCTATGAAAAGCCTTCCAAGGGAAGAAGTGGGGGCAAAATACCTATCTGGCTTCAAGACTAAGCTTGATAAGTTTATGGAAGGGATGATATGATGGGATAGCCCAATTTTGGCAATTAATTGATCTTCAACTATTAGCAGTAAATATGCCCAGTGGCCTGTGATGGGATGTTAGATGGGGTGGGATCTGAGTTACTGCAGAGAATTCTTTCCTGGGTATCTGGCTGGTG
The DNA here is from genome assembly GCF_965140285.1 of Lepidochelys kempii. Classification (NCBI taxonomy): domain Eukaryota; kingdom Metazoa; phylum Chordata; order Testudines; family Cheloniidae; genus Lepidochelys; species Lepidochelys kempii. The sequence continues at coordinate 41,212,824 of NC_136392.1, forward strand.
AGTCTTGCCCACATGCTCAGGGTTTAGCTGATCGCCATTTTTGGGGTCCAGAAGGAATTTTCCTCCAGGGTAGATTGGCAGAGGCCCTGGGGGTTTTCACCTTCTTCTGCAGCATGGGGCACTGGTCACTTGCTGGAGGATTCTCTGCACCTCGAAGTCTTTAAACCATGATTTGAGGACTTCAATAGCTCAGACATAGGTTCGAGGTTTGTTACAGGAGTGGGTGGGAGGGATTCTGTGGCCTGCATTGTGCAGGAGGTCAGACTAGATGATCATAATGGTCCCTTCTGACCTTAAAGTCTATGATTCTATGATTCTATGAGATGGAGAAACACAAACGGCATGACACATCTGTAGTGTGTGGGAGGAAGGAAGGGCGGGGGGGGAACGGAACATTTACAGATTTGCGTATGTCCAGGTATCATATTCAGCCTTACTGTCAGGAGTGCAGTGTGCTCTGCACTTCAGGCTTGCTAAACTGCATGGGCAAAGAGGTGGAGGGCAGTGGGTAAGGGTTGGAGTGTGCAGGGCTGGACGGTGAAGGTACAGGTGTTGGAGGCAGCTGGTGGTGATAAGAAACCAGATATTGGGGGAAGTGGGTTGGCGGTGACATGGGGGCGCAAGGGAAAGAGTGTTGGGACACGGGCTGCAGCTGGGGTGGGCGTGGATCTGCTCTGTATGCATTGCTATGAGTGCCTACATTGAGTCCGCTTGGCACTCCAGAGTGCTTAGGAGCCGCTCCATGGTTTGTTGCCGGTGATCCGCATTCTCCTGGTGGAGCCTCCTTTCTCACTCCCGCCACTCCTGTATTTTTTTATTTTCAGTAAGGGCCTGCTGCATGACTTCATGAGGAAGGTCCTCCTTGCTTCTTCGTGGCCGCTTCCTGAGTCTGCGGAGCCATTTGGCCGTTGATAACAAGGACGGCTGGGATCTCAAGGTTGCATCTGTAAAGCCAAAATGCAACATTTTACAGAGGCACCATTGTTAATGCGAGACAGAGTAACGATTCGGCCGATCTTAAATACAAGCTCAGTTCACACACCTAGCACAAATTGCCTGTCCCAAGGCGAGCGCACATAACCCACAAGAGCCCTGAAATGGTGAGTAACCACAGGGGCAACGGGAACTGAGTGTTCCAGGGCCGTACTGTCCTCTGGGGTCCTGTGTCTTGGGAAGAGCCAGCAGCTGCAGAGAGCCCCTATACTAAACACTGTCCCCACATTTTCCACAAGTTAAGTTCGTCCCAGAAGATATCTCACTGCTGAGGGTGACCTGGGAAGCAAGGGAGGGTCTTCTGCAACAATGCAGCTTCCACCCTGGCCTTTATGCGGCTTGCCTGTGTGCAGCAATGGTCCCCCCACTCACGGCACAGTGGTGCGGACATGTTAGCCTTACTGGGACAAGGAGCACAGTAGCTCTGCCAAGGAACCTGCACAAGTGGATTGCCCAGTTTCTGCATGAGACCTTCGATGAGATCACGGAAGCCAATTACCACAATGTGAGAGAGCACGCCAACGCCCTATTCTGGAACTAGGCATGCACACAGCCCTGACCCTTCTTTCTGCAACCCTCCTCATGCCAACAGCCTGCACCCAACAACTCCCTTCTCAAAATCAATGCCGCTTACCAGGCGTCTCCTCTGCAGTCTGTTCTTCCCCAAGCACCATCCGCTGCAATTGGCTACCTTCTTCCTGGCTTGAAAACAGCTCCTGGTTGCATGCATCTGTGGATGGTGAGTCGTCCTTTGGCTTTGGGCTCCTCTCCTCCTCAGCACCCTTGCTCGCGCTTTCCTCCTCCTGCCTTGTTACATTCCGGGCTGCCATGGCCTCTGAAGTGTCCATGGGGCTCTTCGCAGTGGAGGTGAGGTCGCCCCCAAGTATCTTGTCCAGATCTTTGTAGAGCCAGGAGGTTGTGGTTGAAGCACCAGAGAGGTGGTTTGCCTCCTGCAACTTGTGGTAGACATTCTGCAGCTTCTTCATTTTAACCCTGCACTGCAGTGCATCCCGGTCATGGCCCCTTTCTATCATGGCCCTTGATATCTGCCCATAGGTATCGTAATTCCTACGGCTGGAGAACAGGTGGGACTGGACAGCTTCCTCGTCCCAAACACTGATGAGGCCCAGCACCTTGGCATTGCTCCATACTGGGGATTGCCTGGTGCGTGGAGGCATGGTCAGCTGGAAAGATGCACTGAGAGCACTCCACACCTGGCTGAACAAATAGGTGTGATGAAGTGCGTCTGTTCTTACTGTTTCCTCTGAATACTGTAGGGGTGCCTCAGTTTCCCCTATGCATTTCTTAAGTCTCTAGGTGGTGGGATAAGAGGGTATAATTGTTGCAGAGCAAAGGGCCAGGGTACATAAGTGGCCAACACTGTTTCCTGGCATCTGATGGACTGGGCCCTTCCCCCCTGCAAGGTGAGAGCTAAAGGGTTGGAGAACAAAGGAATCAGGTGACCTCCTGGCCCGGGAAAGGAACAAAGCCCAGAGGAGGAGGGGCTGGAGGGGGAGTCAGTTTGGGGATGGCTGGGGACAAGGAGTGAAGTACAGATGTGGTTGTCTGGCTCACTGCTCCCCAAAATGGACCCCGCTGAGGGGTCCTGTTCTCTGTACATACAAGTTCTGTGTTGGACCGTGTTCCTGTCATCTAATAAACCTTCTGTTTTACTGGCTGGCTGAGAGTCACGTCTGACTGTGGAGTTGAGGTGCAGGACCCTCTGGCTTCCCTGGGACCCCGCCGAGGTGGACTTGCTGTGGGAACTGTCATAAATATAAAGGGAAGGGTAATCACCTTTCCATAGACAGTGCTATAAAATCCCTCCTGGCCAGAGGCAAAATCCTTTCACCTATAAAAGGTTAAGAAGCTAAGATAACCCCGCTGCCACCTGACTCAAAATGACCAATGAGGGGACAAGATACTTTCATATCTGGAGGGGTGGGGACAAAGGGTTCGTCTGTCTGTGTGATGCTTTTGCCAGGAACAGATCAGGAATGCAGCCTTACAACAGTTAGTTAGTAAGTAATCTAGCTAGAAATGTGTTAGATTTCCTTTTGTTAAATGGCTGGTAAAATAGCTGTGCTAAATGGAATGTATATTCTTGTTTTTGTGTCTTTTTGTAACTTAAGGTTTTGCCTAGAGGGATTCTCTGTGTTTTGAATCTGATTACCCTGTAAGGTATTTACCATCCTGATTTTACAGAGGTGATTCGTTTACCTTTTCTTTAATTAAAATTCTTCTTTTAAGATCCTGATTGATTTTTCATTGTTCTTAAGATCCAAGGGTTTGGGTCTGTGTTCACCTGTACAAATTGGTGAGGATTCTTATCAAGCTTTCCCCAGGAAAGGGGGTGCAGAGCTTGGGGGGATATTTTAGGGGAAGACATCTCCTAGTGGGCTCTTTCCCTGCTCTTTGTGTAAGACGCTTGGTGGTGGCAGCATAGGGTTCAAGGACAAGGCAAAGTTTGTACCTTGGGGAAGTTTTTAACCTAAGCTGGTAAGAATAAGCTTAGGGGGTCTTTCGTGCAAGTCCCCACATCTGTACCCTAGAGTTCAGAGTGAGGAAGGAACCTTGACAGAAGCGCACGGAGGGGCAGAGGATGCAGAATGCTCCAAGGTCAGACCCATGAAGGTGGAAGCCATGTGAGCTTCTTGCCCTGAAGACGGTCTGCTCGCAGAGAGGAGACTTCACCAGAGTCCTGCCTGGCTTCGTAGGGAGCAGAGCATCACCTGGGGACTCCGTGACAACAGGAAGGGGACTTTCAAAATTCCCAGAGAATTTAAAGGGCGGGTCTGATAGTTGGTCACCTGAGGGCAGGGCAGTAGAGTTCAAAGTGATGACCAGAGTGGCTAGAACAGGCATTGTGGGGCACATCCCAGAGGCCGATCGGAGCACAGTAATAGACCAGGGCGTCCACACTGGTACCGTGATGCTTTGGCCTGGGCGCAGAAAGCTCTATGCCTCTCATGGAGGTGGATTACCAGAAGCACTCCAGCTGTGGAGTCCGGGCAGTCTATGTGACTTCCCAATGTGGACATCTCAGGAGCTACAGCACCCGGCGCTGATTTAATGTGCTCCAAGTTGCCAGTGTAGACAAGGCCTTAGGTAAAGTGACCTCAGTCCCTACATAGAAAGAAATAAGTCAATAGAAGATTTCTTCTGTCACCCTAGCTATCACCTCTTGGGGAGGTGGATTGTTGACGCCAAAGGGAGAAACTTTCTCGTCAGTATAGGTAGTAACTATGCTGACACACTGCAGCTGCACCGCTGTGGCGTTTCTTGGCAGTGTAGGGCTGGAAGGGATCTTGAGAGATCGTCTTGTCACACCCCAATGCCTGCCCCCCTCAGGGAGTCTCCAGGGAAGGCAGATCAGTACTGTATGTGGCTAACACTGTTGCAAGCATTGCAAAGCATTATGGGGAGGCCTAAAAATGTGTGAGTGGAGAGTGGAAGTTTCCTTTGGAGGTATGAGAGGCCGAGAGGGGGGGAGAGAAAGAAGAGAGCAGAGAATGGGTTAACTCAACACTGCAGCTAGCAAGCTCATTCCGAAGATAAGAAGCTGACTTCAGCCCACGGCCAGTGGCTACCTGCCAAGACAGAAGGGGGAAAGTCCAACCCCCCTGACCAGCCATAAGAAGAGAAAAACTAAGTGGAGCAAAGCTGCAAAGATAACAGCAGGAACAGTGAGAGCAAATGAGACATGACAGCAAAGGTCAATAGAAGGGAAAACAAAGTCTCCAGAGCCGGGATGTTTTGGGAAACCAAGAAGGCCACAGCAAGCCGGTTTGGACTGTCACAAAGAGCACCAGGAACAGAGGTCGCGGAATGGAACACCCCCAAAGGAGCCCAGGGCTTAAAACCCTCCTGAGAACTGGAGCAATTCAGAGATCAGCAGCAGACCCGGATGGCCTGGGCCCAGGACAAGAACTCCCGTCCACCCTTCCCCGCTCTCTTCTTCTGACGTTACACCCAGGCCTGGCCAGCCTTGGGTAGCGTATGTGAGTATGAAAGTGGGTTAGGGCTTGGGGCACTAACGCTTTCTTTCTTCCCCCGAGTGACGTGGGAGCATTCCCAGCACTCTCTGCTGTTATTATTTTATCAATAAAGCTTTAAACTTAGACCCTTGGTGTGCCTCGTCATCTCCTCCCTACAAGATCCCATGGCCTCAGCCTGATCAACCGATGCCTTCAGGCAGATTGGTAACAAAATCTGTCACAGTCTAGTCCAGCCCTCCTCTCTGAGATGGAACCAAGTTTATGTAGATCACCCTGACAGCTGTTTGTCTAACCTGTTCTTAAAACCCTCCAAAGATGGGGATTCCACAACCTTCCCTTGTAACCTGTTCCAGCACTTTCCTGTTCTTATTCTTTTGAAGCCTCAGTCCTGCAAAGACTTTGTATAACCTGAGGCAGATTCTCGGTTAGTGTAAATGGTCCTGGCACCATTGAAGCCAATATAAAAATTTACAGCAGCTGAGGATCTGTCCCGCTGTGTAGCCCTATTCACATTTCAGTGAGTCTATTACAATGTGTAAACTGAAACACACGCTCAGTTTCTGTAGGAGCAGGGCCTTACAGAAGAATTTTGATGCTTGACTCCCAAAATGTCCTGCTTTCAGAAACAAATTCCATCTCTCAAAGTCAAGATCTGCCAGTGGGTTGAGAAGGATTGATTAGGGGTCCCAAAGAACGGCAACATGCCATATGTGGGACTGTGTAGCAAGACAACACTGTGTTTTGCAAATAATAAAAATAGTTATGGATGTTTTACTTCTTTAATTTAACTAATGAGGATAAAACCCTAAAGCCGAGTAATTAGGCATGTGTACTCTACAGCATATAAAGAAATGTGCAAAGGTAAAAGAAGTATTTAAAATATTATTATTGAAGGGCCAAAATCCATTTGCTGTGGATGTAAAATCTTAACTACAGTTCTGCTAAGAACTTTTCATATCGGCCTGGGTGAGGACTAGCTAATAAAGAACAATACATCACTAAGAGAAAGCTGGGGTAAACAAATAACCTTGTGTGTTTCAAGTCAGTAAGCGGAGTCAGCATAACTCCAGATGTAATTGGGCATCCTTATCATGAGTTATAGACACATGAAGTGCTGAGAAAAGCCTCATGGTTACTCCCTAATGCAGGGAGGAGATAGTGGTACAATGCCCCTCAGATCCCAGAGAGAGTTTGGGGAGAGGCCTAATATGATTGACATGAGTTATCACACCCTCCCTTCACAGATGTATGCAAATCCTAGCCCAGAGAAATGCAAGGGTAAACTTCGAAACAATTGTTTTTGTTAAATACTAATTACTGCTTTTTTGCTTTAAATCTCTAGGAACGTACCTGCTGGTCAACCGAGAGAGCTGCTACCTCATTCCCCTGGACCCCAAAATTAGGATTTAACCTATATACTTTAATAGATATAGTTAGGGGGTAATTACCTGGGTGTCAGCAATATGTTAATTTGGTCCTTGGGCAGAGCCATTATGTAATCTTTTAGACCACTGGCTTATTGTGCTTATCTTGTCCTGCTGCTAGAACCTATCCCAGGGCTTCGGAAAACCCATCCACGTTGCTTCTCTCCACCCAATGAGCACCCTATATGATCTATTGTAATGAATTGTTCTGCAGTGTCTCTGAGCCTAATAAGCAAGATGACACTCCGCCAGCGCTGAGCGTAATAAACTCCAGTGCTTGATTCTACACGGTGTGGATTTATGTTCCTTCAATTATTAAACCAACATAATAACATATGCATAATAGCTGCCTTTTCCTTCACAATGAATGAAAAACAAAGGATTTAAGAGAGTCAATAATAATTAAGATTTTATTATTTTTTAGAAAGACATTGACAAACATTTTTCCTTTGTTCTGTCTTTTCTTGGAACTTCCTCTGAAAATGGCAAAAAAACCCAAAGGCTTGACATTTGCCTGAGGAAAAAAGGTGTTTGTTATGTTCAAGGTTTTTGTGCAGGGATCTATGGCATCTGTATCACTGTGTTTGTATATCCCAGTCACCGTGCTAAACCTCTTTACATAAACTGTCTTTGTGGCTCAGAGGGGATTCAACACAACTTCTGAGAATTGTATTCCAGAGAAATGAGTTGCTACCTGGAGCTGCCCATGTGGGCTTCCTTGGAACTGCAGCAAGCCCGGTTCTGAAATGATTCGCTGTTCAACTTTTCATCTTTGTCTTCTATCAGAAGAGTCCCTTTGGTTTCTGGCAGCATAGCATGGTTTGCACTGCCAATGCGCTTGTAGCCTGGTAGACAGATCTCCATTATAAAAAGAGAATTCACCTTACGCACAGGATTCCACAAAGAAAACAATTGTCTAAATCCAGTTAAGGGTAGTCAAAGCTGATATCACACACACACACACACACACACAGAGACATACTGAAAAGCAATGGAGGGTAAAGTTATGGGACATAGTTTAACCATAAAGGACTTTCTATACAGTAAGTTTCCACTGACAGTGAAGATCTCGGCACCTCACAGGGATCTTCTTTCTGCCACCAACAGTGTAACACAAATCCTTAATTGCAGTCCCAGCAACATTACCCTGAACCTATCATTGACATATATGTTCAGGTTAATGTTTCTAGAGGAAATATGAAGTGGTAAAATTGAACCCAATCTCACTATAATGCTTTTATCGTATTTTGATATCATTTGTTTATACAACTCCATGCTGGTTGCAAATCTTTCCTCTACCCACCCTCTGCTTGTTAACTTCTCTGTCTATTTCTACATTGTGTGTTCCCTGGGGTGGATCCTCCTCCTTCTCTCTTTGGAAAGTGCCTAGAATCTCAGTTCTCATACTTTCATAGAATATCAGGCTTGGAAGGGACCTCAGGAGGTCATCTAGTCCAACCCCCTGCTCAAAAGCAGGACCAATCCCCAATTAAATCATCCCAGCTAGGGCTTTGTCAAGCCTGACCGTACAAACTTCCAGGGAAGGAGATTCCACCACCTCCCTAGGCAACGCATTCCAGTGTTTCACCACCCTCGTCGTGAAAAAGTTTTTCCTAATATCCAACCTAAATCTCCCTCACTGCAACTTGAGACCATTACTCCTTGTCCTGTCCTCTTCCACCACTCAGAATAGTCTAGAACCATCCTCTCTGGAACCACCTCTCAGGTAGTTGAAAGCAGCTATCAAATCCCCCCTCATTCTTCTCTTCTGCAGACTAAACAATCCCAGCTCCCTCAGCCTCTCCTCATAAGTCATGTGTTCCAGACCCCTAATCATTTTTGTTGCCCTTCGCTGGACTCTCTCCAATTTATCCACATCCTTCTTGTAGTGTGGGGCCCAAAACTGGACACAGTACTCCAGATGAGGCCTCACCAATGTCGAATAGAGGGGGACAATCACGTCCCTCGATCTGCTCGCTCTGCCCCTACTTATACATCCCAAAATGCCATTGGCCTTCTTGGCAACAAGGGCACACTGCTGGCTCATATCCAGCTTCTCGTCCACTGTCACCCCTAGGTCCTTTTCCGCAGAACTGCTGCCTAGCCATTCGGTCCCTAGTCTGCAGCTGTGCATTGGGTTCTTCCGTCCTAAGTGCAGGACCCTGCACTTATCCTTATTGAACCTCATCAGATTTCTTTTGGCCCAATCCTCCAATTTGTCTAGGGCCCTCTGTAGCCTATCCCTGCCCTCCAGCGTATCTACCACTCCTCCCAGTTTAGTATCATCTGCAAATTTGCTGAGGGTGCAATCCACACCATCCTCCAGATCATTTATGAAGATATTGAACAAAACCGGCCCCAGGACCGACCCCTGGGGCACTCCACTTGACACCGGCTGCCAGCTAGACATGGAGCCATTGATCACTACCCGTTGAGCCCAACAATCTAGCCAACTTTCTACCCACCTTATAGTGCATTCATCCAGCCCATACTTCTTTAACTTGCTGACAAGAATACTGTGGGAGACCGTGTCAAAAGCTTTGCTAAAGTCAAGAAACAATACATCCACTGCTTTCCCTTCATCCACAGAACCAGTAATCTCATCATAGAAGGTGATTAGATTAGTCAGGCATGACCTTCCCTTGGTGAATCCATGCTGGCTGTTCCTGATCACTTTCCTCTCATGCAAGTGCTTCAGGATTGATTCTTTGAGGACCTGCTCCATGATTTTTCCGGGGACTGAGGTGAGGCTGACTGGCCTGTAGTTCCCAGGATCCTCCTTCTTCCCTTTTTTAAAGATTGGCACTACATTAGCCTTTTTCCAGTCATCCGGGACTTCTCCCGTTCACCACGAGTTTTCAAAGATAATGGCCAATGGCTCTGCAATCACAGCCGCCAGTTCCTTTAGCACTCTCGGATGTAACTCGTCCAGCCCCATGGACTTGTGCATGTCCAGCTTTTCTAAATAGTTCCTAACCACCTCTTTCTCCACAGAGGGCTGGCCATCTATTCCCCATGTTGTGATGCCCAGCGCAGCAGTCTAGGAGCTGACCTTGTTAGTCATTAGACTTTCAGACCTAGCGTATAGCATATTTAAGGGGGAGGGAGTTACATGGCATAAGAAGGCTTTGTGGTCAATGGCAGTTGGGCAGCTAACTCACTTAGGTGCCTTTGTAAACTCCATTAGAAGCCTATCTCCCTCTTTAGGCACCTAAATACCTTTCAAACTCCATTCCCAGGCCCCATCTGCATCAATAGGCACTTAAATATCTCAGACTCTCCTCACACCACAAGTGAAGGAGTTTATAGGAAGTCTGTGCCTATCTACCTCTTAAGGCAGCTTCTTTGACTCCCCTGGAAAATCACCTGTTTTCTGACTTCCTGCATAGAACATAGATTCATAACAGGGTGCCTTTCTAATCTAAATCCAGAAGAGTTACAGGAGACGTGAAGGAGTTAAAACCTAATGTAAAAAATGAGGATGGTAAACTCACTATTCATCACTGTGGAAATGTGTCTGGATTTTGTGCATCTACTGCCCCCTGTGGGCTAAAGGAGTATAAAAGTAGATGGATTTTTGTGTTAACCCTATCTACCTCTTAAAACAGCTTCTTTGACTCCCCTGGAAAATCACCTGTTTTCTGACTTCCTGCATAGAACATAGATTCATAACAGGGTGCCTGTCGAAACTAAATCCAGAAGAGTTACAGGAAATGAGGGGAGGGATAGTTCAGTGGTTTGAGCGTTGGCCTGCTAAACCCCGGGGTTGTGAGTTCAATCCTTGAGGGGACCATTTAGGGATCTGGGACCAAAAATTGGGGATTGGTCCTGCTTTGAGCAGGGGGTTGGACTACATGACCTTCTGAGGTCCCTTCCAACCCTGATATTCTATGATTCTAATGTAAAAAATTAGGATGGTAAACTTGCTATTTATCACTGTGGAAATGTGTCTGGTTTTTGTGCATCTACTGCCCCCTGTGGGCTAATGGGGTATAAAAGAACATGTATTTTTGTGTTAACCCTAACTGGTTTTGACCCAGTGCCTCTCATAAACTGACACACATATATGACCTCAGGCTTCATGCTGGTTGTCTGCAAACACAGAAAGTTGTGAGAATATTCTGGGGTATATGGAAACACCCTCAGTAACAGCTTTTGAAGTAACTTTAAGTGTAGCACCTGGCATTAAGTCTGCACTTTTCAAGAGTGCCTAGGGGATTTGATGGCCTGATTCCCATTAATTTCACGTGGGAATTTGGTGTCAACTTCCGAAGACAGCTTCCATGGGGTCCCATAAGGAGATCCTGGGTGTCCTTTCCCAAAAGGACAACAGATTAAGTGTGTGGCCGAAGGGAGTTAGACATTCAAATTCAATTGGAGTTGGGCATCTAAATCTCTTTGAAAATCCCAATTTACATCTTTCCAACCCTGCTACCTGTCTTCCTTATACCTCTTCCATCACCCTCTATCTCTGACTAGTGACCACCATTACTGTTAGTCATAACAGTAACTCTGTGATTTAGCACCTCTCCCAATGTAATTATGTCCCCAAATCCGTCAGTTGCCCATGTGTTAACCCGTCTCCTTCCAAGGGTGAAAGAATCTCTCTTCTTCATGCACAAAATAGCTTGCTTTGGTTAAGGAAACATTTCTCATCTTCAGAACAACAAAACATCTGTGGTAGCTTGTGGCGTGAACAGCAAAGTGTATGTGTGTCTCTGTCTGACCTATTTTCTGTAGTTGACTGGAGAGGGAAATTGGTGTTTGTCCAGCAGAGTGGGTGATTGGCCCTCTAGAAAAGAGTTACACAAATGTCAAAAAGAAAAAATTCTCTTCTCTACTCGGGCCCTCCAGAGATGACAACAAGGGTGACGACAGAGCAAAAAATTTTGTCCCGACCCCTTAATTGCAACTAACATCTGTCACACGCACTTTGTTTTCTCTCTCTCCTCCTTGCTCTGTGGAGAGAGTTGTGTCTGTGGTGGAGCGTTATGTTTTGGTAGGGTTTTGTTGAGGGGTGGCGGGGAAGATATTTTTAAAATGTCTCATGCTGCTCTGTGTCCATGTTACAGAGGGTAGGTTGATTAAGTGAAGCTTGTACTTGGAGTGGAAGGGGGTGAGGTTTGGGGTAGTCCTTAGTTCCTGTGGAAGATCATTCCCCAGTCCCAAACCAGCCACTGCAAAATCTCTTGTTTCTGCAAGGACCAGTGTTACCCTTATGACAGAATATCCCACTCCAGTCCCTTGCTGGGAGACAGTCGATACCAGCTCATCCAGTAGTCACCAAATTTGAATCTGGAGGTTTTACGGGAGAGGTAGTGAGAGTCTGAAGTTTTTCTAATGTCTCCCACAGACTCTATGAATTTAGCAGTTTAGCCACCTAAGGGGGGAAAGAGATTGTAAGACTCATAATATTGCAAGCTCCAGCCCATGAAAGCTTATGCCTGTAGCAAGGTCTCAGTTGGTCCGCCAAGCTGCTGGGGGCGGTGGGGAGCTACTGCCTCATCGAAAGGCCTTGGTCACACCTCTCTGTCAATGGGGAATTAGCACAGGGAGATGTGCCGTTGTAATTGGCATGACACAGGAGTACCGTCCAGAGTCCATGACACGCCCTCAAGCCAGGGAGCACTGGCAAGAGTCAGTGAAGCGCCCCTCAGGCAGGGGAGCGTCGGCAAGAGTCCATGGCTTGCCCCTCGGGCAGGGGAGCGCTGACAAGGGTCAGTGAAGCGCCCCTCAGGCAGGGGAGTGCCGGCAAGAGTCCATGGCTTGCCCCTCGGGCAGGGGAGCGCTGACAAGGGTCAGTGAAGCGCCCCTCAGGCAGGGGAGCGTCGGCAAGAGTCCATGGCTTGCCCCTCGGGCAGGGGAGCGCTGACAAGGGTCAGTGAAGCGCCCCTGAGGCAGGGGAGTGCCGGCAAGAGTCCATGGCTTGCCCCTCGGGCAGGGGAGCGCTGACAAGGGTCAGTGAAGCGCCCCTGAGGCAGGGGAGCGCTGACAAGAGTCCATGGCTTGCCCCTCGGGCAGGGGAGCGCTGACAAGGGTCAGTGAAGCGCCCCTGAGGCAGGGGAGCGTCGGCAAGAGTCCATGGCTTGCCCCTCGGGCAGGGGAGCGCTGACAAGGGTCAGTGAAGCGCCCCTGAGGCAGGGGAGTGCCGGCAAGAGTCCTTAGCTCTTTATCGGGGTTCTGCCACCCGAGTCTGGGTGGCAGGGGCAGGGGAACGCAGGCCCACCCAACTCCACTGCGTTCCAGCCCAGGGCCCTGACAGGGGGGAGAGGGTCCCGCCACTGGGTCAGCGGGGATCCGTCCGCAACACACTGACCAAATACTAACTCACCACACTGTCCAGTTCCGCCCCGAGCTACCTCCTACCGGATCACTTGAGTAGGTCCCTCTGGTTCATCCCACTCGTTGGGATATTCAACCGCCGGTAGCCCCAGTAGCTCCAGCTCACTCTCAGTGTTGGGCTCACTCGGGCTCGGGCCGCTGCCCGGCTCCTCCCGCCCTCGGGGACTCTGCATCCAGCCTGAGTAGCCTGAGTCCTTCCTCCAGGTCAGGTTTATCCTGGTCCAGGCCATCTCCTGCTTCTGCAGCAGGGTCTGGAGGGAACAGCCAGCAGTCTGTGTCTGTCTCCCTCCCTGGTGCTGCCCGGACTGAGCTAAGGGCCTTGCCTTTTGTACGTCCTGTTCCACCCACTTCCTTTCCGGGGGGTGGAGTAGGCTTGGCCTGGCTCCACCAACTCAGGATGAGAGAGCAGCTCTTTACCCTCTGGTTCGGACGGAGGCCACCCTGGCTCCCTACAATGCCCAAATAAATTTATTAGTCTTTAAGATGCCACAGGACTCCTCGTAGTTTTTGCTGAAACAGCCTAACACGGCTAACCCTCTGAAGCTCATAATATTGTGTCTGCGATAAATGGGAAGACCTCCAGTGAAAGGGTCATTTTTATCATGGAAAGGCCTTTTTGAGGACGTCCTATTCATTACAATGAGGTCTGTGCATCACAGTCCTGTATGTGGCTTTAAAACTCTCTGCCCTAGTGTCCAGATCTTTCATCTGGCCAGCAGCACTCTCCGCCCAGAACAGCCACGATTCCAGGCTCCTGTGTGAGCTCAGAATTACTCTGACACACTGTGCTTGGCTCCAATAATAAATAATGATACTGCAAGGTCTGACCCTCAGCAGATCAGAAATGACTACAGAGCTCTGGGAGTTCGGGTGAAGGAGCTCAGAGCACAGGTGGTGTTCTCTTTGATCCTTCTGGTCAAGGGTAGGGGCCCAGGCTGAGACAGAGGCGTCCTGGAGGTGATGCCTGGCTGCTAAGATGGTGTCGCCAGGAGGGCTTTGGCTTCCCTGAGCATGGGATGCTGTTCCAGGAAGAAGGACTGCTAAGCAGAGATAGGGCCCACCTACCGAGGAAGGGGAAGAGCATATTTGGAAACAGACTGGCTAACCTAGTGAGGAGGGCTTTAAACTAGGTTTGAAGGGCGAAGGAGAGCAAAGCTCACAGGTAAGTCCAAGACATGGAGACCTGGGAGAAGGGTGAACAATTTGGAGGAGCATGGGCTTTAATAGCAGAGATCAATGAGAGGCAAGACAGAACTGGAGGCGGGGGGAAATCAAATCATATCTTAAATGTCTGTATACTAATGCGAGAAGTATGGGGAATAAGCAGGAAGAACTCATAATGCTAGTAAATGAACACAACTATGACATAGTTAGCACCACAGAGACCTGGTGGGATAATACACATGACTGGAATATTGGTGTAGAAGGGTACAGCTTTCTGAGGAAGGATAGGCAGGGGAAAAAAGGGAGGAGGTGTTGCCTTATATATAAAGAAGGTATACACTTGGTCTGAGGTTGAGATGGAAATAGGAGACAGACTTGTTGAAAGCCTCTGGGAAAGGATAAAGGGGGTAAAAAATAAGGGTGATGTCATGGTAGAGGACTACTACCGACCACCTAACCAGGAAGAAGAGGTGGATAAGGCTTTTTTTAAACAACTAACAAAAACATCCAAAGCACCGGACTTGGTGGTAATGGGGGATTTCAACTACCCCGACATCTGTTGGGAAAATAACACAGCAGGGCACAGATTGTCCAACGAGTTCTTGGAATGTATTGGAGACAATTTTTTGTTGCAGATGGTGTAGAAAGCTACTAGGGGAGAGGCTGGTCTAGATTTGATTTTGACAAATAAGGAGGAACTGGTTTAGAATTTGAAAGTGGAAGGCAGCTTCAGGAAAGTGACCATGAAATGACAGAATTCATGATTCTAAGGAATGGTAGGAGGGAAAACAGCACAATAAAGTCAATGTATTTCAAGATGGCAGACTTAGCAAACTCAGGGAGTTGGGAGGTAAGGTCTCAGGTGAAGCAAGTCTGAGGGGAAAAACAGTAGAAGACAGTTTTTAGTTTTTCAAAGAGTCATTATTAAGGGCACAAGTGCAAACTAACCCCCTGAGTAGGAAAGATAGGAAGTATGGCAAGAGACTGCCCTGGCTTAACCAGGAGGTCTTGAATGGTCTAAAAAACAAAAAAAGAGTCCCACAAAAAGTGGAAACAAGGTCAAATTACAAAGGATGAATATAAATAATTAACACATATATATAGGGGTAAAATTAGAAAGGCCAAGGCACAAAACGAGATCAAACTAGCTAGAGACATAAAGGGTAACTAGAAAACATTCTACAAATACATTAGAAGGAAGAGGAAGACCAAGGACAGGGTAGCCCATTACCCAATGAAGAGGGAAAAACAATAACAGAAAATGTGGAAATGGCAGAGGTGCTTAATGACTTCTTTGTTTCGGTTTTCACTGAGAAGGCAGGTAGTATTTGGGCGCCTAACATGGTGAATGCCAGTGAAAATGGGATAGGTTCAGATGCTAAAATAGGGAAAGAACAAGTTAAAAGTTACTTGCACAAGTTCGAGGTCTTCAAGTCACCAGGGCCTGATGAAATGTATCCTAGAATACTCAAGGAACCGGCTGAGGAGATATCTGAGCCATTAGCTATTATCGTTGAAAAGTCGTGGAAGACAGGAGACATGGAAAGACAGAAGACTGGAAAAGAGCACATATCGTGCCTATCTATAAAATGGGAAACAAGGGCAACCCAAGCAATTACAGACCAATCAGCTTAACTTCTGTACCTGGTAAAATAATGGAGCAAATAATTAAGAAATCAATTTGCAAATATCTAGAAAATAATATGGCGATAAGTAATAATCAACATGGATTTGTCAAGAACAAATCTTGTCACACCAACCTGACCGCTTTTTTTGACAGGGTAACAAACCTTGTGGATAGGGGGGAAGCGGTAAATGTGGCATATCTAGATGTCAGAAAGGCTTTTGATACAGTCTCGCATGACCTTCTTCTAAACAAACTAGGGAAATACAACCAAATGGAGGTACTATAAGGTGGGTGCATAACAGTCTGGAAAACCGCTCCCAGAGAGTATTTATCAATGGTTCACAGTCAGGCTGGAAGGGCATAAAGAGTGGGGTCCTGCAGGGATCAGTTCTGGGGTCCAGTTCTTTTCAATGTCTTCATCAACAATTTAGATTATGGCATAGAGAGTGCACTTATAAAGTTTGTGGACGATACCAAGCTGGGAGGGGTTGCAAGTGCCTTGAAGGATAGGATGAAAATTCAAAATGTTCTGGACAAACTGGAGGAATGGTCTGAAATAAATAGGATGAAATTCAGTAAGGACAAATGCAAGGTACTCCACTTAGGAAGGAACAATCAGATGCACACCTACAGAATGGGAAATGACTGCCTAGGAAGGAGTACTGTGGAAAGGGATCTAGGGGTCATCGTGGACCATAAGCTACATATGAGTCAACAGTGTAACACTGTTGCAAAAAAAGCAAACATCATTCTGGGTTGTATTAGTAAGAGTCTTGTAAGCAAGACACGAGAAGTAATTCTTCCACTCTACACAACTGGAGTATTGTGTCCAGTTCTGGGCGCCACATTTCAGAAAAGATATTGACAAATCGGAGACAGTCCAGAGAAGAGCAACAAAAATGATTACCGGTCTAGAAAACCTGACCTACGAGGGAACATTGAAAGAACTGGGTTTGTTTAATCTGGAGAAGAGAAGACTGAGAGGGGACATGATAACAGTTTTCAAATACCTAAAAGGTTGTTAACGAGGAGGGAGAAAAATTATTCTCCTTAACCTCTGATGATAGGACAAGAAGCACTGGTCTTAAATAGCAGCAAGGGAGGTTTAGGTTGGACATTAAGAAAAACTTCCTAACTGTCAGGGTGGTTAAGTACTGGAATAAATTGCCTAGGGAGGTTGAGGAATCTCCTTCATTGGAGATTTTTAAGAACAGGTTAGACATACACCTGTCAGGGATGGTCTAAATGTTGCTGGTCCTGCATGAGTGTAGGGGACTGGACTTGATGACCTCTCGAGGTCCCTTCCAGTTCTGTGATTCTATAGCTGTGTCTTCAGGTTTCAGGTTATTCATTTGCAAATAGAGCATATTCTGGGCATTGGATCTGGAGATGCTGAACCGCCCTGTTACAGAAGCAGCATAATGTTTAGTGTCTCCTGTCCAAAAGATAATGGTGGCAACCCTCTCCAGTCCTTTGCCAGGAGACAGTCAGAGTCAGCTTAGCCAGTGGTCTCCAAAACTGAAGGAGAGGTGGAGGGAGTCACCAGGCTGCTTCACATCCCTTCCAGATTCCACAAATCTAATTTGTGCCTGGACACCTGGAAAAGAAGGTTGTAAGAAAGATGTAACTTTAGCGCCTACTAATCTGAGGAATCTCCAAAGCCTTTAAGAATAAAATTATCCTGGAAAGCCATCACAAGCAACATGAGACTTAAGCCTTGTCTGCACTTGCAAGTTGGAGCACATGAAATCAGCCCCGGGAGCTATAACTCCTGAGGTGTCCACACTGGCAAGGCACGTAGCACGCCTGGACTCCATGGCTGGAGCGCTCCTGGTAATCCACCTCCACGAGAAGCATAGACCTTTCTGTGCCCGGGCTGAAGCGCTGCGATGCCAGTGTGGACACCTTGGTCTATTACTGCACTCTGATAGGCCTCTGGGATGTGTCCCACAATGCCTCTTCTAGCCACTCTGGTCATCACTTTGAACTCTACTGCCCCACCCTTTAAATTCCCTGGAAATTTTGAAAGTGCCCTTCCTCTGGCTGGCATGGCCTCTGAAGTGTCCATGGTGCTCTTTGGAGTGGAGGTGGGGTCATCCCCAAGTATTGCGTCCAGCTCTTTGTAGAACCACCAGGTTGTGGGCGCAGTACCAGAGTGGCGGTTTGCCTTCTGCACCTTGTGGTCGGCATTCTGCAGCTCCTTCACTTTTACCCTGCACTGCGCTGCATCCCGGTCATTGCCCCTTTCCATCATGGCCCTTGATATCTGTCCGAAGGTATCGTAATTCCTACAGCTGGAGCGCAGCTGGGACTGGACAGCTGGGACTGGACAGCCTCCTCCCCCCAAACACTGAGGAGGTCCAGTACCTCAACATTGCTCCATGCTGGGGATCGCCTGGCCCATGGAGGCATGGTCACCTGGACAGATTCGCTGAGAGCACTCCATGCCTGGCTGAGCCAACAGGAAGGGGACTTTCAAAATTCCCAGAGAATTTAAAGGGTGGGGCTGATGCAGGGCTGTCCCTGGCTATTCTGGGGCCCTCCGCAGCCCCTCCGCAGCGTAGCTTGGACCGGGTCACTGCACTTCCCGCTACCGATTAGTGCTGGCCCTGCCCTGCTGCAGAGTCAGGGGTGGGAAGGGGCGGGGCTGGGGCGGAGCAAGGCGGGGGGTTGGGGCAGCAGTGGAGTGGGGCAGGGGTGGGGAGGAGCAGGGTGGGGGCCATGGGGAAGAGGCAGAGGTTCTGGAGGGACTGGAGCTGCAAGCAGCTGCGCAGGGCACCAGGAAATGGTGCCAAATTTCCTGGTGCCCTGCGCAGCTGTGTACCTTGCATATGAGTAAGAACAGCCCTGGGCTGACAGTTGGTCACCTGTAGGCAGGGCTGTAGAGTTCAAAGTGATGACCAGAGTGGCAAGAACAGGCATTGTGGGGCACTTCTGGAGGCCGATTAGGGCGCAGTAAGAGACCTGGCGCAGAAAGCTCTGCACCTCTCATGGAGATGGATTACCAGGAGCGCTCCAGCTGTGGAGTCCGGGCGGTCTATGTGCCTTCCCAATGTGGACATCTCAGGAGCTACAGCACCCGGCGCTGATTTCATGTGTTCCAACTTGCCAGTGTAGAAAAGGCCTTAGGTAAAGCAACCTCAGTCCCTACATAGAAGGAAATAGGTCAATAGAAGGTTTATTCTGTCACCCTAGCTATCACCTCTTGGGGAGATGGATCACTGACACCAAAGGGAGAAACTCTCCCATCAGTATAGGTCGTAACTACACTGACATGCTGCAGCTGCACCGCTGTGCCGTTTGCAGTGTAGGGCAGGAAGGAACCTTGAGAGGTCATCTAGTCCAGCCCTCCTCTCTAAGATGGAACCAGGTTTATGTAGATCACCCTGACAGCTGTTTGTCTAACCTGTTCTTAAAACCCTCCAAAGATGGGGATTCCACAACCTTCCCTTGTAACCTGTTCCAGCACTTACCTGTTCTTATTCTTTTGAAGCCTCAGTCCTGCAAAGACTTTGTATAACCTGAGGCAGATTCTCGGTTGGTGTAAATAGTCCTGGCACCATTGAAGCCAATATAAAAATTTACACCAGCTGAGGATCTGTCCCGCTGAGTAGCCCTATTCACATTTCAGTGAGTCTATTACAATGTGTAAATTTAAACACACTCTCAGTTTCTGTAGGAGCAGGGCCTTACAGAAGAATTTTGATGCTTGACTCCCAAAATGTCCTGCTTTCAGAAACAAATTCCATCTCTCAAAGTCAAGATCTGCCAGTGGGTTGAGAAGGATTGATTAGGGGTCCCAAAGAATGGCAACATGCCATATGTGGGACCGTGTAGCAAGGCAACACTGTGTTTTGCAAATAATAAAAATAGTTATGGATGTTTTACTTCTTTAATTTAACTAATGAGGATAAAACCCTAAAGCCGAGTAATTAGGCATGTGTACTCTACAGCATATAAAGAAATGTGCAAAGGTAAAAGAAGTAATTAAAATATTATTATTAAACCAATGCAACAACATATGGATAATCTCTCCCTTTTCCTTCACAATAAACAAAAAACTAGGGATTTAAAAGTGTAAATCATAATTAAGATTTATTTATTTTTTAGAAAGACATTGACAAACATTTTGCTGGCCCTTTCTTCTGTCTTCTCATGTAACTTCCTCTGAAAATGTCAAAAAAACCCAAAGGCTTGACATTTGCCTGAGGAAAAAAGGTGTTTGTTATGTTCAAGGTTTTTGTGCAGGGATCTATGGTGTCTGTATCACTGTGTTTGTATATCCCAGTCACCGTGCTAAACCTCTTTACATAAACTGTCTTTGTGGCTCAGAGGGGATTCAACACAACTTCTGAGAATTGTATTCCAGAGAAATGAGTTGCTACCTGGAGCTGCCCATGTGGGCAAATGCTTCCTTGGAACTGCAGCAAGCCCGGTTCTGAAATGATTCGCTGTTCAACTTTTCATCTTTGTCTTCTATCAGAAGAGTCCCTTTGGTTTCTGGCAGCATAGCATGGTTTGCACTGCCAATGCGCTTGTAGCCTGGTAGACAGATCTCCATTATAAAAAGAGAATTCACCTTACGCACAGGATTCCACAAAGAAAACAATTGTCTAAATCCAGTTAAGGGTAGTCAAAGCTGATATCACACACACACACACACACAGAGACATACTGAAAAGCAATGGAGGGTAAAGTTATGGGACATAGTTTAACCATAAAGGACTTTCTATACAGTAAGTTTCCACTGACAGTGAAGGTCTCGGCACCTCACAGGGATCTTCTTTCTGCCACCAACAGTGTAACACAAATCCTTAATTGCAGTCCCAGCAACATTACCCTGAACCTATCATTGACATATATGTTCAGGTTAATGTTTCTAGAGGAAATATGAAGTGGTAAAATTGAACCCAATCTCACTATAATGCTTTTATCGTATTTTGATATCATTTGTTTATACAACTCCATGCTGGTTGCAAATCTTTCCTCTACCCACCCTCTGCTTGTTAACTTCTCTGTCTATTTCTACATTGTGTGTTCCCTGGGGTGGATCCTCCTCCTTCTCTTTTTGGAAAGTGCCTAGAATCTCAGTTCTCATACTTTCAGACCTAACGTATAGCATATTTAAGGGGGAGGGAGTTCTGTGGCATAAGAAGACTTTGTGGTTTTAAACAGTGCAATTGAATCTCTGGCACGGGGGAAAGCTGGTTTGTGCAAAGAAAGCATGCAGTCAAGATGGGACGGAAAAACTTATTAACCAAAGTTGTGATAAAGGTGGGCTAAATGTAGGCAGCAGTGTGTGAGAAAAAGCTGTCCAAAGCCTCGCCCCCTCTGACCAAATGAACAAGTCTAGATCAAAAATGCTGCAAAGATGATTCTCTACCTCAAAATATTTAATTTCTCTTACTTTTTTTTTTTTATGTCAATGGCAGTTAGGCAGCTAACTCACTTAGGTGCCTTTGTAAACTCCATTAGAAGCCTATCTCCCTCTTTAGGCACCTAAATACCTTTCAAACTCCATTCCCAGGCCCTATCTGCATCAATAGGCACTTAAATATCTCAGGCTCTCCTCACACCAAAATTGAAGGAGTTTATAGGAAGTCTGTGCCTATCTACCTCTTAAAACAGCTTCTTTGACTCCCCTGGAAAATCACCTGTTTTCTGATTTCCTGCATAGAACATAGATTCATAACAGGGTGCCTGTCGAAACTAAATCCAGAAGAGTTACAGGAAATGAGGGGAGGGATAGTTCAGTGGTTTGAGCGTTGGCCTGCTAAACCCCGGGGTTGTGAGTTCAATCCTTGAGGGGACCATTTAGGGATCTGGGACCAAAAATTGGGGATTGGTCCTGCTTTGAGCAGGGGGTTGGACTACATGACCTTCTGAGGTCCCTTCCAACCCTGATATTCTATGATTCTAATGTAAAAAATTAGGATGGTAAACTTGCTATTTATCACTGTGGAAATGTGTCTGGTTTTTGTGCATCTACTGCCCCCTGTGGGCTAATGGGGTATAAAAGAACATGTATTTTTGTGTTAACCCTAACTGGTTTTGACCCAGTGCCTCTCATAAACTGACACACATATATGACCTCAGGCTTCATGCTGGTTGTCTGCAAACACAGAAAGTTGTGAGAATATTCTGGGGTATGTGGAAACACCCTCAGTAACAGCTTTTGAAGTAACTTTAAGCGTAGCATCTGGCATTAAGTCTGCACTTTTCAAGAGTGCCTAGGGGATTTGATGGCCTGATTCCCATTAATTTCACGTGGGAATTTGGTGTCAAATTCCGAAGGCAGCTTCCATGGGGTCCCATAAGGAGATCCTGGGTGTCCTTTCCCAAAAGGACAACAGATTAAGTGTGTGGCCGAAGGGAGTTAGACGTTCAAATTCAATTGGAGTTGGGCATCTAAATCTCTTTGAAAATCCCAATTTACATCTTTCCATACTCACCCTGCTACCTGTCTTCCTTATACCTCTTCCATCACCCTCTATCTCTGACTAGTGACCACCATTACTGTTAGTCATAACAGTAACTCTGTGATTTAGCACCTCTCCCAATGTAATTATGTCCCCAAGTCCGTCAGTTGCCCATGTGTTAGCCCGTCTCCTTCCAAGGGTGAAAGAGTCTTGCTTCTTCATGCACAAAATAGCTTGCTTTGGTTAAGGAAACATTTCTCATCTGCAGAACAACAGAACGTCTGTGGTAGCTTGTGACATGAACAGCAAAGTGTATGTGTGTCTCTGTCTGACCTATTTTCTGTAGTTGACTGGAGAGGGAAATTGGTGTTTGTCCAGCAGAGTGGGTGATTGGCCCTCTAGAAAAGAGTTACACAAATGTCAAAAAGAAAAAATTCTCTTCTCTACTCGGGCCCTCCAGAGATGACAACAAGGGTGACGACAGAGCAAAAAATTTTGTCCCGACCCCTTAATTGCAACTAACATCTGTCACACGTGCTTTGTTTTCTCTCTCTCCTCCTCTTTCCGAGGAGAGAGTTGTATCTGCGGTGGAGCGTTGTGTTTTGGTAGGGTTTTGTTGTGGGGGGTGGGGTAGATATTTTTAAAATGTCTCATGCTGCTCTGTGTCCATGTTACAGAGGGTAGATTGATTAAGTGAAGCTTGTACTTGGAGTGGAAGGGAGTGAGGTTTGGGGTAGTCCTTAGTTCCTGTGGAAGATCATTCCCCAGTCCCAGACCAGCCACCACAAAATCTCTGGTTTCTGGATGGACCAGTGTTACTCTTATGACTGAATATTCCACTTTTCCAAAGCTTTAGGTTTCCTGGGCCACTAAGCACCATGGAGATAAGGACTGAGACTTTGAACTTCACCCTGCCTCACAGCTCAACCTACAGCCCAGCACTTAGCATCAAACTGGGGCACTGAGGTCAGCATCAGAAAAACATCACATCAAAGACGGTGGCGGTTAAAATGTTTTTCTGAAATGAGCATGAGGCTGTTGTTTTGCATGGCGTGACTAGCTGAGCGGCTGTCACCGCAGCATCCTGCCTCATTTGGGCGCCTGCTAGTAACTGACATAGTGCAGGGGAAGGATGGTGGGGGGAGGGGATTTATTTTGACAAGCAATAACCCTCTTTGGTCCAGGTTACTGTAGCAACTGTATCATCCGGCAAACCAACAAAAGTTATTTCCTCCCAGTACCTTCCTGTTAGCAGTGAACAGAAAAAACAGCAAATGTTTTCTTCTGACTTTTGTATTTTCAATCTCTCTATCCCCATACACACCCATCTCTGTCTGTTTCTATTCCCCTAAGCCCCCATCTCTCTCACACACACAGAGTCACAGGGTTGGAAGGGACCTCAGGAGGTCATCTAGTCCAACCCCCCTGCTCAAAGCAGGACCAATCCCCAATTTTTGCCCCAGATCCCTAAATGGCCCCTTCAAGGATTGAACTCACAGCCCTGGGTTTAGCAGGCCAATGCTCAAACCACTGAGATCTCTCTCCCTCTCTCTCTCTCTCTCCCACACACACACACACACACACTTTTGTGTGCATCGCTGTGTCTCTTTTTGTAGGATGAAAGACTATCTAGACTATTTTGGTTGGAATTTTCAAAGGGACCTAAGGAGTTAGATGCCCAAATCTTACTGAAAGTTTAAGGCGCAGGGGGGAGGGGGAGGCTATGCACTTTACTCTTTGAGAACAAAGCAGCAGCGGTGTTAGTGGCAGAAGCTTTAAACACTGTGGTTGGGAAGCCACCTAAGCTAGCCAATGGGAGAGGCACCTGCTTTGCCTCACATACCGTGGCTGGAGGAGGAAGTGGGGAACTCTCACCTCACCTCCCTTACTGTAGTGGACCAACAGGATGACTAGAGTAACAGGAAGCGTTAGGCAAGAGAGAGGAAGGGAACAGACCAGTCAAGGACCAAGAGAGGGCAAGCTGGGCTGAAAGACTCCAATTAGGAGAAGCAACCCAGCATGTAGGAGCTTGATGAGGCAGGGGACCCTGCTTAGCTACCTGAATCCCAGATGGTCCCCAAAGAAACCCCCAGGGAAGACTAAGCTCACAACTACCACGTGCGTCCTGAAACAGTTAAACAGCCACCTAGAAAACTCTCATCTTCGGTGGGAATCTGGATAAGGCTGTTTAAACTCTTGGGTATCTTGTAGGGGGCAGGGGGTTGCCACTGGGAACTGAGTCAGGTTGGCTGAAGGGCCTCTATTTCCATGATGGGGTAACAGACTGAGAGCCAGTGCCCAAGAAATACACCAGTGAGGAAACACTGCTGTTGAGAACTTTGAAATCCAGGAGTTGGATTCCCATCACATAGGTGGGCTGCAGGGGGAGTCTCACTGGCTTTGTGAAACTCACTAATATGAGTAAGAGTTTCACAATGTAGTTCATAGCACATAACCCTACCAGCCGTACCCAGAATTTACTCAATGGTGAGATGTTGCCACCTTTATTCACACTGCACAACTGTTTCTGAAGTCCTGTAATGCCGCTGGTGAGCTATTGCTCAGTTAAGCAGTGTCCCTTGCACACCAATGGGAATCTTGAATGAGAAAAGGTGATAAACTAAGAGTATTGGGTTCACACTTTGGCCCAAGGGGTAATCCTTTACATTGCTACTATCCTCAACTAAATCTTCTCATGGGCTAAGCTATTATGCAAAATGAAGTATGGTTAGAGATGTGAAGAGAAAGGTCACTTCATTTCAGGGAGGATCTCACTATCTCGGAATTTGATTGCAAGCTGATTGGGAACAACCCTCCCCCAAATTTTCAAATTCTATGCAAAAGGGAAATCTCTACATGAGGACATCAAAATAAACTTTTCACCTCATTGGAATGAAATGTCAATAATTTCCCATGAAAGTTTTAATGAAATCCATCTATTCCCTCACATTTTTTATTCAGTTGAGGCAGCATTTTCAGAGGGAAAACTGTTCAGTCAGAATATCTTCAAACAACTCTAGTTCTGGCCATCTGCCCAGAGGTGAATTTCACTTTTCAGTCAAACCTCCATTGCCTTCAGAGGAGATACATCAGGAATGAATGCGTCTCATTACACATTAGGTGACAGAGATTTTTGTTAGCAGATATGACATGACTACCCTGTGTAACTCCTTGGCAAATGTAAACCCAGCAGTTGTATTTTAATTTGTCATCCAAATGGAAGGTTGATTTTTTGGTGAAGCCCCATGCAAACATTAAAGAATGCTATCTCAGCTTGGTAGTGTGAGGATAAAAACTCTCTTTACATCCATTGCACAAGTATTAAGTGACTTGCCCAAATTCCCAAAAGTTTCTGACGGAGCCAGGAATTAAAGCCAGATCTTCTGAGTCCCTTAACCAAAAGATATTATTTCTGTAGAGAACACTCCTGCACTGGACCATAAAGGAACATTCATGAGGAACCAGCAGAGAGGCAGAAAATCGTAGACTAGAAAAACCATAGATTCCTTGCACCAGATCCTCAGCTTACCTTAAATCAACATAATTCCAAGGAAATCATGTTTATTTATCTCCTTGACTCATACTAGAATCATCATCTTAATTGGTGAATGCAGGCTCAGGAAAAAAAATGTATTAATGAGCATTTGGTCCCACTGGTGTTTGACTGTAGCTGGGAGTGTAAACTACAGACTTGGAGTTCATGACCCAAGCTATAATAAAAGCAGTTGTGTCACACTCTGAGGCTGGAGATGCTGATGAAAAAAGCAGTTGTCCAGGTTCTGTGAGTGAGAATATCCAGGAAAGGAAATAACTGTGTGAATTATATACTGAAGAAGAGTAATATGATGGTGAGGCCTGTAACATAAACTGCAGTATCAGTAGGAATATATAAGGCATGCTCCATTACTAAAGCAATTGTATTCTGTAGCGGAAGAAAGGTAATTTTGTTAACCATGTGATTTTGGATCTCGACTGTGAAGCTATCATATTGGTGAAAATATGCTCACTCAGACGAGGAGATAATGTGACATCCCCCAGGGTAAAAGCTGGACTTTAAAACAGCAGTGTCCCTTTCATTTTCCAGATTATGGCCTCTCTTCTCTCCCAGCTCTACTGAAACAAGATTGTTTGAAAGACTTTGAGCTGGAGGGATTGGTCACCAGCTGGGAAGGGAATCCAGACCGTATATGCAGAACTGTGAACTGCTTGCAACAGCCAAAGGAGTGAGAAAAGTTGTTTGCTTCAAAGTTTATTTAGCTTGGTAGAGGCTTAGGAATAGGACTCATGTTTATCTTTTATTTTTGTAACCAATTCTGACCTTTTGTGCCTGTATCACTGAAATTTTAACTGGTTTTAATCATTTAAGACAATATTCTTTTAAGTTATAATCTAAACCAGTGTATGTTGCTTGACTTGTTTGGGGAATCTCTGCTCAGATTAACAAGAGCCGGTGCAGATTCATTCTCTTTGATAAAATGACAGATGTATGAGCTTGCACTTTCCAACGGGGGTGAGGGTGGGGGGTTGAGCAGTGTAAGGCAGGTTTATGGAGTGCAAGGCTGGGTTGGACTGAGGGCCATGCGGCTATTGCCCTGGACCTGAAAAGATAATGGAACAAATAATTAAGCAATCAATTTGCAAACACCTAGAAGATAATAAGGTGATAAGTAACAGTCAGCATGGATTTGTCAAGACCGAATCACGTCATACCAACCTGAAGGCTTTCTTTGATGGGGTAACAAGCCTTGTGGATAGCAGGGAAGCGGTAGACATGGTATATCTTGACTTTATGAGAAGGTCATGTGAGACAGTATCAAAAGCTTCACTAAACAAACTAGGGAAATGCAACCTAGATAGAGCTATTGTAAGGTGGGTGCAGAACTGGTTGGAAAACCATTCCCAGAGAGTAAAAAAAAACCCGAGGAGTCCGGTGGCACCTTAAAGACTAACAGATTTATTCAGGCATAAGCTTTCATCAAAATCCCCCTTTGTCCCAGAGAGTAGTTATCAGTGGTTCACAGTGATGCTAGAAGGGCATAACGAGTGGGGTCCCACAGGGATCGGTTCTGTTAATATCTTCATCAATGAGTTAGATAACAGCCTAGAGCAGCGGTGGGGAACCTCTGGTCTGCAGGCTGGAAGTGGTTCGTCAGGCTTAGCCGCTGGTGGGCTGCCCAGGTGGTTTGCTTACCTGAGCATCCACAGGCATGGAGCCCTGCAGCTCCCAGTGGCTGCGGTTCTCAGTTCCCAATCAATGGGAGATGGGGAAAGCAGTGATCCGGCCCACGCTGCTGTTAAAAATCAGTGCTTTAATTCTGGTTGGGATTTCTCTAGCCTTAACTTCCATCCAACCGGTCTTATTATGCCTTTGCCTGCTAGAATAAGAAGACATCACTGCTCTGAGGTATTCTCACCATGTAGAGTCTTATTGACTATGTTCCATTTGCCACTTCTCTTTAATTTTTAAGGGTAAGGCTGGGGGTTTCAAAAAGCTGATGTTAATATTCACTAACTTTTTATATGCTGAGCTCTAGTCATTCATTTGTATACTATATGTATTCATTTGTTTACAAAAGCCCGTGTATGTGTGTGTGTGTGTGTGTGAATACACTTATTGCCTTATACGTATTGAATCTAAAAAATTTTGACCTTCAGTTAAACGTAAAGGGAACGAGATGGAATATGTGCAATTTTTTAACTCTGACTTTACCAATAGAGTCCAGGTGGCCAGGGAGGAGAACCCTTAAACTTCTGAAAAGTGTCTACAGCAGTATGTTATAAACAACACTGAGCAATTATTAAGGGGTACTTATTATTACAGATAAGTTCTATCATAGATGAAATAATGACCCATTGAAAGATGTTTTTAGCTCATGAAGAACTGGTAGTTATTACAGCTATGAGTAATAATGATGCTAGAGATTCCTTTATACTCATCAGTTAGGTAAATTAAATAATTTCTTTTATGGTCCATCAGCACTAAGAAAAACTGAACACACGGTGAAATTAATGGGGGGGGGGTGTCAGGGTTCCCTCCCCACTCTGAACTGTAGGGTACAGATGTGGAGACCCACATGAAAAAACCCTAAGCTTATTTTTACCAGCTTAGGTTAAAAACGTTCCCAAGGCACAATTTTTGCCTTGTCTTACCAGCTTAGGTTAAAACCTGGTATTCTGCCACCACCAAGCGAATTAACAAAGAATCAGGGAAGAGACCACTTGGAGACATCTTCCCCCAAAATATCCCCCCAAGCCCTTACACCCCCTTTCCTGGGGAGGCTTGAGAATAAACAAGATGAGCACAAACCAGCCTTGGATTTTTAAGACCCAAAAAACCCAATCAAATTCTTAAAAAAACAGAACTTTATTAGAAGAACAAACAAAGATAAGAGAACAACTCTGTAAGATCAGAATGGAAGATAATCTTACAGGCAATCAGATTCAAAACATAGAGAATCCCTCTAGTCAAAACCTTAAGTTACAAAAAGACACAAAAACAGGAATACACATTCCCTCCAGCACAGTGAATTTCACAAGCCAAAAAACAAAAGAAAACCTAATGCATTTTCTAGCTAGGTTACTTACTATGTTTATAGGAGTTGAATTGCTTGCTTTATTGATCTGTCACCAGCAGAGGCATCACACAGACAGACAAAAGCCTTCCCCCCCACCACCACCAGATTTGAAAGTATCTTGTCCTCTTATTGATCATTTTGGGTCAGGTGCCAGCCAGGTTACCTAAGCTTCTTAACCCTTTACAGGTGAAAGGATTTTGCCTCTGGCCAGGAAGGATGTTATAGTACTGTATACAGAAAGGTGGTTACCGGTCCCTTTATATTTATGTCGGGGGAAAGTATTTTTCCCTGCAAAAGGAATTGTGTCTCTCATCCTATGAAAGGAAAGATCTGGAAAGTTAGTTTGGGAGTGAATATTGTCAGCATTCCACCAGGTACAAAGAAAGGGACCAAACTCCCTTCTCTTCAACATCCACCCAGCGTGGTAAAGTAGGGCCTCTTTCTGCATGCTGTAGAGGGCTGTATTACTCTTGGATTAATAATCTTTGAGGACATAATACCATTTGAGCCATTGCAGATCATTATTCAAAAACAACACACACGAGTCCCGTTGAATTTCAGGGACAGTTGGACAACTCCCTTTTACTCCTTGAAAAATCTGATCTAAAGTAGACTGAGGTGCTTTATTGTAAATAAGAAATTACTTCTGGTGATCTATGTGCTGACGCTTATGGGGAAGGTGGTGATCATAGTGTTGGTGTGGAGTGATTATCACCCCCACACTCCCATGTACTGGTTTCTCTGCAACTTGTCCATCACGGAGATATGGTTCACCACAGTCATCCTTCCCAAAACAATGAAAGAAATAGCTTGATGTGCTAACCTAAGATTCATCAGTGGGTGTTTCAACCAAATCTATTTCTTCCTTGGGACCTCGGAATATACCCTGGTAGCTGTGATGTCCTTTGATAGATACATAGCTATTTGTAAGCCTTTGTATTGACCGGCCATCATGAATGGGCAATTGCCTCTCCAGCTGATTATTGGTGCCTGGTTGGGAGCCTTTAAATCAGTTCCCTGCCCAGCCATCCTGGTGTCCTGCTTGCCATTCTGCTGCCCCAATGACATTAACCATTTCTTGTGTGACATAAGATCCCTTTTCAAACTGGCTTGTACAGACACACAAATCATTGAATAGGTGGGCTCCCTATACACTTCCACTGTGGTGCTTAGCTCTTTGCTTAACAACAGAGTCCTGCATGTATATCATCACCACCATACCACACATCCCATTCACCACCAGTCATTAAAAGGCATTTTCCACCTGCGCA
Source organism: Lepidochelys kempii (assembly GCF_965140285.1). Classification (NCBI taxonomy): domain Eukaryota; kingdom Metazoa; phylum Chordata; order Testudines; family Cheloniidae; genus Lepidochelys; species Lepidochelys kempii. The sequence goes on from NC_136392.1 coordinate 41,242,637, forward strand.
GCTCACATCACGGTGGTGTCATCTTCTACAGCTGTTCCATTTTCATGTATATAAACAATGAGGAGCCTGGTGGCACCTTAAAGACTAACAGATTTATTTGGGCATAAGCTTTCATCAGTTAAAAACCCACTTCTTCAGATGCATGTCCATATTACCCCCAAAGAGCCACTCATCAAGGTTCTACAAAGCATCAGCCATTATTCATACCATGGTCACCCCTTTGCTAAACCCATTCGTATACAGCCTCAGGAATGAGAAAGTAAGAGGTGCCTTCAAAGACATGCTCAGATGGGAAAGGGTGGTTCTCTTCAAAAGAGTCTGAAAAACTTTACATTGTGATTCATAATTTGTAAAGACCAAGGAATGAGGTGGATATTCAGATGCATCAAATGATTTAGGATCTTAAGTTACATTTTTAAAAGTGACTTAGGGTCAGATTGTTAAAGAAATGTGGCATCTAAATATGCATATACATGCCTAGTGGGACTTTCAAAAGGATTTCAATGTGGGTTGGGTGCTTTGAAAATCATAGAATCATAGAATCATAGAATATCAGGGTTGGAAGGAACCCCAGAAGGTCATCTAGTCCAACCCCCTGCTCAAAGCAGGACCAATTCCCAGTTAAATCATCCCAGCCAGGGCTTTGTCAAGCCTGACCTTAAAAACCTCTAAGGAAGGAGATTCTACCACCTCCCTAGGTAACTCATTCCAGAGTTTCACCACCCTCTTAGTGAAAAAGTTTTTCCTAATATCCAATCTAAACCTCCCCCACTGCAACTTGAGACCATTGCTCCTCGTTCTGTCATCTGCTACCATTGAGAACAGTCTAGAGCCATCCTCTTTGGAACCCCCTTTCAGGTAGTTGAAAGCAGCTATCAAATCCCCCCTCATTCTTCTCTTCTGCAGGTTAAACAATCCCAGTTCCCTCAGCCTCTCCTCATAACTCATGTGTTCCAGTCCCCTAATCATTTTTGTTGCCCTTCGCTGGACTCTCTCCAATTTATCCACATCCTTCTTGAAGTGTGGGGCCCAAAACTGGACACAGTACTCCAGATGAGGCCTCACCAATGTCGAATAGAGGGGAACGATCACGTCCCTCGATCTGCTCGCTATGCCCCTACTTATACATCCCAAAATGCCATTGGCCTTCTTGGCAACAAGGGCACACTGCTGACTCATATCCAGCTTCTCGTCCACTGTCACCCCTAGGTCCTTTTCCGCAGAACTGCTGCCTAGCCATTCGGTCCCTAGTCTGTAGCTGTGCATTGGGTTCTTCCGTCCTAAGTGCAGGACCCTGCACTTATCCTTATTGAACCTCATCAGATTTCTTTTGGCCCAATCCTCCAATTTGTCTAGGTCTTTCTGTATCCTATCCCTCCCCTCCAGCGTATCTACCACTCCTCCCAGTTTAGTATCATCCGCAAATTTGCTGAGAGTGCAATCCACACCATCCTCCAGATCATTTATGAAGATATTGAACAAAACCGGCCCCAGGACCGACCCTTGGGGTACTCCACTTGATACCGGCTGCCAACTAGATATGGAGCCATTGATCACTACCCGTTGAGCCTGACAATCTAGCCAGCTTTCTACCCACCTTGTAGTGCATTCATCCAGCCCATACTTCCTTAACTTGCTGACAAGAATACTGTGGGAGACCGTGTCAAAAGCTTTGCTAAAGTCAAGAAACAATACATCCACTGCTTTCCCTTCATCCACAGAACCAGTAATCTCATCATAAAAGGCGATTAGATTAGTCAGGCATGACCTTCCCTTGGTGAATCCATGCTGACTGTTCCTGATCACTTTCCTCTCATGCAAGTGCTTCAGGATTGATTCTTTGAGGACCTGCTCCATGATTTTTCCAGGGACTGAAGTGAGGCTGACTGGCCTGTAGTTCCCAGGATCCTCCTTCTTCCCTTTTTTAAAGATTGGCACTACATTAGCCTTTTTCCAGTCATCCGGGACTTCCCCGGTTCGCCACGAGTTTTCAAAGATAATGGCCAATGGCTCTGCAATCACAGCCGCCAGTTCCTTCAGCACTCTCGGATGCAACTCGTCCGGCCCCATGGACTTGTGCACGTCCAGCTTTTCTAAATAGTCCCTAACCACCTCTATCTCCACAGAGGGCTGGCCATCTCTTCCCCATTTTGTGATGCCCAGCGTAGCAGTCTGGGAGCTGGCCTTGTTAGTGAAAACAGAGGCAAAAAAAGCATTGAGTACATTAGCTTTTTCCACATCCTCTGTCACTACTTTGCCTCCCTCATTCAGTAAGGGGCCCACACATTCCTTGGTTTTCTTCTTGTTGCCAACATACCTGAAGAAACCCTTCTTGTTACTCTTGACATCTCTGGCTAGCTGCAGCTCCAGGTGCGATTTGGCCCTCCTGATAACATTCCTACATGCCCGAGCAATATTTTTATACTCTTCCCTGGTCATATGTCCAACCTTCCACTTCTTGTAAGCTTCTTTTTTATGTTTAAGATCCGCTAAGATTTCACCATTAAGCCAAGCTGGTCGCCTGCCATATTTACTATTCTTTCGACTCATCGGGATGGTTTGTCCCTGTAACCTCAACAGGGATTCCTTGAAATACAGCCAGCTCTCCTGGACTCCTTTCCCCTTCAAGTTAGTCCCCCAGGGGATCCTGGCCATCCGTTCCCTGAGGGAGTCGAAGTCTTCTTTCCTGAAGTCCAGGGTCCGTATCGTGCTGCTTACCTTTTTTCCCTGTGTCAGGATCCTGAACTCAACCAACTCATGGTCACTGCCTCCCAGATTCCCATCCACTTTTGCTTCCCCCACTAATTCTACCCGGTTTGTGAGCAGCAGGTCAAGAAAAGCGCCCCCCCTAGTTGGCTCCTCTAGCACTTGCGCCAGGAAATTGTCCCCTACGCTTTCCAAAAACTTCCTGGATTGTCTATGCACCGCTGTATTGCTCTCCCAGCAGATATCAGGAAAATTAAAGTCACCCATGAGAATCAGGGCATGCGATCCAGTAGCTTCCGTGAGCTGCCGGAAGAAAGCCTCATCTACCTCATCCCCCTGGTCCGGTGGTCTATAGCAGACTCCCACCACTACATCACTCTTGTTGCACACACTTCTAAACTTAATCCAGAGACACTCAGGTTTTTCTGCAGTTTCGTACCGGAGCTCTGAGCAGTCATACTGCTCCCTTACATACAGTGCTACTCCCCCACCTTTTCTGCCCTGCCTGTCCTTCCTGAACAGTTTATAACCATCCATGACAGTACTCCAGTCATGTGAGTTATCCCACCAAGTCTCTGTTATTCCGATCACGTCATAGTTCTTTGACATCACCAGGACCTCCAGTTAAGTGCCTCTCTGCATCAGTTAAATCCCATTAAGTGCCTCTCTGCATCATTATGCACCTTTTTTTTTTAATCGGTCCCTTTAGACAATTAGGAGTTTAACTTGAATTCTATTATTTTTCAATTAAAGGTCTCAAATGCCCAAGTAACTTTTGAAAATGGGACTTAAGCACCCAATTATTTTCAGAAAAATCTGTCCCTAACTCCAATGAGGCATTGAACTCAATGGGCATTAGGGGGCTATATACACACCTTTAAAAATCTGGTGCTAAGGATCTCAAGTCATTTAGATGCTTTGAAAAATGTTACATTAGTCCCATTTTCAAAAATGACTCAGGGCACCTCAGTCCCATTCACTCAGTATGACAATGGATCATGTTCAAACACCCTGCTGTAATATTAATAAAGTGCTTGGGTGATAAAGTGCTTTATTACTGTTATTAATAGATAAACAGAAAACAAATATGACAGAGGTAACAGACTTTACTGCAAAAGGTTAAATGTCAAAAAATGCACAATTAAGGCTGCCTGGTGATAGTCGTGCCCTTTCAGGACATAGAGTTCAGCAAAACTTCAAAGCTATAAATTGCAAGACAAAGTGTTGTACCAAAATGTTGTACCAATAAAATAAAAACCAGCAGGATCTTATTAGAGGGGAACGGCAAAATGCCACATTTATTGTAAATATAATAAAGAAATATAAAACTCACACTGTCCTATCGTTACTTATTCCTTGCTTAACTATATATATATATATATATATATATATATGTTCATTCATTCATTCATTCATTCATTCATTCATTCATACCAGTTCTGCATAGGGGTTTATAGTTACCAGCCTAGAGGTTGCTCGTGACAGGCTACTGGCCAGGTAACCTGTACACGAGAGTGGAGCCGAGTCCGTGTCAGATGCGCATCCGATGCTCCTGAAGGGTAGTGGCAGAACTGGAGACTCAAAGTTCTCAGTCCTTAGTATCCATTTTTATAGGAATTTCTTCCTATGCCAGTCCATGGAATTTGACTGCTCCAGGACGGCTGTCAGGTGCTCATCAGCTTTTCTTCATCCTTTGAATTGGTCGGGTGGATCCCAGTCTGCCCTCCGGTGGGGTTCTCTGGTTGTCTCCACCTGGCGTCTTCTTCGGCCAATCGATGTTAAATTCCTAGGCTGGCACTTCCCTGATTATTCAAAACCCACCATTCATTCACATACATTCCTTACTTTAATAAAAAAACGTATTTCTCATTTCACCGAGTATTGTTATTTTATTTGAGACTCCCTGTCTTTTAACATTCCTTCGGTATTGCCTTTCTTCTATTATACAAAGGTGTTATTTATTTGAGACTCCCAGTTTTCTTTTAACATTCCTGATCCAAACTATAGAGGGTGGGGGTCTCTATGTGACATTTCTATGAGTGCCGCTCCAATTCGCGGTTCTTCATGGGTGTTACAAACAAGCATGTCAATCTCCATCACAAAGTATCCGTTTGCAAAGTAGAGCCAATTACATCACAAAGTATCCGTTTGCAAAGTAGAGCCAATTGAACATAAAGTGAAGTTAGTTAACAAGCATGTCAATCTCCATCACAAAGTATCTGTTTGCAAGGTAGAGCCAATTGAACATAACCATTTGAGAAAGTAACGTTAATTGATTGGTTTACATTTATAAGCGTCAATCTCAATTATAATCAATGAAAAGCGCCAATACAGAGAAAGCAGAGTCAATTAAGCCGTTTAGTTTTACAAGCGTCAATCTTACTAACAAGTGAGAAAGTATCAATTCAGAGTCAAATTGAGCGGTTTAGTTTTACAAGCGTCAATCCTCATAACAAGTGAGAGAAAGTATCAATTTAGAGTCAATATGAGCGGTTTGGTGTTACAAGCGTCCATCTTAATAACAAGTGAGAAAGTATCAATTTAGAGAAAGCAAAGCCAATTGAGCGGTTTGCAAGGTACGGTTTGCAAGCTTTAATACAGAATTGTAAATCAATATTGCAGATTTACAATTATGTCAAATAGAAGAATTATAAATGCAGATTTAATTGCAGATTTACAATTATGTCAAATAGAAGAATTATAAATGCAGATTTAATAAATATTATGAATCAATATTGCAGGTTTACAATTTCTTATGAACAGAATCACAAATATTGGAATATGCCTACAAAAGTTTGAATTAAAGACTCTATCAACATAAAACTCTTATCCCGTGAAAATTGCACACAGTATGACAATAGGATAGTCACTCTTGAAGACCCTCTCTCTCATATGGTATGGTTAGTTAAGAAGGCAGCAGGCAGTGGGGAAACCACAGACTTTCAGCTGGAGTTTAAAATAAAAGAGAAATGCCATGTGGTTTTCACAGATGAACACAACTGCAGGTGGAACGGAGAGTTGCTAGATCTCTGTCCTTCAGATCTCTGCAGCCCTCATTTGCTCAGTACAGGGTACAGCAACTTCTAGGTCATTCCCCTACCTGTGTTAACAACTCATGGTCTTTGTACAGGACACCAAATGCTCTCACTGCCTGACCCTTTCCTGCTTCCACATGGTCTCCTTCCCCAAGTTCTGCTGCCCTCTGGAGACCACTGCACCAAGGAATTCATGTTCACTCTCAACCATTGCAGACTGATGGCTGATAAGGATAAGAATCCAGATCGCCTCCCTCCCTGTCCAGCACTGCCACCAATATCAGGTAGATATACTGTAGCTCAAAAGATATGCTGTGGCTCAAACAAAAGTCATGGGTTTGTTACAGAAATGACTGGGGTGGGGTTCTCTGCTGTGTGTTGTGAAAGTAGAATGAATTATATTGAAATTATAATTCATTGAAGAAATGCTACTTGAAGGGTTTGTTGAAATATAGTTGTCAGGAAGAGAAACATTAAGGAGTGTGAGACAATGGGTCCTCAAACTAATTAACTTAGAGCTCCTACTGAGCTAAGAGATTGGTAAATGTTAGTATGCAAATACGATATATATGTATATTTGTCAGTTTCTGCTTCCTTTTGTCTCTTATGTTAAATTGGCTTTGGCTTAGCTGTATAAATAAGTTATCTTGAGCCTCAGAGAGGGGCTCACATCTGGGTGCTTTGGCAAAGCGCTTTGCTAATAAACAGAGTGGTCTGACAAATTATGTGAGTCCTGAATCTGACTTTGACAATTTGGAGGTCCCACCGAGATGGCAACCATCTTCACTGGGGCCGTGTGACTCCTGACTGTTCTTAGGAAGGCAGTGGCAAGCCGGCACCTGGGCATTTGGCCTGAGCAGTCCTCCACTAGAATGGAAGGGTGAATGACCACAGTGAAGTCTACACCATCGAACCTGTTGGTTCCCACTCTGTTCTGGTTGGGATCCCAGGATCTGACATCAGGAATCTGGTCAGGTAATTATTTCTGTGTTTTGTCCGGACTGAGGACTGTCTTGTCTCTGTGTCTATCCGTCCTCCCTGTGGTGTGTTTGAGTCTGGGCGCCGTCTCCATCCGGGGATCGGCTGACCAAAGGGTTCCTGTCCCCACGGTCTGAGTGAGTGAAATCTGCACAATCGCAGCCGCACCGCGTCTTGGGTAAAACCCTTGGTGTGAAAGTAAGGGTGATTGAGGCAGTAGCCTGTGGACTCCTTTTGTGTGTTGCACCAGGCATTGCTCTGATGAACCCGACTTTCCTTCTTGTGTGATTGGTGTGTAAAGTCCTCCTGTATGGGTAACCAGACGTCTAAGTCTGGACAGTTCTCTAAAGGAACGCCGGCTCAGTTTATGTATTTTAGGAAGAGTCCGGACTCCTGTAAATTTCTGGAAAAATGGTCTAGGCTAAGGGGGTCAGGTAGAGTGACTACTACCACCACTAGGCTTCTGTCCCCAGAAGCCTTTACAGCTGTTCTGAGGGAAAATGGGCCCTTTTCCCACAGAAATGGTCTATAAGGGACTGCTGCAGGCAGAGAGAGAATCTGATCAAAATTGTTTGACTATTGGGTAAAGTAATCAAAATCACTAAAGGATGGAAGGGGTTTCTATTGGAACTTAACTTGGCTGCTCCAGGTTGTGTCTAGTTGTATGAGATGGAAGTGTAATCGGGGTACAGTTGTGTAAAAGAGTAATCAGAGTGCAAGAGATGTTAGGCAAAAGAGAATTTTGTGTGTGTGTATAGTGCTAAAATCTGAAGCTGTGTCTCAGCTATTACCTGAGAATAAACTTATAGCTTGGTACAGCAGAGAAACTATTGCAAACATGGTCTGTTGCACAAGAGGGGAAACTGAGGTACACCACCTCATGAATTTCATAAATGACCAGTGAGTGGGGTAATTCACTAGCCTGACTATAGAACAAAATAAGGACAGCCTGGAGGTAATTCTTCTGTTTTTCCTGCAATTAGCAAGGAAATTTGTAAAAGAAAGTGGTATTATTATGAAGCAATAGTCTGTCCCCATCAGGGGGTGGAAATTGTTTCTTTTGTTTTTCAGACACTCTACAAGCAAGCTGGCGCCAGCGGAAGAATAACTCAGAATTTCAATCCATCGGTGATCTTCCTGATAACACCATCCTGGCTACTATGGATGTAGAAGCCCTCTACACCAACATTCCACACAAAGATGGACTACAGGCCGTCAAGAACACTATCCCCGATAATGTCACGGCTAACCTGGTGGCTGAACTTTGTGACTTTGTCCTTACCCATAACTATTTCACATTTGGGGACAATGTATACCTTCAGATCAGCGGCACTGCTATGGGTACCCGCATGGCCCCACAGTATGCCAACATTTTTATGGCTGATTTAGAACAACGCTTCCTCAGCTCTCGTCCCCTAAAGCCCCTACTCTACTTGCGCTATATTGATGACATCTTCATCATCTGGACCCATGGAAAAGAAGCCCTTGAGGAATTCCACCACGATTTCAACAATTTCCATCCCACCACCAACCTCAGCCTGGTCCAGTCCACACAAGAGATCCACTTCCTGGACACTACAGTGCTAATAAACAATGGCCACATAAACACCACCCTATACCGGAAACCTACTGACCGCTATTCCTACCTGCATGCCTCCAGCTTTCACCCTGACCACACCACACGATCCATCGTCTACAGCCAAGCTCTGCGATACAACCGCATTTGCTCCAACCCCTCAGACAGAGACAAACACCTACAAGATCTCTGTCAAGCTTTCTTACAACTACAATACCCACCTGCAGAAGTAAAGAAACAGATTGATAGAGCCAGAAGAGTTCCCAGAAGTTACCTACTACAGGACAGGCCTAACAAAGAAAATAACAGAACGCCACTAGCCGTCACCTTCAGCCCCCAACTAAAACCCCTCCAACGCATTATTAAGGATCTACAACCTATCCTAAAGGATGACCCAACACTCTCACAAGTCTTGGGAGACAGGCCAGTCCTTGCCTACAGACAGCCCCGCAACCTAAAGCAAATACTCACCAACAACCACATACCACACAACAGAACCACTAACCCAGGAACTTATCCTTGCAACAAAGCCCGTTGCCAATTGTGCCCACATATCTATTCAGGGGACACCATCACAGGGCCTAATAACATCAGCCACACTATCAGAGGCTCGTTCACCTGCACATCCACCAATGTGATATATGCCATCATGTGCCAGCAATGCCCCTCTGCCATGTACATTGGTCAAACTGGACAGTCTCTACGTAAAAGAATAAATGGACACAAATCAGATGTCAAGAATTATAACATTCATAAACCAGTCGGAGAACACTTCAATCTCTCTGGTCACGCAATCACAGACATGAAGGTCGCTATCTTAAAACAAAAAAACTTCAAATCCAGACTCCAGCGAGAAACTGCTGAATTGGAATTCATTTGCAAATTGGATACTATTAATTTAGGCTTAAATAGAGACTGGGAGTGGCTAAGTCATTATGCAAGGTAGCCTGTTTCTTCTTGTTTTTTCCTACCCCCCCCTCCCCCAGATGTTCTGGTTTAACTTGGATTTAAACTTGGAGAGTGGTCAGTTTAGATGAGCTATTACCAGCAGGAGAGTGAGTTTGTGTGTGTATGGGGGTGGGGGGGATGTAAGAAAACCTTGATCTATGCAGGAAATAGCCCGACTTGATTATGCAAAGAGTTGTCACTTTGGATGGGCTAGCACCAGCAGGAGAGTGAATTTGTGTGGGGGGTGGAGGGTGAGAAAACCTGGATTTGTGCTGGAAATGGCCCACCTGATGATCACTTTAGATAAGCTATTACCAGCAGGACAGTGGGGTGGGAGGAGGTATTGTTTCATATTCTCTGTGTGTATATAAAGTCTGCTGCAGTTTCCACGGTAAACATCTGATGAAGTGAGCTGTAGCTCACGAAAGCTCATGCTCAAATAAATTCGTTAGTCTCTAAGGTGCCACAAGTACTCCTTTTCTTTTTGCGAATACAGACTAACACGGCTGTTCCTCTGAAACCTGTCAGAATACCATGGATCTATGTTTTGTGTTGTTTGTCTGTGGTGTTTGTCTTGTTGCTAGCATTGTTTTGTTTTAATGAACAGAAAACCTCATGACATGGGTGGGGGATGGCTTCAAAAGGTTGACCTTGGGGGCGGGGGGGAGATGTGTATGGGAATGCAAAAGGCTAACTCAGGAGAATCCCAAAATTCAGTGGCCACTGTTAGGATCTTGGGACAAAACCGAGTAGACGTCTTAAAAGACAAACTCGGCCAACCAACAACTAAATTGGCAAGAGGAGAGGTTGATTGTTTCATGCAGTGGTGGGAAGAGGCAAATCATAGGTGGACAGAATCAAAACTTGCCTCTCTCAAAGATTCTGGCTTCTATCCCACCAGATGCAACTCATTTTACTGTTGTTGATTTGTGCTCTGCTTTCTTTTCTCTCCCGGTTCACCCTGACTCCCAGTTCCTGTTTGCCTTTTCTTACAAGGGGCAACAGTACACATGGACCACACTGCCCCAGGGATATACTGAAAGCCCGTCATATTTTTCCCAAGCATTAGCCCGAGACCTTGCTGACCTTGTTTTCCCGTCCAGGTCCACACTTGTCCAGTATGTAGATGATCTACTCCTCTGTTCCCCTGCATTGTCTGCCTCTGAAACTGACTCTTCAGTGCTCCTTACTGCCCTAGCAAATAAGGGTCACAAAGCTTCTCACTCTAAACTACAACTCTGTCAAGCTTCTGTCACATAGCTCGGCTTTCTCCTCTCCCAGGGTTCCCGTGCACTTTCTCCCACCCGCGTCCAAGCTATCCTTAGCTTTCCCCGACCCCGCTCCCCACGCCAGGTCCGGAAGTTTTTAGGCATGGCTGGATTTTGCAGACAATGGATTCCCCAATATGCCTCCCTTGTAAAACCTCTCCAGGAACTCACTCGATTCTCTGTGCCTGACCCCATGCCATGGCCCCCTGAGGCCAATTCCGCCTTTGTTTCCCTCAAACAGGGTTTGGCTTCTGCCCCTGCCTTAGGGCTGCCTGACTATTCTAAGCCTTTTACCCTTTTCTGCCACGAACAATCTGGGTGTGCACTTGGAGTTCTCACTCAGATGCACGGAGAAAAGAACCGTACAGTGGCTTATTTCTCTGCCACTTTAGACCCTGTTGCCCAAGGCTTACCCCCCTGCCTCGTGCTGTGGCTGCTTCAGGGCGCCTAGTCGAAATGTCTGAGTCCCTTGTTCTCCGCTCTCCTCTTACCCTCCTGGTCCCTCACTGACCTCACCCTGCTCCAAGGATCTGCCCCAGAAACCGAGAAAGAATCCTGGGTTGCCCAAGGTTGCTCTCCACATCCCGATTCTCTTTGGCGCTCGCCTACTGGTGCCTTTGTAGCCCCCTTTTCACTCTACCCGTCTCTGGCCGCCCTGCTCCACAGTGTTTCGCATGTCGGAAAGGAGGGGATGGTCTCTGCTGTAACTAAGACAGGATGGTGGGCCCCCCATTTTAGCTCTTTTGCAGCCCGCCACTGTGCAGCCTGTACCATTTGCCAAAGCCATAATATTGGTAAACCTGTAAAAGTGGCCCAGGGGTTCCGGGGTCTGCCTCAAGCACTGTTCTTGCATTGGCAACTTGATTTTGTACAAATGCCTAAGTGTCAACAATATGAATTTATATTGGTTATGGTATGTTTATTCTCTAGTTGGATTGAAGCCTTTCCTTGTCGCAAGGCTGACTCACTGTCTTTAGCCAAATGTTTGTTAAATCATATTATGCCTGCCAAGGGAATTCCTGCTACTCTGTCCAGGGATCGGGGTGCACATTTTACTGGACAACTTGTTCAACACCTGGACCGTATATCGCACATCAAACACCTGCTGCACTGTCCCTCCCACCCACAGAGTGCAGGTGCAGTTGACAGACGAAATGATGTACTTAAGAATAAGCTTGCTAAAATTTGTGACTCTACAGGATTAAGCTGGCCAGTAGCCTTACCATTAGCCCTTATGGACATGAGATCCACTCCATCCCAAAGGCATAAATTAAGTCCCTTTGAAATTGTTATGGGACGCCCTATGCAAGCTATGACTACCATTACTCCTGTTCCAGATTTGAACTTGACTCACAGTGCGCTCCTTCAGTATTGCAAGGGACTAATGCAAGCTGTAAGTCACTTCCATTCACAGGTTCGAGCCGCCTGGCCCACGGAACCCACCTCCAATGCTAGCCACAACCTCGAGCCAGGTGATTCGGTCTACATACGGCGCCATCCTCGAAAGCACGCCTTGGAGCCCCGGTGGAAGGGTCCTCATCAGGTACTGCTTACTACACAGACAGCTGTTAAACTATCTGCATCGCAGCGTGGATACATGCTTCACAGTGTAAGAAGGCACCATCCCCAGAGAACCAATCATCACCTCAGGACAACACAGAGTCAATTTTGACTCCAGAAGAAGACATAGAGGAACAGTCTGCAATACCTTACAATCTACGCTCTCGTAAGGGTTGCCAGAAGCAGACGCTGTTCCTTGGCTGCTGTTATCTCACGGTCTGGGGAGACCACGATGACCATTCTTTTATCCAGCAGCAGGTATGGATAGCTCAGACCCTTAATATTTCTAATTGCTGGGTCTGCAGCCACATCCCAGCCCACTCTCAAACTGGTGTTCCTATCCTGGCTATCCCACTCAAGTCCCCAGACCTCACTGGAGGGCCTCGTCCGTTTAACAAAATATGGAACAGCAATGACACTTGGGAAACGGTGGGAATAAAAATGCATCTCAATGGATAAGTGTGGTGGAGGGAAAAGGTCATTGGTGTCGGGTGTGTAATGGGACAGGGCTGGATCTGGGGAAAAGCCGTTGCCTTCAGCATATTGTGGCCAATGGTGTATGGGATTATTCAAACAAAACTAAAAAGTGGCGGGCCGGGTATGGAGATATGAATTTTTTCTCAACCTGGGATCAAACAGAGAAATCAATCTCATGTTTCCCCTACAGTAACCTTAGTGAAAACAATACAATCTTTCAATGTCATGCAAATAACACCACGCCTCGTAAGGAGAATTACCCTGTACCCTTTGGGGGATACTCCTCCTCCTTTGCAAACACCTATATGACAAATGGGTTCAACCAACCCTTCCTGGCCTTAATAGGCCATCACTGGGTGTGCGGGACCAGAGCTTATACCTCACTACCAGCTAATTGGTCAGGAATCTGTTATCCCACCCGACTCTTCCCACAATTCCGAGTGCTAGGAACCTTCCCTCAAGAACGCCTCCGCAATTTCAGGCGAAAAAGAAGGGACTTAACAGATGCCCAATGGTATGTAAATAACATAAGCCCCTTAACCTGGGAGGAGGCCATTGGCGGTTCCTTCATACCATTAGGGGGAGTAATACACCATGCAAAAAGGCTCCTAAGGTTACAAGCAGCAGTTGAAATAATGGCAAATGAAACCGGAGAAAGTTGAAGAGCCCTGGCCAAAGAAACAGGGGCAATCCGACAGATGGCCCTCCAAAACCGTCAGGCATTGGACATAGTGCTGGCAGCAAAAGGAGGGACTTGTGCTCTCATTGGAAAAGACTGCTGTGTGTATATACCAGACAACACCAATGAGGTAATAGATTGTGCTAGCCACTTAGATCAAATTGCATATCTTCCCCACGAAGAGCCAAGTTCTTTATGGAAGTGGCTAAGTAACTTTTTCAATTTCTCTGGCATAGGAAACTGGTTGTTTCAGGGAGCCCTAATTCTCCTGTTTGGAATCCTAATAATTTTTGTATGTTTTCAGTTACTTTCCTGTTGTATCCAAAATTGTGTCAGGCATGCTACACAGATAGCTGCCCCAAACCAGAGTGCTAATTTGATTATTTTAAATATCACTGATTAACAAAGAGATAAAGAACGATAGATATGTGGAACCCAGTCATTGTTGGTCATTGCGTAGCTTGACCAAAAGGAGGGATTGTGAAAATAGAATGAATTATATTGAAATTATAATTCATTAAAGAAATGCTACTTGAAGGGTTTGTTGAAATATAGTTGTCAGGAAGAGAAACATTAAGGAGTGTGAGACAATGGGTCCTCAAACTAATTAACTTGGAGCTCCTGCTGAGCTAGGAGATTGGTAAACGTTAGTATGCAAATAAGATATGTATGTATATTTGTCAGTTTTTGCTTCCTTTTGTCTCTTATGTTAAATTGGCTTTGGCTTAGCTGTATAAATAAGTTATCTTGAGCCTCAGAGAGGGGCTTACATCTGGGTGCACTGGCAAAGCGCTTTGCTAATAAACAGAGTGGTCTGACAAATTATGAATCTGAATCTGACTTTGACAGTGTCATGCAGAGGGGCACAATGGTCTCAGAATGGTTTTTCTGGCCTCAAAACTCTGTGACCCTGTCCTCCATGCTCTTATATGACGTGCACTCCAGTTCAACATTTCAGCCAGACGCAGGACCCACTTCGTGAGATGGTCTCACATAAGGGTCCTTTCTGCCATTCAAATCCACGGGTCATTATAAAGGATAAGGGATAAACGGTAAGGACAAAAGGGATAAAAAATAAAGGTGATGTCATAGTAGGGGTCTACTACAGACCACCTAACCAGGAAGAACAGGTGGATGAGGAGTTTTTCAAACAATTAATAAAAACATCCAAATCACAGGACTTGTTGGTAATGAGGGATTTCAACTACCAGACATGTGTTGGGAAAACAACACGGCAGGGCACAGATTATCTAATAAGTTCTTGGAATGTATTGGAGACAATTTTTTGTTCCAAAAGGTGGAGAAAGCTACTATGGGAGAGGCTGTTCTAGACTTGATTTTGACAAACAAGGAGGAACTGGTTGAGAATTTGAAAGTGGAAGGCGGCTTGGGGGAAGGTGATCATGAAATTGTAGAGTTCATGATTCAAAGGAATGGTAGGAGGGAAAACAGCAAAATAAAGACAATGGATTTCAAGACGTCAGACGTTAGCAAACTCAGGGAGTTGGTAGGTAAGAGCTCAGGGGAAGCAAGTCTAAGGGGAAAAACAATAGAAGACAGTTGCAGTTTGTCAAAGAGACATTATTAAGGGCACAAGAGCAAACTATCCCACTGCATAAGAAAGACAGGAAGTATGGCAAGAAACCATCCTGGCTTAACCAGGAGATCTTGAATGATCTAAAAATTAAAAAAAAAAAAAAAAAGAGTCCCACAAAAATTGGAAACAAGGTCAAATTATAAAGGATGAATATAAACAAATATGTAGGGGTAAAATTAGAAAGGCCAAGGCACAAAACGAGATCGAACTAGCTAGAGACATAAAGGGTAACAAGAAAACATTCTACAAATACAGTAGAAGCAAGAGGAAGACGAAGGACTGGGTAGGCCCATTACTCAATGAAGAGGGAAAAACAATAGCAGAAAATGTGGAAATGGCAGAGGTGCTTAATGACTTCTTTGTTTCGGTTTTCACCGAGAAGGTTGCCATAGAGAATGCCAGTGAAAATGGGGTAGGTTCAGATGCTAAAGTAGGGAAAGAACAAGTTAAAAGTTACTTGCACAAGTTTGAGGTCTTCAAGTCACCAGGGCCTGATGAAACACATCCTAGAATACTCAAGGAACTGGCTGAGGAGATATCTGAGCTGTTAATCAAAAGTTAAGCACCAAAGCAATGGCCGATTGATGTCATCAGTTCCTGGTATATATATATATAAGGAAAAAACCCGAAACACCTTGCAAGAGGCTGGATCTTGCTGCTTAGCCGAGAGGATGCACCACGTGACAATGCAAAGAATATTTAACAACAGCATAACTGCTGACAAAATTTGTTTTTGTGCAGTGGGTTGGTGCTAGCAATTTCCTCTGAAGTTACAAGCCAGTTATCACCCCAAGTTCTTATATTCTCTGAGGCAGACAAATGATTTTGCATTTCAGAAATTTCCCTTCTCCTGTCCAGCTTTCCTCTCTCCCTTCCACCCGCCCTTTTGTGTGTGGTTAGAGCAGTAGAGTGGGACACAGGGGATCTGTCTACAAGCTGGGAGTTTCCAAAGCTGCCTAAAGAAGTGAGATCCCCAATTTCCTTTGGAATTCAATGGGAATTGGGTGGTGTCAAGGTTCCTTCCCCACTCTGAACTCTAGGGTACAGATGTGGGGACCTGCATGGAAACCCCCCAAGCTTACTTTTACCAGCTTAGGTTAAAACTTCCCCAAGGTACAAACTATTTTACCCTTTGCCCTTGGACTTCCACTGCCACCACCAAACGTTTCTCGGGGTTACTGGGAAAGCGTTGTTTGGAAACGTCTTTCCCCCCAAAATCCTCACCAAAACCTTGCACCCCATTTCCTGGGGAAGGTTTGGTAAGAAACCTCACCAATTTGCATAGGTGACCACAGACCCAAATCCTTGGATCTTAAGAACAATGAAAAAGCATTCATTTTTCTTACAAGAAGACTTTTAATAGAAGTAAAAAGTAAAAAAGAATCACCTCTGTAAAATCAGGCTGGTAAATACCTTACAGGGTAATTAGATTCAAAACATAGAGAATCCCTCTAGGCAAAACCTTAAGTTACAAAAAAGACACACAGACAGGAATATTCATTCTATTCAACACAGCTTAATTTTCTCAGCCATTTAAAGAAATCATAATTTAATGCATCTCTAGCTAGATTACTTACTAAGTTCTAAGACTCCATTCCTGTTCTGTCCCACGCAAAAACCTCACACAGACAGACACAGACCCCTTTGTTTTTTCTCCCTCCTCCCAGCTTTTGAAAGTCTCTTGTTTCCTCATTGGTCATTGTGGTCAGGTGCCAGCGAGGTTATCCTAGCTTCTTAACCCTTTACAGGTGAAAGGATTTTTCCTCTGGCCAGGAGGGATTTTAAAGGTGTTTACCCTTCCCTTTATATTTATGACAGGTGGCTAACTCCCTCAGGCTCCTTTGAAAACCTCTATTACCAGCGCTCCCACATACTCACGGTGTGACAGGAGCAGAGGGAGTGCTCTAATGAATCAGACCTGCCCATCTAACCAACACTGGCCAATACAAAATGCTTGGAAAAAAGGTGCAAGACAGACTCTAGTGGTTAAGGAATAACCCGTCCACAGGGGAATTTTCTTCTAAACCCTGGTGAATAAGAGGATGGCTTATTCACACGGAACAGCAGAGACCATGCACGATTCACTCATTCTTAATTTAACTCCCTATTCCAGCCGCAAACCACAGCCAGCTATGACTTCCTATCACTCATGGCTGCTGTGTCAATACATTGATTAATGCTCGTGAGGTGCTCAGATATGAGCGTGGCAGAGCCCATTGCAGATTCTAAAGAGAAAATTCTCTTTGGACTTTGTTGAACCATGTAAGTTCCAAATTAAAAGTCTGGTAATTAACAAAAGTTTCACTATAAAAGTGTTCTAAACTATGAGGATTTCTTATACACTGAGTAGCAACTTACACTTTGAATAGCCTCAATGGACTTAATAGGCCCGACTCTCCTCATTCACTCATAAGAACAGCCGCACTGGCTCAGACCAAAGGTCCATCGAGCCCAGTGTCCTGTCTTCTGACAGTGGCCAGTGCCAGGTGCCCCAGAAGGAATGAACAGAACAGGGTATCATCAAGTGATCCATCCCCTGTCACCCATTCCCAGCTTCTGGCAAACAGAGGCTAGGTGCGAGCCAGGAGTAAGTCCACTGGTTTAACTTGGGCTGCTTCTCCTCTCCTCCTGTTGCAAATCAGGAGTAAGATCCACATTTTTCAGAAGGTATATAAATGCCTAGTGGGATCTTCAGAAGTATCTGGGAGCTACCCCAGGTAAGCACCCCAACCCCCTGCCCTAGCCCTTCCACACCCTAACTCCCTCCCAGACCCCACACTCCAGCCCTGAGCCCCAGCCCTGAGCCTCCTCCTACACTCCAAACCCCTTGTCCTTATCTTGGAGCCCACTCCTGCGCCCCAAATGCCTCATCTCCACCCCCATCCCAGAGCCTACACCCCCAATCGGAGCCCTCACCCCCTCCCACAACAACCCTCCTGCCTCAACCCATATACCGAATCCCTCATTTTTGGCTTGATCCCAGAGTCTAGGGGACCCCCTCAAAATCTAATAGCCCTGGGCCCCCAGAAGATTTAATATGTCCCTGCTGAGACAGAGGGGGATTCGCGCTGGAGGTTTCTGTGCTAACCGCAGGAGGTTTCTGATCGCTGTGTCTCTCGCACAGTGATACCGGGCGGTGTCTTCGGCTTTCAGGCTGTTCATTTGCAGATACACCGTGCTGCTGGGCTCGTCTCTGGAGATGGTGAATCGCCCTTTCACCGCATCACTGTACTATGCTGCTGAACTATAAGCAGGACTGAGTATCTGTGCGACCCACTCCAGTCCTTTCCCGGGAGCCTGACGGACCCAGTCCATCCGGTAGCTGCTGAAGGTGAATCCGGAGGCTTTCCAGGAGAGGCAGAGAGATCCCCCAAGGGTTTGAATCCCCCCTCCGAACTCCTCCAGCTTCACTTATGACTTTGGACATCTGGAAGGAAAGAGAGAATGAGACTCACATTCACACAAGGCCTGGCTCAGAGCCCATTGGAGGCAGCAGAAAGGTTCCTAGTGACTTCACTGCGCTTTGGGGCAGGTTAGGGATGAGCAATATCCAGGGCTGGATTAAGAAAGGGGCTTTAGGGGCTGCAGCCCGGGGCCCCAGCATAAGGGGGCCCCGTAAAAAGATCTCTGGCATCCAAAAGTGCAGATCTTTTTGCGGGGTCCCCTTACTCTGGGACCCTGGGCTGCAGCCCCTAAAGCCCCTGCATTCCAGCCCTGCCTGGCAGCGTGGGGGAGGCAGCTCTGCATGCTGCCATTCCTCCCCCCACTCTGGAGTGGCATCGCTCTGTCCCCGCGCTGCCCTTGCCTGCAGGCTCCACCCCCACAGCTCCCATTGGCCGGGAATTGCGGCCGATGGGAGCTGCGGGGGGCAATGCCTGCAGGTAAACGCAGGGCAGCAAGGGCCCTGCGGCGCCACCTGCCTAGGGTGACCATCCATCACCGTTTTTAATGGGACAGTCCCTTATTTAAGCCCCCTTGCAAGTGTCCCGCCCTTTTTTAAAAAACGGGCAAATTGTCCTGTATTTTCCATTCCCACTGCTGCTCAGTCAGCAGTTTGCACAGCCCCAGCTGCCTCCTGTTTGTGGCCGGCTGGCGGGTGAGTGTGGCAGGCAGTGAGCCCGTGGTGGTCCTCAGGCTGGGTGCGGAGGCTGGAAAACCCGACGCAGCCCTGTGTGACAGAGCCTGGTGTAAGGGTGTGGGGGGGGGGGAGTGGGGTAGGAGTGTGTGTCACCCCTCCCTGTGTGGAACCTAAAGCAGGGTTTCTCAATGGGGGTTCGTCAGCCCTTTCAGGCTGTGGGGCTGAA
Organism: Lepidochelys kempii; assembly: GCF_965140285.1. NCBI lineage: Eukaryota > Metazoa > Chordata > Testudines > Cheloniidae > Lepidochelys > Lepidochelys kempii. The sequence continues at coordinate 41,261,765 of NC_136392.1, forward strand.
GCCCCAAGCCCAGGTCCCCTTTCCCCAATGTAGGGCTGAGGCCCCTTCCCCAGCTCCACCCCCCCCACTGAAGCCCCAGCACCCCCCCTCCCTGGCTGAAGCCCCAATCCCTGGTGCTTGCCACGGGACTGAAGCCCCAGTGCCCCCCCTCCCTAGGCTGAAGCCCCGTCCCCGCCGCCCCCACCCCGAAGCCCAGTTCCTGGGGCTGTGTATGGCCGGGGGGTGTGAGCCACCAGGGCTGAAACCCAATCCTTGGCACCCCCCGCCATGAGCAGTGGGACTTGAAGCCGAGAGCCAGGGCAGGACAGTCGAGGAGGCAGCTCCACTCCCCCCACAGCTTCTTCTCTCCTCCCCCTTGCCCCTCTCCGCTAGGTCGGAGGCAGGAAGCTGGAGCTGGGCTGTGCATGCAGGACAGCTGCTCATCTCACTGGAGCCATGGAGCAGGCAGCCCTCCTGCTCCTCAGCTCCCAGCCCTCTTGCTCATGCACCCGGTAAGAGCTGTAGGGGTGGGGGACCTGGCTCTATGGCTGGCAGAGCCCTCAGGGAACAGAGACAGCACGCAGCCCCTGCCCCCGTGCCTGCACCCTGAGCTACCCCCCCTGCCCGCACGCAGCCCCTACCCCCCTGCCTGCACCCTGAGCTGTCCCTCCCCGCACGCAGCCCCTACCCCCCTGCCTGCACCCTGAGCTGTCCCTCCCCGCACGCAGCCCCTACCCCCCCGCCTGCACCCTGAGCTACCCCCACCCCACACGCAGCCCCAAGCTACCCCCTCCCTGCCCCCTGAGCTACCCCCCTGCCCGCACACAGCCCCTACCTACTGCCCACCTCCACCTTAAACTACCCCCTGCCTGCACACAGTCCCTACTTATTGCCCTCCCTGCCCCCTGAGCTACTGCCTGCCCGCACACAGACCCTACCTACCCCGCTGCCTGCATGCAGCCCCAACTACCCCTCCCTTCACCCTGAGCTACCCGCCTGCCTGTACACAGCCCCAGCTACCCTTTCCCTGCACCCTGAGCTGTTTTCAAACTTTTTGACCTGATCCCGCACCCCCACCCCCCCGCCACCTTTGAGTTTTAATGTTTGGTTGCACCTCCCTCCTGTCACAACCAAGACAGGCTGGATGGTCTCCTGAGGTGAGTCAGGGGGTGGAAGTGGTGCTCCCTCCCCGGACCCACCATGTGGAGCTGGCTTGAGCCCCACTGGCCCCTGCCCCCAAAATAGAAGTCATACTACACCTATACATACCCAACCCCCCTCCGCTGGGCCCTGGAGTTTTTATAGCATGTTTACTGCATAGTTCTGATTAATTGCTGTTGAATATGAGCAATTTTACAAGGTGTCCCGTATTCAGCATAGGGAAGTATGGCCACCCTACACATGCTCCCCAGCAAACAGGAGCTGCCCTGGGTAAGCGTCCCGCACCACATCTGCCTGCCCTAGCCCTCAGCCCCCTCCCGCCAAGCCCGCTGACAGCAATCCTGGGCCCCAGTGCAGAATTGACAATGGGCCCCCTACGAAGCGGGTCCACCTGACATTTGGGCTGTGTTATGCCTGCACTGCTGGCATGTCCCCTCATACTTTTTTCATCCCTGTGAGCAATACATTGTGTCCTGTGCACTGAGGCATGTGCAGACGTGCACCACCAGTATAAACAAAACCCTATATATACTTTTAAAAGTTACCATTGGGATAATTACTCCACCAGGACAGGTGAGGCATTTTAGAACTCACTACTCAGAGAATTAAATTGAAGTGTAAGAGAAATAAAAATTATGAAATAAGTAGACCAGTCAAAACACTAAAATTGCACCCTTTGAAAGAATAAAATTACAGAGTATATATGCACATTGAGGGAAGTACCAAGTAGAAACAACAACAATACGCGTATGTATTGGGAGATGAGTGTGGCACAGAGTGTGTGTGTGTAAGAGAGTGTGAGACACAGAGACAGAACAGTGTGAGTGTGTGTGGGTGTGTGTGTTTGTGACACAGAGACAGGTGTATGTGTGTGACGGAGACAGGCCAGTGTCTCTGTGTGTGTGTGTGTGTGTGTGACACAGAGACAGGACAGTGGGTGGGTGTGGGTATGTGTGACAGGGCGCACTCACCCTGCACTGGACAGAAAGGGGTTAATGCCACATTGTGAGCTAAGGAAGCCACACCTCCTTCTCCCTACTGGGCATGCTCCAGGTGTACTAGTATAAAAGGGAGAAGCCCAGCTCAGTCAAGGGGAGATGCCAGAGGGGAAGGATGTGTGCCAGGAGCTCCTGCTGGGGATGGCCTCCAGCCTTTGCCAAAGGAGAGTGGAAACGCGGAGCACAGACTCGGACCCCAGCAGTCCACCAAGCACCAGGGAGCGGCTGGTGCTGGGGAACCAGAAGATCCCGACACCTCCTGGACTACAATGCTCGAGACTGCGGTAGGAAGTGGCCCAGGGGCGGTGACAGATTGGTATCTCCCCCCAAGGTGAGCTCAGCGTGTTTTGGTGGGACTCTGCGCTGAGCTAATAGCTGGTCGTTCCACCGCTACTAGAGCTCTGGGTTGGGGCCCGGTGGAGTTGGGTGGATGTAGGCCCCCCTACCTGGGCCGCTGGCCCTCCTGCTGGTGGCCCCCATAAACTCTGCCAGCACTGCCTTGACAATAGAAGCATGTTTCATGGACTCCAGCCTCTAGGCTGCACTACCCTGAGTGGGAGGGATATTTGTATGGACTCTGGCCATTGGGCTGCACTGCCCTGATGGTAGGGGCACGTTTCATGGACTCCAACTGCTAGGTCGCACTATCCTGAGAGAGCGGGTTGTTTGCATGCACGATGGTCATTTAGCTGCACTGCCCTGGCAGTAGGAGCATTTTTCATGGAATCCAGCTGCTAGGCTGCACTACCCTGAACAAGCAGGGTGTTTATAAGGACTCTGGCCATTGGGCCACACTGCCCTGACAGTAGGGGCATGTTTCATGGACTCCGGTCCCTAGGCTGCACTACCCTGAGGGGGTGGGATATTTGTATGGACTCTGGCCCTTGGGTCACACTACCCCACAGCTAAGTCCAGACATACAGACTTGAATTGGGGGGAGGGAACAGACACATAAGGCTTGTGCGTCTGTCCCTATTCCCCAAGGGAGACGGGCACACTCACCCCGCACCGGACGGGCCCACCTTAGCCATATCACAGTGTGACACAGAGAGGTGTGTGTGTATGTGTCTCTCTCTCTCACTCACACACAAACAGGACAGTGTGTGTATGAGAGAGAGAGGCTGTGTGAACTGGCTGCTGGGAAAATCTCAAACAGTGCACTGTCTCTTTCTATTCAGAGTAGAACGCAGCAGCTCTGAGCAGGGATTTCCCTACGCCGGGGGTGTGTGTATACCCCCCCTAAATTTCCCCAACACCCCCCCCCCGTTTTGTGAACTAGTTTCGTGCAGTGTTGCCAATTTAGTGAGTGTTTGGAAATTTGAATTGAAACATTAATACACTTTATGTGCTTTTAAAGTGTGTATCTGAAAAAGTATCATAGATTTGAAAAGTATGAACATAGACTAGCTTCCTTGTACAGCTGTTTATGACCATGTCAGTGCATTCATATCGGTGATGTTGGGCAACCTAATAATTTCAAATTGTGATTTGTAAGCAAAGTCTAAATGAGCTCTCCCTGACAGCTAGTGAGGAGCTGGGGGTTGGGGGGAAAGGCTTCAGGACCAGATTGTATTTACATTCACACCTAATCTACCTAGGTATCCAGCAAACAGAGCTGTGTTGCCCAAGTGATTTTGGCTGGGGTTGGGTTACAAATCACTTGAATGTGGGGGGGGGGGGAAGGAATGAAATGTTGTTGTTCTTATTGTTGGAGTAAAGGGCAGTAGAACTGTACTTCGCCTGTGCTGATTGAGGGCATCAAGAGAGGGTGGGGACAGGTGTTTTCCTTGATGGTCTGGCTGAGTCACAAGTACAATTTGACCTGCCCCTCTCCACTGTTTAAAGACAGAGCTGATTAGGCTCCATAGAGAAGTCTTTTGTTTTGTTAAGTCACCACTAGAGCTGAAATCACTGATAATCAGGTCTAAGTGCTCAGACCTGCTGTGGGACAGTGTTTCTGTGGAAGAGACGGCCCAGCCTGCACCAGCAGCAAGGTTCCCCCACTGAGAGCTTGGCTGAAATCACTGAGATCTGGTGGAACCTCAAGAGACCGACTCGCAGAGGTCACGGTGGCAGCAGAAGGTGACGGCGCAGGGCCATTGGCAACAGAGCGGTGGAGTGAACAGTGGCACAATGAACAGCAGTGGCCAGAGTGAACCATGAGCAGCTGGAGGAACGAGCAAGGTGCCTTCTTGCCCCCCACCTGGGAAGTGAACTCACGTGAAAGCACCTCTGAACTCTGAGTCTCCACTGACCAAGGACAACAGCGGTGAGTGGGGTGCGGTGGAGGGAAAAGCGAGGGGCACGTTAAATGTACATTTGTTTGTTGGACTATATTTTAGTGACTTTGCTCCAGAATGCTAGATTTGTGACTGGGAATGGAAACTTATATACATATGTTTCCTAGTAGGCCAAGATTTTTAAAATGCATTATTTGTCAAGGTTGTTATCTCACATCATTGCTATCTTCAGAGGCCATTATGTTGGGGAGTTTCTGTACTAAAGATTTTTATTATTATAATTAATTTTTACATAAGAATGGTCATACTGGGTCAGACCAATGGTCCATCTAGCCCGGTGTCCTGTCTTCCGACAGTGCTCAAGGCCGGGTGCTTCAGAGGAAATTAACAGAACAGGTAATTGTCAAGTGATCCATCCCCTGTCTCCCATTCCCAGCTTCTGGCAAACAGGCTAGGGACACTCAGAGCACGGTGTTGCATCCCCCCGCATCTTGGCTAATAGCCACTGATGGACCTATTCTCCAAAATTTATCTAGTTGTTTTTTAAATCCTGTTATAGTTTTGGTCTTCACAGCATCCCCTGGCAAAGAGTTCCATAGGCTGACTTTGGTATGTTGTGTGCAGAAGTACTTCCTTTTGTTTTTTTTAAAATCTGCTGCCTATTAATTTCATTGGGTGACTGCTAGTTCTTGTGTTATGTGAAGGATTAAATAACATTTCCTTATTCACTTTCTTCACACCACTCAAGATTTTATAGACCCCCTATCATAATCCCCCCTTAGTTGTCTCTTTTCTGAGATGAAAATTCCCAGTCATTTTAATCTTTCCTCCTGTTTCATACCCCTAATCATTTTAGTTGCCCATCTCTACCTTTTCCAATTCCAATATATCTTTTTGGGGGATGGGGTGACCAGAGCAGCACACAGTATTCAAGGTGTGCACGTACCATGGATTTATAGAGAAGCAATATATTTTCTGTCTTATTATCTATCCCTTTCCTAATGCTTCCCAACATTCTGTTGGCTTTTTTGTTGGCCACTGCACATTGAGTGGCTGTTTTCAGAGAACGATCCACAATGACTCCAAGATCTTTCTTGAGTGGTAACAGCTAATTTAGACCCCATCGCTGTATATGTAGAGTTGGGATGATGTTTTCCAACGTGCATTACTTTGCATTTATCAACATTGAATTTCATCTGCCATTTTGTTGCCCAGTCACCCAGTTTTGTGAGATCCCTTTGTAACTCTTCACAGTCTGCTTTGGACTTAACTATCTTCAATAGTTTTGTCATTGGCAAATTTTGCCATCTCACTGTTTTTACCCATTTTTCCAGATCATTTATGAATATGTTGAATAGGACTGGGCCCAGTACCGACCCCTCTGGGACACTACTATTTACCTCTCTCTATTCTGAAAACTGATCATTTAATCCTACCCTTTGCTTCCCATCTTTTAACCAGTTACTGATCCATGAGAGGACTTCCCTCTTATCCCATGATGGCTTACTTTTCAAAAGTTAATTTAAATTAAATACATTTTTCTTTAAATTCTATTTTTTTAGAAATCTAGACCTGTTATGTGTTTTGGTGTATTTTGCATTATCCTAACAAAACATTGACTTTATTCAGATCTCTTATATGTTGCAGGTCAAAGTGAAAATGAAAAGACAAAAAAAATACAACCATTTTTCCACTCAAAGGCCTCAAAAACTAACCAAGGTGAAGAACACGTCAAGAACCAAGAATATATCAACATGTCGTCTGAAGGTTCAAGTGGTGTATCTACATCCGACCAGCCCGAAGCACAAATACAGCTCCCTACTGAAGAAACAGTGTCTCCAAATCCTAAAGGCAGTTCCCGATATTTGTTGGTCCAAGTGTTCCCTTTATTGAAGTTACGAAAGATGGCTACTGGTCCACCTCTTGCAAAGAAGCTTCCGAAGAAGGAAAGCTTCCCAATGCTACAACTGGTAAGAGTGGAGGAGCTGGGTTTGTCAGACTGATCAGCAAAGCCAATGCCGACAAACTACCTGAAAAGGCAGCAAAACACTAGGCCTCTGGACATGCAGAAAGCCTCGTAAGCCCCCTTTCAAAGCCCATTTTAGACGTACTGAATGAGGCTGTTAAGAATGCTGGAGATACAACACCGTTCATGCGAACACACGTGGCCGCGGCCTCCTACTTTCCGTTTAAGCAAGAGACGCCGCACGCCGCAGACTGGAGGCCGATGTTAAGGGCATTGTCACTTCTTCATCCTGAAGATGAACACTGGTTCCGAACAAGACCAGCTAATGCTCACTGTCTTTCTGCAAGAAACTCAACTGACTGGCTAGACGCATGCGGTGCAACAGTGAAAGACTCAACAGCTGAAAAAGTGAAGAGCTCTCTGACCACATTCAGAAAATTTGCATACATGGCTGATGAATGCACAGATGCAAATGGTCATCAAGTATTAAGTCACTGTGTATGTTATCTTGATGTCAGGGGTAGACCAGTAGATGCATTTCTAGATCTTCAAGTTATAGACACACCGGCTGCATCTGTGACAACCCACATATTAGAGTTAAATGCTTGTCAGTGGGACCCCAAACACATGGCTGCTTGTGCATTTGATGGAGCTGTAAACTTCTCTGGAAGACATGGTGGAGCACAAGCTTTGCTCAGAGAAAAGTGTAACCCAAGTCTCTCCCATAGACACTGCAGAGGCCATCTACTCCAGCTAGCACTAGTACGAGCTGCAGAATCTTCAAAAGACATTTAAAAAGCTATACATTTAATGTCTTCATTATATTTTTTCAGCAAGAGTCCAAAAAGACTTCATATCTTGGAAAATATAGAAGATACACTGGGACTGAAGTTCAAATTTAGTCCAACCCGGGAAAACCCTCTGGCTTTCTCATGAGTGATCCTTGGCTGTTGTCTTAATATTACTCCAGCTGTTATTACTGATTTTGGAAAGTATCTACCAAGATGGGATGGATCTAAGTAGTGAGGCTGGTGGATTACTTTTGCTACAACATACAGAGAAGACAATTGCCATTCTCTCTCTTGTAAGTCTACTGTTGAAACCACTTGGGTCATTAAACAATGCCATCCAGGCATCTGCTAGGACAGTAGTAGATCTTTGTCCAGCAATAGAAGCTACATTTGGATCAATCAGAGAGCTATCCTTTGGAAAAGTACTGGAAGAAGCAAAGACTTCAGTCCAGAAGTTGACTAATGAAGGCATTTATATTGAATCCTTAAGTGAAGAGGACAAGAAGTGTTTGTTAAAACAACTGAAAAAGTACACAGACTTGATTCTTAATCTACAACAGCAACTTCCAGATTCTACTTAATCTCTATGTAGCTTTTACAGATCCCTGTCGTCTTAAATGAAAGAAGGATAGGAAGGACAATCACCCCACTTTCCCTGAACACTCTATCTGTGCCTCCCTTATGTCCAAATGAAGCTTCTGCCAGCTTGCCTTTATGTAAGTATTGCTCTCCTCCAGGCACTAGGAAAGCAAAGATTCTGCACCATCTGGGTTTGATGGAAAAGAGGCATAGATCTGTGTGTGCCACATACATCTTGATAGAACTACAGCCCACGTTGTTTTATTATTTTCCTCAGCATGACATACAGGAGGAGCAATCAAAATCAGCCTGTCAGAACATGCATGAGAACTGTCTTTGGACAGATAAGCAATTGATCAATATCGCATTCTCTGATTTCTTGGGGCCAAATCCTGTTCCCAATGAAATCAAAAGGAGTTTTGCTATTGAGTTCAGTGGGAACAGGCTTTGACATTCGGAGAGGAAAGAACAAAACCACTTAAGCAAGGGCTATGTTGTTTATACCACAGGTATCAAAAGCTGCTGTCACGTGAGAAAGTCAGCAGGCATCTTATCTTTGTCCATTGCAAGAGAGAAATCGGCAATCAATGAGGCTAGAACAGTCTCTGTACCATATCCAACTCATAAGTCCGTCTGCAAAGGATCAAGGAAATATGAAGGCTCCAGATTACCTTAAAGTCCTCAGTCCCTTGGTTAGAATTCTCCCATTAGTATATGCTCATAGTCCAGAGGCTGGAGCAGGAAAGAGGCAAAATGGAGATGTTTCCAGGCCAGGCCCTTTTAGCTTCTGCCAAGTGCTAAGTAAAGGGAAATCTGTTCTCACTGTCAAAGATGGTGTTTGGAATCACATGGGCAAGTTGCATGTCCATCATCCCCACCCATCTTCTAGTTAGAACATTCACAAAAAGTCCATTAAGTGTAAACAGGCTTTTTCCAGGGTTCATTGTGAGCTACGTGTTCCTTAATGGGCCATTCAACTTTACTTATCCCTTCATGTACTGGACAAATACATTGTGGGTGTTACCACAGGAGCAAACATAGTAAACATAGCTAATATCCATACCTTCAGATACCAAGCTGAATACACATGCATAGAAATACCATAATCATAAGTACCAGCTATTTCACCTGCATGACTATTCCCAAAAGAGATTCTGAAAAAATCACACCACTTACCTGAGACCCTCTGTGCCAGCACCAGGCCCCACTGGAGTTTTATCTGTTATGTAACAACAGACAGGGAGCCAGTGACAGGACTCTGCATGTAGCCTAAAAGGGCAAAGTTAATTCTGAGCTGTTCAGGTGTGACTGCACCTTTAGTCCATGAGGGCAGACTGGCTGGCCCACATGCAGGTTAATGGGCTTCAGTGTTCCTTTCCAGTTAACTTTCTAATGTTCATAAACCTGGCATGGGCTGAGATGGTTTAAAGCATAGCACAGCTTTTTAGGTTTGCAAATCTTTGAACCTCTGCCTCTTTGAGATTTTATTACTATTATTATTATTGCTGGTCGTAATGTGGGAGGGTCTCCTCTCCCCCCTCTGCTCATGAGGTTACATGTGTGTCTTGTAGCACTCTTCTAAACACCCCTGGAAGGGATTTTTTTCCCAGTGAGTGTGGACTGATTCTTTTCTCTTAGAAGGCCAGTAATTTTCCCAGGTTCACACTGATTACTACAGAAAACAATCGGGGCTGTTAAACTTTTTTCAAATTCCATACAAAAATTCAGCGATGTTTTCCAGTACAGCGATGAAACGGCTGTTTGTATATACAAGCATCAACATGCTTAACTGCTCACTCCCCCCCCAAATACGTAGCATTTCAGTCTGTTTATATGGAATATGGGAGTTGGGTGAAGAGTCATTTCAGCGTATGTCTGACTTGCTAAAAGACAAATCTTAACTAGAGCTGAATCCTAAACTGCATTATGGTATTGTACCCAAACATTGCATTTCAATGGGAGATTCAACTTCCTTTATAGAACAGATTCATGAAACTCTTACCGCAAAAAGTGGTCCACAGACATGCAAATAGACCCATTGTCTTCATTGGGATTGATCAAATGATTAAGGATTTACAGAATTAGGTTCCAAGTTTGTAAATTGTTCTAGATGAAACTGGCAATGCCGGGGCTGTCAGATCAGAAGGAGCGTCATTCGAATAGAGTTGGGCAGATGTGTGATATGTCTTAGCTCTGTTGCTAAGATGAACATATTTTCAGCAAAGTTCTTGTCAGATTCCTGAGGCAGCTGGTTTAAGGTCGTCAGTGTCCAGCATTATAATCTTCACTTACAGTTCTCCCACCCACAAAGCTGGAAAATTAGGCTTTTGTTTTCTTTGTTTTCCTGCTCCAGTTCCAGTTAGTAAAATGCATGTTCGACTAGTTTGGCTGCAAAGAAGAATTCTCGGTACACGGGGACAACACCTGGTTCCCGCCAGGCTGCAGAGCTGGGCTGACAGCAGAATCCAGACATCCGCTGGTCAGGGCAAGCAGAGGCATCGCTCTCATGATCTGGGCTTGACGTGATGCAGTATGGATGCCATGGGTAATTCGGACCAAGGGGGAGAAACCGAATCAAAAACACTGTTTAAAAACCTTCCATCCCTTCCCGCCCCCTTCCCCTCTTGAGGATTCCTGGCCAGTTTAACAGCACGATACAGATGCTAACAAACTTAAACAAAGGCTTTGTTTAAGTTTGTTAGCATATGCACTGTGCTGTTAAAGCCATATAAAGAATGAATGCCCTCCCTAGCCATGTCCTTCTCTTTTAAGGAGTAGAGTAGAGCACAGCACACCCCTCTGGGCGGGGGGAGAGAGAAAACTAGCTCCAAGTCTTTCTGGTACCCCATACCTGCTAAAAATCTCTTGCTGGTTCTGCGTACTGAAGAGTACCACCCTACTTGCGCTCCTGTTTATAAGACACCTCTTGGACCTGAGACCTCAGCAAATGCAGCCTCCCGGAGGTGGGTGTAGTGGGAAAGGGTTATCTGGGTTAAGGGGAAGAACTCCACACACAGAATAATTGCTGCAGTGGCCTCTACAATTATCTGAGTTGCTTTTTAGAGACAAAAAGAAAAGGAGGACTTGTGGCACCTTAGAGATTAACCAATTTATTTGAGCATAAGCTTTCGTGAGCTACACTTTATGCATCCGATGAAGTGAGCTACAGCTCACGAAAGCTTATGCTCAAGTAAATTGATTAGTCTCTAAGGTGCCACGAGTATTCCTTTTCTTTTTGTGAATACAGACTAACACGGTGTTGGGATATAGATATTCAGGCCTGTCTGTAAAGGCCTATACTCTAAGAATTTAGGTGTATTCTTATCACTTGGCTAGTGATAGAGGTATAAAAGAAAGAATCAAAATCACTATCTGCTGGTGTAAGGGCCTTCTCTTACTGTGACAGTCTGAGGCCCTGTTCTTAGGCTAAGGCCTTTGGCTAAGCAGCAGAGGCAGCCATAAGCTGGGAAGCGACCGGTCACCTCCCCACATTCCAAACTAGTCACATTGAAATAAGGTGCTATTGGGCTGTTAGGCACTATCAGGACAGGATTGTATTCCTATCACCTCCAGAGAAAGGGAAGTGCCTAGAAAATGTTAAAGAAAACTTAGTTTGATAGCATCCTGTCTGGTAAGAACTCACTTATCAATAGCTGGGATGTGAAATCCTCATTTCTGTATTGTTTTGTCATTATAGTTCCCACTTTGCTATTGTTTGTCTGTATAATCTCTCTGGTTCTGTGATTGTTCCTGTCTGCTGTATAATTAATTTTGCTGGGTGTAAACTAATTAAGGTGGTAGGATATAATTGGTTACATAATCATGTTACAATATGTTAGGATTGGTTAGTTAAATTTCAGGAAAATGATTGGTTAAGGTATAGCTAAGCAGAACTCAAGTTTTACTATATAATCTGTAGTCAATGAGGAAGTGACTGGGTGGGGGTGGGGGTGGGCATGTAGGTGCGTGAGATGGGAATGGGGGTAAGAAAATTGGAATCATGTTTTGCTAAAGGGGGAAATGGGAACAGGGAATGGGGGTAAGGAAGTTAGAATCATGTTTGGCTAAGGGTAGGAATGGGAACAGGGACACAGGTGTAAGGCTCTGTGGTGTCAGAGCTGGGAAGGGGGACACTAAGGAAGGAAACTGGAATCATGCTTGCTGGAAGTTCACCCCAATAAACATTGAATTGTTTGCACCTTTGGACTTCGGGTATTGTTGCTCTCTGTTCATGCGAGAAGGACCAGGGAAGTAAGTGGGTGAAGGAATAAGCCCCCTAACACACGGCTGTTACTCTGAAACCTTTTTAGAGACAAAATTCCTTATTGGTTGTTCTCCTTCCACTCAGTTCTGTCTGCTTGTCCCTCTGCTCTTATGAGATCCTGGGAGCAGTGTGATGTTGTGGGGGGGACACTAGCCTGGTACTTGAGAATCCAGAGATTTATTTCTGGCTCTAATACTAATATGATGGGTGACCTATGGCAAGAAACTTTCACTCCCTGTGCCCCGATTTGTATGGCTATAAAATGGGGGGGGAAATCACATTGACCTTCCTTTGTCATCAGGGCTTTGAGATGTACAAATGAAAATCCCAATAGAAGAGCTAGGTAATTATTACTAATGTTTGAAATCTACTTCTTCATCTTCTTCTTTTTGAAAAATTGAGACAATACATTCATCTCTTTCTAGCAATGCTGGACTAGAAGACAGAATTATTAGTTATTATTCTAGCAGCACCTTAAAATCAGTGGGAATTTGGGGATCAGGATCCCTTCTGTTGTTGTGAAAGTCATAGTGCTGGGCGCTCCATGGCAAGGGACGCTGCTCAGTCAGGCAGTGAGTGTTATCTCCCAGGTGCGAGGCAGTGCACTCAGATGGCAGGCTCAGTTTCCTTTAGGGGTGGGCAACCCTTTGGAGAGATGGGTTTGTAAAATATGAGGGCTTGTCTACACTGGCAAGTTTTGTCGATGAAACTAACGTCGACATGAAAAAATCAACAAGAGCAAAGTCGCCAAAGTGAGTCTGCATTTGCTCCCTGTGTCGACAGATCATGTCCACGTTTGGGGCACCATTGTCAGCAGCGTGAGCAATGCACTGTGGGTATGTATCCCACAGTGCCTGGCAACACCATCTGTCGCTAGGTGTTGTGGGAAGGTGGAAATGGAGCGCAGCGTATCCTGGGATGTGCAAAATATCCCATCATGCACCACTTTGTGTCCCAGCCCTCCAAGGGTTTCCGGCTTCCTTTCACACCATTTTTCCAACTGTCAGTCGTTGCAGTGCACGCCAGCGTCTGCAGTGAGAGAGGCTGGATCCCGCACTCCTCTCCTATGCGCCGTTAGCTGTCGTGAAGACAGCGTGGATGGCAGCAGAGTTACTCGCAGAGTTACTGACAGAGCATGAATCGCAGGCACCCGAGTGTGATATGGACAGCAGCGACTTACCAGTGGCATTCACAGAGCAGCTGCATAGGGTAGACCGTCACTTCTGGGCTAGGGAAACAAGCACTGATTGGTGGGATCACATTGTCATGCAGGTGTGGGATGAAGACCAGTGGGTGCAGAACTTTAGGATGCGTAAAGCACCTTCCTGGAGCTATGCGCTGAGCTGGCCCCCGACCTGCAGTGCAAGGACACCAGACTGAGAGCTTCCCTTCTGGTAGAGAAGCATGTTGCAATCACTGTGTAGAAGCTGGCAAATCCAGACGGCTACTGGTCAGTTGCAAATCAATTTGGAGTGAGGAAGTCCACTGTTGGGGCTGCAGGGCAATAAATCACATCCTGCTGCAGAGGACCGTGACTCTGGGAAATGTGCATGAAATAGTGGTTGGCTTTGCCGAGATGGGTTTCTTTAACTGGGGCGGGCCGATTGATAACACACACATTCCAATTTTAGCACCAGACCACCTTGCCTCAGAGTACATCAATAGGAAGGGATACTTCTCCATGGTGTTGCAGGTGCTTGTGGATCACCTTGGGCGTTTCACAGACATCAGTGAAGGCTGGTCTGGAAAGGTGCATGACGCACGCATCTTCAGGAACAGTGGCCTGTACAGAAAGCTGCAGGCGGGGATTTTCTTTCCAGACCACAAGATCACAGTGGGGGATGTGGAAATGCCCATCATAATACTGGGAGTCCTGCCTTACCCCTTACACCCCTGGCTCATGAAACCTTACACAGGACACCTGGACAGCAGCAAGGAGCATTTTAACAACAGGCTGAGCAGATGGTGCATGGTAGTCGAATGTGCCTTTGCCCATCTGAAAGCTCGCTGGAGGTGTCTCAATGGCAGGCTAGACCTTACTGAGGATAATATTCCTGTGGTCATAGCCGCAGGCTGCACTTTGCATAATCTGTGTGAATCTAAGGGTGAAATGTTTGCTCAGGTGTGGAGCACTGAGGCAGAGCACTTGGCTGCACAGTTTGAGCAGCCAGATGCTAGGGCTGTCGGAGGAGCCCAGGTGGCTGCTATGAACGTCGGAGAGGCTTTGAGGAAGCACTTTGACAATGAGGGGCATTAACACATGTCTGCTTTGGAGTTGCCTCCCTGGTGCATCCATGTGGAATTTTGGGGCCCAAGATCCATGCAACAAAATGCTTTAGAAGCCTGCTCCCGAGAGTGGATTGATTGCTATCGGCTTTTGTAGAACACAGAATAAAAACGCTTTAAATATCTTAGCCGTTATTTATTGTGAAAAAGGGTAAAACCTCCCAAGTGTGTGTAGCTCCAGCGATCATTGTCCAAGCTGTGCGAGGGGGTGGAGCAATGGGGAAACACAGGAGGGCTGTGGAGTGAAAAGGAATGTGTGGGCGTGGGGGGGAGGGAGGGTTGGCAAAGACTTGTGCATCTGCACATGCTGCAGTGGAGGTCGACCACAGATCTGCTCAGTCTGCAGCTGGATCAAAGACTTGAGCATCCCGGCCTGACCCTCTATCACTTGTATCATCTGCTCTGTCGCTTGCCTCGTGCATTCTCTTTTCTGTCCCTCGTCTGTCTCTCATCGCGCTGCAGCACGTCCCTGCACATGTCGTCTTTGCTGCGTCTCGGCTTCTTCCTTATCTGCCGAAGCCGGTCAGCAGGGGTGCGTGGTGTATTCCACAAGGTCTCGGCTGCTGTGGACAGTTCACAGAAGAGGGACTGTTACATTCCAGCAAACGATTGCAACATTTCAGTAACAAGGGCCTTTTGCAACTAGTAGCTATCACTTTCTCACTGACTCTAGGCAGGCACACAGGTCCACGAGCACCCCAATCATGGGGAGTGTCGGGAGTGGGGGGAAGGCAGTTGTGCGTACGGACAAAATGGTCACAGCTTGCAGGGCAGCTTTGCAGGGAACTCATTCTAAAATTATCCCACACTTTTTCACAGGTGGCCAACCTGCTGGCTGACATCTTGCTGCTGCAGGTAAGCAGGGAAACCAAGGCACAACTACTGCATGCTTGCGGTTTTCACCCCGGTCTATATGCAGCTCAGCTGTGTGCTGCTTTGGTCCCAGCTCCAGCGATTGCTAAATGGCAGGGGACAGTTTCCTACAATGGGGGAACTAACAAGCTGCAATCCCTTGGAATCTGTGGCAGAGGATTAACAAGTACCTCTTGGAAACTTTCCAGGGCCTCTCTCTAGAGGATTCCCTGCAGGTCTCAATGTCCATCGACACCCTGCTTGGCCATGCAGATTATCTACACAGGGCAAAGTCCAGCTAACATAGAACACAACCTGCCTCCCACTTTTTGGTTCCCTACACAAGCCACAGCAATTTACCCGGCATCTCATCTGCTTCCTGCTCCTTGTTGAGCACTTCTGGAGAAAAGTTCCTGGCTGCCTGCTCCACTGGGCAACCCCGCTGGGAGCTCCACTTCCTCTTCTACCTCCACTTCTTCTTCCAGAATTTCAGCCTCTGGATAACCCCTCTTTCCACAGGGCAATCGGCAATGAAAGTGGGGTCACCACCAAGGATGCCATTCAGCTCCTTATAGAAGCGGCAGGTCTTAGGTGCACCACCGGAGTGATGGTTCACCTCCCTCGCCTTATGGTCCACCTGCCTCAGCTCCTTTGTCTCCGCTCTGCACTGCTGTGTCCCCCGATCATAACCCTTTTCACACAAGCCTCGAGAAATTTGCCCATATGTGTCCCGATTCCTACGGGTCAATCGAAGCTGAGACAGAACTGACTTCTCTCCCCATATATTGATCAACTCCAACAGCTCCACGGTGGTCCAAGTGGGAGTGTGTTAGGTGCGATAGCCAGCCATGCTCACCTGGGAAGCCAGCAAGCAGGAAATGAGATTTAAAATTCCCTGGGCTTGCAAGGGGGAGGGGTGGGTTGGCGGAGCAGGGCAGCGGACTTCAAACTGCTAACCAGAGCAGCAGCATGGGAATTGTGGGACACTTTCTGGAGGCCAATAAAATAAAATGCATGGTGTCTACAGTTGCTGTTTGTTGATAATAAAGGGAGGGGAAAAGACAAACGTCTCTCGCAAGGGTGGAAGTTTTTGGTCGCAAAACCAGGTGTTTTTTTCCTACAAAAGTCCCATTGCAGTGTGTACGCTCTTGCTGTGTTGTCGCCAAAAGGCAGGTTTTGGTGACAAAACTTGCCAGTGTAGCCAAGCCCTGAGAGGTGAGGTTGGGATATTGAAGGATCCTTAAGGTCGAGAGATAGCAGCTCACCTGGTCTCTGTGTAGCGCCGGGGGGCGTATATGAGCCCAGGAGAAGATTTGTCCCCTGTTACTGAACCAGAGAGAAATACTTAAACAGCCGCTAATATTTGCTTCTGCCAGACGGGTTATTCACAGTGTAATGTACCAGTCAACATAAGGGTATCACCGTCTGTTCCCTTCTTCTGGCTGGAATGGTCACTGCCAGCCACAATAGGAAACTCGGTTTTATTTTTCTCCTTGCCTGCTGCTCTCTCTATTTCTTTCCCCTCCCTGTATGTTTTCTGAGGTGTGAGCGAAGTTATTCAAGATGGAATTTTCGGGGGTGGGGGGGTGGCTAGGAATTGATGCATTAAGGGATCAGCTCACAAGGGGACATGGCTGTTGCACTTGCTCTAAGTAATTAAGGCTCATTAGAGCAGGGACTTGACTCCCCTGGGTGTCCTAATCCCTGGGCTGTAGAGTGAGTCGCTTTCTTGTTCCTTCAGGCCCAGTACATGTCACCAGCTGGACACCTAGGGGATTTCGGTGCCTACAGGGTGCAGGCTTTGAGAGTCTCGGTGGCATGTCCGACTTAGGCACATAAGGCGGCAGTTAGGTGCTGAATTCCCTTTGTGGATCTAGCCCTGAACACCTATTTGAAAGCCCCTGGCAGCTGGCTGTCGAGCGCTCCTGGGCTCCGTCCGGAATTCAAACCTATCTCCCCGGGCTGAGGGTCTGTAAAGCTCCCGAGAGGTTATAATAGGAATGAGGTGCCCATATGGATTGGGCAGCTTGGAAAACCCTCAGCCTGGCTGTGAGAGAGGGGTTTAAAATACCACGTGTTCATACACTTTCCTCTCGCTTCTATCAGCCTGGGATATTGGGGGGGGGAGGGGGAGGAGCGGAGTGAGGGTCACGGAGTGGGGGGTGGGGGGGAGTTGTGGGCTCGTCTCTTCTAACACTGCGGTTAGTCTCTGTGCGCACCTGTGTCCGTGCGAGTCACAGAAAGGAGGCTAAGGACAGGAGTTATCACGGTCACCGCTCTCCCCGCTGCGAGATACAGAATTGCAGCGCCCCCAGCTCCCAGTTTCTCCTTGGGCAGGTTTTCGTCGGAGCCCAGCCCGGCTTCCCTCGCTGTGCCTCTCGCACAGTAATACCAGGCGGTGTCCTCGGGCTTCAGGCCGGTCATGTCCAAATGCAGCAGGTTGTTGGAATCGTCCCTGGAGATGGTGAATCGGCCTTTCACTGAGTCTGCGTAATAATAGCGGTTCCATAAGTCCCAATAAATGCTTGAGATCCACTCCAGCCCCTTCCCGGGAGCCTGCCGGACCCAGTACATCCCGTAGTCCCCAACTTTGAACCCGGAGGCTTTGCAGGTGAGGCGAAGAGAGTCTCCGGGCTTCTTCACATCCCCTCCGGACTCCACCAGCGTCTGGGACCGGACACCTGGGAATAGAAAGAACATTGTAATGCGCATTAATATTAAGAGCAATGAATAGACTGTTCCCCTGCCAGGCCAATGGTGTGAGGGGCTAAAATTACCTTCCAACGCTGCTGCAAGGAACCCTAAATGGAGCCAAAACCTCATTTTCCCGGGTGCTGGAGGGGAAAGTTCTCAGGGGACTGGCTGGTGACTGCACAGAGCCAGGGGCTGCGGATTGTGTCTCCAGGTGCAGCCTGGGCAGAGAACGGGGCAGATTTAAACAGGAAACTGTCTCCCTGATTTGCATGCCCCGCTCCCCATAAAACACGTGAAACTCCTTCCCTTGGTGATCTCATGAGCTGCCCTCCGGTTCTGAGAGAAGGACGAGGGAGGGGGAGGGGTAGCGCCCTGACCCAAATCCCCCGGAAATCAAAGGAGCCTCAGGGAGTCGGGTTTGGGGTAATTACATTATTTTGGAACCTAAACCCTAATCCCTGTCTCTGGCATTTAGGCTGTGAAATTTAAGCCCCTTCTAAAAAATGGATTTAGGCTCTCAGGTCATTGAAACTGTTTCCTCGTTTGTCCAATGGGAATTTTATTTCTCTACGTTAAGATTGGCTCATGAATGTGAGACGCAGAGATACGGAGGTGATGCGGCCCTTAAAACACCTCTCCTAGATTAAATTAATCGCGTGGCAATAGTGGCTATTGACACGCACCTGGATTTGGCAGCTGTTTCTCTTTCATCTATTCCGCTCTTACTACAAGACCTGTGGGTATGCCCGTTCGTTAATGTTTGTAATCACACGCTGCGGGCCGTCACAACCTTTTAAACAAGGACAGTTCTGCTTTCCCCCGCGGCTGCCCCTTGCCTGGAGAGGGGAGGGAGGAACTTGGGCAAAGCTACTTCAGTGTTTCCCTTCATGGCAGAGGAGGATTTTAGGAGAGCTTTGAAGCATAGAAAAATACTTGACGACTGGTAGGCTGCTCTTTTGCTGAGGTCACTGCCCATAATGCTGGTCAATATTGTCACATTGGTTCCTTTCCCCGCGTCTCTCTGTAGGTTCCCATCTGTTGTCTTATATTGAGTTCGTAAACTGCCTGGGGCTCCGGCTGTTTGATCTATGTTTGTGCAGCGCCTCGCACAACAGACCTCCGATCCATGGCTCTGGTTCCTAGGGGCCACGGACAAAATAATAAACCAATAATTGACTTCACTTGGAGCAGTAGGAGGAGCTCGTCCCCCATGCCTGAGAGAAGCAAGTAAAATACACCTACGAGTTAGTGCTTAAGTGTTTTCCTTTGCCTCAGTCACAGGCTGGGAAAGGAAGACAAGCCGCAGGAGAGACAACCCGTCTCCTTTTGCAGCCGTTTGTTCTCCGGTTGTCAGTCTTGCGGATGCAGGGGAAGGAGGACAACGGAGGGAGACCAGCCGGTCTCCTGCTGTGTGTAGCTGCGGAGCGCCTCCTGCTGGGGGCTTCTTTTCTTTCAATTAACACCGGGGGAGGTTTGTGTCCGAGTTCAGACTCAGACCGGCTTCCCCTCACCGTGTCCCTCGCCCAGGGATACCCCGCGGTGTCCTCGGGCTTCAGGCTGCTCCTGTTAGGCAGACGCTGGAGCTGCCCTTGGAGGCTGTGAATCGCCCCTGGACTGCCGGGGAGTAGCTGTTGCTGGACGAGGAATAATAGTAGATCAGCCACTCCAGCCCCCTTCCCGGAGCCTGCCGGACCCAGCTCATCCCATGGCTGCTGAGAGCAAAGCCGCTCACTGTACTGGTCAGCTTAGTGGGTTCCCCGGGTTTCTTAATCTCCGGGCTGGACTGGGTCAGAACCACCTGTGCCCGGGCTGTTAAAAGTAATGTTTAAAAAGATCAAGTAAGTTAGCGAGATAGATACAATAGCGGGAAGGAGACGCCTTGGTCTCTAGGAAGATATTGGTCTAATAAGGCCCTCGCGTGACTCCCCGGATCTCACTGTCTTTCCACGCAGGAGGATTTGCACAGGGGATTTTCTCACGCCCTTGCATTCAGGAGCACAACTCTGTTCTGAAGGCTGTAACCCCGACCGGACCTTCCCCAGGGGCCTGACGGACCCAGTGGAGATGGTGGTCATTGATGTTATACCCAGACACGACACAGTCCAGAGTCATGGGACTCCCTGGCTCTGCACGGCCAGGACTTGGCTGGGTTAAAGTGGCCGTGGCCACAGAGCAGGTTAAAGAAACACAAATGGAGAAACTGGCCTATCCCATCACATCAGTGAGCCAGCTAATCTCCTACAGACCTCTCAGAGGAAGGTGCAAGACACCTTGGATGTGGGCTGTTACAAAATAAACCTGTCAGAGTTTGGTGTAAGCAGAAAAGCATTGACCCACTGACACCATCAAACCCTTGGGGAGATGAAAAAAACCCAACCTTACAAGAGGCTGCACCTCACTGCTCACCTGACAGGATGCACCAGGCCACAAGGCAAAGACACCTTAGCTACAGCTGACTGCTGCTGACCTTTGCATTAACACAACAGGTTGGTGTCAGATATTGCGGCTGACTGACAGGGCATGTATCATCCCATGTTTTTATATCTCTCAAGGCAGGCAAATCATTTTGCATTTCAGAATTGTTCTTTCTCCGATCTGTCTTCCTTCTCCCCCACCCCCACCCCCAGATTCTTGGGGTTAAAGCCTGGGAGGTGGCCTTTGGAGATTTGGCTTCAGGCAGGAAGTTTGAAAAGTGCTTAATGGACAGATGCCCAAGCTCCATTAAAATTCAGTCACAGCCGGGTATCTACAATACCCTTATACTCCTTTCAAACCTCCAGCCCTTACATAAGAACATATATAAGAAAGGCCAGACTGGGTCAGATCAAAGGTCCATCTAGCCCAGTATCCTGTCTGCCGACAGTGGCCAGTGCCAGGTGCCCCAGAGGGAGTGAACAGAACAGGGAATCATCAAGTGATCCATCTGCTGTCGCCCATTCCCAGCTTCTGGCAAACAGAGGCTAGGGACACCGTCCCTGCTCATCCTGGCTCATAGCCATTGATGGACCTAGCCTCCATGAATTTATCTAGTTCTCTTTTGAACCCTGTTATAGTCGTGACCTTCACAACATCCTCTGCAAGGAGTTCCACAGGTTGACTGTGGGTTCTGTGAAGAAATACTTCCTTCGGTTTGATTTAAACCTGCTGCCTATTCATTTCATTGGGTGACCCCTACTTCTTGTGTTATGAGAAGGAGTAAATAACACTTCCTTATGTACTTTTTCCACACCACTCATGATTTCCTAGACCTCTTATCATATCCCCCCACCCAGTCATCTCCTTTCCAAGCTAAAAAGAAAGAACACACACAGTGTCTTTGCCCTTTGTTCAAACATATTCCTGTACCTATAAAAGTATCAAAAAGTCAAACCCGAAGTTCTATTGCAAACAAGGCTATTTACTGGCACCTGCTGCTTGTCTTCCTTCTACCTCTGCCATCGCCATCTCTTTCCGACTCGCGACCACCATTACTGATGGTCATTACTGAATTCATAAGGGTAACTCTGTGACTTAGCACCTCTCCCAATGTGAATATGTCCCTCAAGTCCGTCAGTTGCCCATGAGTTATCCCGTCTCCTTCCAAGGGTAAGAGACTCACTTCTTCATACAAAAAATAGCTTGCTTTGCTTAAGGCAACATTTGTCAACTGCAGAACAACAAAACATCTGCGGTCGCTTGTGGTGCGAACAGAAGAGTGTCCGGGTGTCTCTGTCTGACCTATTTTCCGGAGCTGTCTGAGCGAGAGAGGAAAATTGGTGTTTCTCCAGCAGAGGGGGCGATTGGCCTGTACAAAACAGTTAACCAGACTTCAAAAAGAAAAAAAAATCTCTTCTCCACTCCGGTCCTCCAGAGACGACAACACCGGTGAGGACAGAGCAAAAAATCTTGTTCCGGACTCTCAGCTGGTTTACACAGACACAGCTCCGTAACGTGCTGATCTGGGCCATTGACTCCGGCGGAGCTACGGCCGCAAACCTCGCCTAGACACTGAGAAAAGAATTGGTCCTACAAAATCTCTGTCAAAAAGATATAAACATGGGTATCCCTCAAAGAGATATAAACGCGGGTATTTTTTGCAAACCTTACAATGAGAATGATCCTTTACATCCACTTGAAGTCTGGCAATAAACACTACCGATCTATTGTCTAAAGACACACACAGAAGACATGTGTTCTCCGAAGATTCATGGATTTTGAGGCCAGGAGGCTAATCTAGTCTGACCTCTTGCATGACACTGGCTATGGAATGTCACTTCACATTTTCTGCATCAAGCTATTCACTTCTGTGTGAGCTACACAGCATAGCTTTGAGAGACCCATTTACTCTTGATTCAACGACTTCAAATCATGGAGAATCCACCCTTCCCAACCAGCCCTGGGCACTCTCATTGATGTCACGGCTAGTGTTCACATTTTCAAAAGGGACTGGGGATTTTGGATGCTTCGCTTTTTGGGTGCCCCTCTTGAAATGGCTAAAAAGGTGCCTGATTTGCAGAACGTGCTGAGCCTCTGCCCCCTTTAAGGTGCCTAAATTTGGGCGTCCAAAAATTGAGACTCCCCAGAATCACTACACAAATGTAGACTGGGAGCTGAATTTGTCCCACAGAAACCGAACCCTAAAACACGGGCAACATGTGGGCCTTTCACATCCTCAGCATGTGTCACATCTGAACTAGCCGGACGTTATCGTGTGTACCTCATGCTAGGAACCCAGCCCTAAGCCAAGACGTATCTTATTATTTTATTTTACTTCCCCCCCAAGAAACACCAGTCCTACATAGAGGGACTCTGCTAGTATAAATGTCAGCCCTGCGTCAAGAATTGCAGGCCACATCCTCCGCTGATAAGAACTGGCTGATTTACCGCAGCTGAAATTCTTGCTCTGAGCTTTTCCCCTAACCTAACCAACCGATCACCATCTTTGCCATTTCGGAGTTCACTCACAGCACGCGCACAAACATGGCAACTGCACACACACCCCTATTGTGACTTCCTTTGTGAAGCGTCCTCCTGAATCCACTGCCGTCTGTAAGAAGCATTCAGGGTCACTGAGAGTCACTTTGGTTGCATCATCCTTCTGACTGATGGCTGAAAAAATTACTCAAACCCGTGTGTTAATTAAACTTTTACTGATATTATTGTGTAAGTATTGCCTTTCTTTCTTTCTTTCTTTCTTTCTTTCTTTCTTTCTTTCTTTCTTTCTTTCTTTCTTTCTTTCTTTCTTTCTTTCTTTCTTTCTTCTTACCTCCTAGTTGCTTATTTCTCACCCTTTCTTTCCTATGAACTCTGATTAACAAAGAAGTTCATTAGAGAGAGACAAGGTGGGTGAAGCAATATCTTTTATTGACCCAATTTCTGTGGGGGAGAGGGACAAGCTTTCGAGCCACACTTTATACACGGAAGTTCATGTGTGTGTTTTTTAATCAGTGAGTTCACACCTTCTAGCGGTTATAGCAATGTGGCAAAAAGGCTGCCTTCTTCAGACATCATTGCAGTGTTAAGCTGGCCTTTATTCCTTATAACTAAACAGGTCCTTGTAATTCATGTTTTCTTTCTTGATATTCACAGGCAAAGATGTTCTGTGCAATCAAGTAACACAGACACCCTCGGCTCTTACGGTGGAGATGGGGAACCAAACGAAAATATTTTGCAATTATGTTACTATCGCTGCAAACCCTGATTTGTACTGGTATCGTCAGCTCTCTGACAACACCCTGCAGTTCATCCTATACAGGGATAACTCCCGGTCCCGGGATGCTGATTTTGCCAAGGGACGCTTCGCTGTGGAGCATGATTTAGCAGGAAAAACCTTCCACTTGCTTATATCTCCCGTGGGAAGTGAGGACGCTGCTTCCTATCACTGTGCCATCAGAGCCACGATGACACAGCCTGACTGCAGCGCTGTACAAAAACCTCCGGGAAAGGCCCTGCCTTTGCAATACGTCTCCTCCACCCTCACATTTCAATGGGCGTTAGGCGCCTAAATGCCTGTCAAAGTCTAGCGCTAAGTGGCTTCCCAAGGTCTCACACGGGAAGTCTGTGACAGAACAGGGACCTTCACCAAGGTTTCCCCAGGCCTAGGCCAGTGTCCTAACCGTTGGGCCACCCTGTCTTTACACGCAGTTTGCCGGTGGTTTTTGTACCTCTGTCACCAGACACTGACAGAGCTAAGGGAGTTCAACCCGCTTCCGAGCATGCACTTATATCAGAGTAAAGATGCTTTTGTCAGTATAGGTTATTCCCATACATTTACAAGGATTTTAGAACAAATGTAGTTATAGAGGAACAAAACCCTGTCTGTTGACCAGCCCTTAGAATTCAGCCTATGTCCTGAAGAAGGAAGGTTTCTAATTCTTCCAAAGCTCGTGTCCATTCTGTAATCTTTGTTCTGGCAACGCTGGGTGTTCTCATTATCCATTTACATGCCCAGGGCTTTTTTCAGCCCTGCTAATTTCTTGACCCCAGTGAAATCTTGTGGCAAGGAGTTCCACGGGCCGATTGTGCACAGTGTGGCAAAGTATTTCCTAGTGAAACCTCCTGCCTGACATAGGACACAAATTTTCACCCATCTATTACTGCAGTGGAAGGGGATGTTCTTGCCTAATAAATAAGTGAAAAATAATAAACCAAGGCTGAGATACCTAAAAGGGATCTCTCAGGGCATCCAACCTTTACTCACTACCCTAAAGGAATTGCCTTTAATACACCATAAGCAATTTTATAAATAGCATTTGTGACAGAGGGCTGGGCAAAGGGTTGCTGATTCAGCCCTCTGTCAGGCCAGCTCCCATTTAGGGGAATACATTAGAGCTGGCTGGAGGTAACCTGGCACTAATTGGGGAGACAGAGACAGCTGCCACCTAATTAGCCTGGGACTGTATAATAGCCTCCGAGGCAGGAAGCCAAGGGAGGAGCAGAAAGAAAGGGAAACGGCAGGGATTAGAAGCAGGGAGGTAGCTCTTCCCTCTCAAGAAAGCCAGCGGCATATTGGGCTGTATTAGTAGGAGCATTGCCAGCAGACCAAGGGAAGTGATTATTCCCCTCGATTCGGCACTGGTGAGGCTACATCTGGAGTCTTGGACCCCTGACTACAGAAAGGATGTGACAAACTGGAGGGAGTCCAGTGGAGGACAATGAAAATCGTTAGGGAGCTGGGGCACATGACTTATGAGGAGAGGCTGAGGAAACTGGGATTGTTTAGTCTGCAGAAGAGAAGAATGAGGGGGGATTTGATAGCTGCTTTCAACTACCTGAAAGGGGGTTCCAAAGAGGATGGATCTTGACTGTTCTCAGTGGTAGCGGATGACAGGACAAGGAGTAATGGTCTCAAGTTGCAGTAGGGGAGGTCTAGGTTGGATGTTAGGAAAAACTTTTTCACTAGGAGGGTGGTGAAGCTCTGGAATGGGTTCCCTAGGGAGGTGGTGGAATCTCCTTCCTTAGAGGTTTTTAAGGCCCGGCTTGACAAAGCCCTGCCTGGGATGATTTAGTTGGTGTTGGTCCTGCTTTGAGCAGGGGGTTGGACTAGATGAGCTCCTGAGGTCTCATCCACCCCTGGTATTCTATGATTCTTGCCTGCAGACGGTGAAGGGCCAACTGTATAGGCTGAAACGGTGGTGGGAACAAGCTTGTGAATAAACTGCACCAGTGCTGACTAACGCCAGGGTCTCAGGGTGACTTTGTGAAACTAGCAGAGGCAGGAGCTAAGGGGGCCCTGCCCTGCTCTGCTACAGCATCTTACATGAGCCAACGTGGTCTGGGTCTCCGTTTTCTTTTTCAAAAATGGCTGCTCCAGCACCTTGTCACCTGCTAGTTTTCTGCAGCTCAGCACCCCTTATTGCCACACTGGCACATTGGGGTCAGCACTGACTCTGGGGGAGACCCCCTCCACTGAACCCCCACATCATTCCCGGCAGCAGGGCACCCCCTAGCACAAGGGGACTAACATCTGTTACACGCGCTTTCTTTTCTCTCTCTCCTCCTCGCTCCAAGGAGAGTTGTGTCTGTGGTGGAGTGCTGTTTTGGAAGGGCTTTGGAGGGAAGGAGATATTTTTAAAATGTCTCATGCTGCTCTGTGTCCATGTTACAGAAGTGATCATCCTTATGACAGATGGTTCCACTTTGCCGGAGGACCACGGTCCTCATTCCAGAGCTGTAGGCTCCTTCAGGTATCCTGGGCCACTAAGCCCCATGGAGCTAACGACTGAGACCTTGAACTTGACCCTGCCCCAGAGCTCATCCTACAGCCCAGCCCCTCTTAGCCTCCAACTGGGGCCCTGGGGTCAGCCCTGACTCAGAGTCAGCATCAGAAAAACATCACATCAAAGACGGTGGCGGTTAAAATGTTTTTCTGAAATGAGCATGAGGCTGTTGTTTTGCATGGCGTGACTAGCTGAGCGGCTGTCACCGCAGCATCCTGCCTCATTTGGGCGCCTGCTAGTAACTGACATAAAGCAGGGGAAGGACGGTGGGGGAGGGGATGTATTTTGACTACAAATAACCCTCTGGTCCAGGTTGCTGTAGCAACTGTATCATCCAGCAAACCACCAAAAGTTATTTCCTCCTAGTGCCTTCCTGTTAGCAGTGAACAGAAAAAATAACAAATGTTCTCTTCTAAACTTTGTATTTTCAATCTCTCTATCGCCATACACACCCGTCTCTCTATCTCTGTCTACCTATCCCCCTACACCCCCATCTCTCTCTCACTCACACACACACACTATTCCCTGCACACCCGTGTGCGTATGCCCACGTGTATTAGTGTGCATCTCTGTGTCTCTTTTTGTAGGATGGAAGAATATCCAGAATATTTTGGTTGGAATTTTCAAAGGGGCCAAAGGAGTTAGATGCCCAAATCTTATTGAAAGCTACAGGGGTGGGGGCTACATGCCTTACTCCTTTGAAAAATCCAAACTTTTAACAATATTACTTTTTCTTCATACCACCTCTATGGTTGGACTGTGAAAAGCACTTACGTGGATTAGGAGCACAGCCCCCATTGACTTCAGTGAACTTTGTTTGCCTAACTACAAAATGCAATTTTCAAAATCCCACCCTTGGTGATGAAAGTGGGAACAGTTTTGTGCAGTGTTTTTCTTGCAACAAATCCACAGGCAGATGAACTCAAGTTACAGAAATTCATGGCTGTAACCCCTGGACTTCAGTGGCCATTGAATAAAATCCTTGGTGATGAGCTCAGACCCAAACACTCACCCATAACTAGAATGAATTCAGAATCGCCGAAGACAGAGGGTAAAAAAAAGGGTCTTTCTTTCCCTTTGCACAATCACCTTTATTATTTCCATAATAAGCACAGAAAGCTGCAACCACCAGTTTCATATAAATGCACAGATCCCCGAGGTGAACTGACCAGCTATCACAAATAACGTGAGGACATGGGCCGTCACCCCCCCAGCTGGTGTATGTCAGCACAGCTCTGTTGAAGTCAATGGAGTTGCACCAATTTATACCAGTGACAGACCTGGTGCAAATTTTCTACTCTAAAATGATAAAATGCTTCAGCTATGAATGGATTTCCTAAGCAATAAACCAGTATTTTTATATAGTGAAAAAAAATCAAACTAAGATTCTGCAAAGCTGCCTAAGGGATTTGGAAGCCTCAATGTAATACTGTGGTAGGGAAACTTCCCGCTAAATATTCCTATTAAACAGAAGACTGAAGAAGAATACAAGTACTTACTATCTTGTGATACATCATTTAAGAGTCAGAACTAACTAGCAATGAAGAGAATGGGGAACCGAAAAAATTGAATAATTTAAAACATGGAAAAGAAGATCTAGGGACAAATCCCAAGAAGGTGATAATTGGTATAGATGTATTAAAGTCGCCAATTGACAGCAGCTGGGCGTGCGGCCCATTGACTCGGAGGGCATGACAGGCCATTTACACCAGTTGGGGATTTGTTCCAACTCACTCCAATAGCATTACAGTGGTTTACACCAGCTGGGAATCCGCCCCAACTGAAGTCTCTGGCACTGGTCCCGGTCTCCTGTCTTCAGCCCGTTGCTGGTTCACTCCTCACAACCTATGAAAATGACAGATCTGTGCTCAGACATTCTGGACACTGTTCATTTCACTAGGACCATCACCCTAGGGTCTACACTCTGGTGATGATCTGTAATGGCTGATGTCCCAGACTCTGACTCAGGAGATCTGTGCTGGATTCCCAGGCTTTCTGTGTGACTTTGGGCACCGTAGGCCAACATTTCCAAAAGCAACCTCTCATTCTGGGCGCTTGACCATGGCCCTGCTTTCTGAAGGCTGCTGAGAATCTGCATCCGCAAATGGAATCAGTGGGTGTGCAGACAATTTATACCAGTTGGGGATCTGGTCCATCACGTCCAGTGGAGTTACAGCTGAATTATACCAGCTGGAGATTGGCCCAGTGACTCCCATTGGATTTCAATGGGATTTTGTATCCCAAAACTCCCATAATTCCTTTGAAAATCCTTAACAATGACCCCCCAAGCCCCTGCATGGACATGATGATAGTAAGAGTTCCTACCTCAGAAAATGAACAACTTGACAGTCATAAGCATGTTGAAGGCGATGCTTTTGGCAAGCAGAACTCGCAGGCCCAGCACAGTCACTGACAGCATGTTCATTTTTTCCATGTTTGGCTCTGTGGGGAAAAAAAGGAGGGAGGCACCTTCTTGGATCAAATGGTTTTATATCAGCAGAAAGTGGGAAACACCTCAATAAAAATTATAAGAAAGAAAGAAAGAAAGAAAGAAAGAAAGAAAGAAAGAAAGAAAGAAAGAAAGAAAGAAAGACTTTGTACAGATAGATAAAGTAGCATTTCTTTATTTTATTCAGACTATGGTTTTCATTTGTATTCAGCCCATGTGTGACGCTGGCAGGCCAGATGCCAGTTCTTGCCCAGGCTGCAGGCATTAGCTAAGAACTGACAAACTCATAGCTGGAGACCAGACCAGGTCACCTCTTTATTAGTTTTGCTCAAAATAGGTAATAGTCTTCTCAGAATGTCTCCAGGATTTAGAGTTTAGGAGATGCTTTTAAGGTGCTGAATGCATTAGTCTCACTTGTCATGGCTGTAAGAAAAGATGTAAGTTTTGCTTTATAACTTGAAAAATGTTTGCCCTGAATTTACAACCTCTGCCCATTCAGATGCACCATCACACTCAGATGGGCCACCAAGAACCTTTGCAATACAAATGATTGTGTAGTGGCCCCATCGCACCCGAGAAATGCTACTTGGAAGGAAGCTTGGAAGCCTGTGGGCTTGGAAGCTGAATGAAGGAAATAAAACAAGTCCACCGGAAAATTTTCCATCTTTTTAGCTGTTTGAACTCTGAAGGGCAGAGAGTTCTGCCTCCTTGGTCTGCCCTGAAAACACTTTGAATTGACAGATCACTACAACTCTGCCACTCTTAGGATTAGCCGGTAATTCATTGGTGTGTCTATGTTTGCTTGCTTTAGCCTGGAGATAACGCTCTTTTTCCTCGTTAACAAAGCTTTTGATAGTTTATTACAGGATTGGCTACAGGCGTTGTCTTTGGTGTAAGATCTAGGGTACCAATTGTTCTAGGGGTAAGTGACTGGTCTCTTGGGATGGAAGCAACCTGAGTTTGGTGCGATTTTTGGTGTACGTGACCATTTATCACTCAGTCCCATTTGTCTGGGTGGCAAGATAGATTGGAGCATCAAAAGGGACTGTCTGTGACTCCATGGTAAGACTGGTACAGTGATCCAGGAGTTCACATTTGGTACTGAGTTGCTGAAATCTTATAATACAACCCACCACCAGTCGGGGGTGTCTGCCCTGTTTTTGACAGTCTGCCCTGAAGTAGGTCCTCATGGTCATGAGCCACCCCAGACAGGTGACTCCATGAATAACAAGGGCCCTCCCAAATTCACAGTCCATTTTGCTCAATTTCACAGTCATCGAATTTTAAAAATCTGAAATTTCATTGTGTTGTAACCGTGGGGCTCCCGACCCAAAAGTGGGCTGGGGGGGCGGTTGCAAGGCAATTGCTGGGGGGGGGTCATGGTATTACCACCTCCATGTCTGTGCTGCTGGTGATGGCAGGGTTGCCTTCAGAGCTGGGCTCCCAGCCAGCAGCCACAGAGCTTCCTGCCGCCCTGGGAGGTTCTCCGAGATGGGTCTGACTCAGCCCTGGGAGCGGTCCCTCTTGGGGAAAAGGAAGTCCTGTCCCTCCCCAGCCCGGTCGGGGCTAGCATCTGGAGCTGGGCACATGGCAAGAGCTCCCTGCCCTGCCCCTCCCCTACACTAAGCAGATGTCACGGGTGAGACCAGAGTTCACGGGGGAGAGAGCAGATTTCACAGTCCCTGATGTGTTTTTCAGGGCCGTGAATTTGGTCGGGCCCTATTAGTAACGTTTGTGGGTCACCAGCACTGCTGCGTGGAAAGAGCAACTACAAACTGACAGTAAAGAGTCAAAAGTTAAACATTATTTTTCAACTCAGAAATTCCATTGTCAAATATCTGCATTGAATCCACACCCTCAAACAAACATCATTCCACTGGCCCTTTATTATATTTCCTTTTATTTTTCGTAACTAACCTTCGGAAGTGGAATCTGAAGGTTCACACTGAGTGTTATTGATTGGAGCCTGAATGGGAGCTGTCGAAAGAGAGAGAAATTAAAATAGAGCTCAATTAAAACAATTATGAAACAAATGATAAATACAACCTCCCCGCACCCAGTAATGAGTGAATGGAAATGCCTGAAAATCAGGCTGAAATTAACTTTTGAACTGGTCACACATTTTTTTGATTTTTCCCCACAGAAAAAGTCGACATTTTGTCAAAACAACACAACATTGTGCTTTGGTGTTCAGCGACCAAAACCCAAACAATTCTAGCCCAAAAGTTTAGCTGAAAACTGAAAAAAAAAAAAAAAATCAGCTAAAACCAGCCCAGAACAAAAGCCTTTTGGGGGGAAAACATCTCTTTTTTTTTCCTGACTAAAAATAAAAAATATTCTCAAAATGCCGATACTTTCTGTAAAAATCCATGCTTAAAAAAATTCTTTTTTCCACCAAGGAAAGGTTTTGAAACAAAATATTTGAAAAGCCCTCATTAATTGGATGGAACAAAGTGCTTTTTCCATTAAACACCGAATCTAAGTCTTACTCGTGTCAATAGGAGACTTTATATGGAGTTGGATCACAAGTTAAGGTTGAGATTTGGAGTCCCAATTCCCATGTAAGTAAATGAGAGTTCAACATCCAAATCCATGAGGTGGCTGTGAAAATCTAAGCCCTAAGAGAAATATTTTCAAGGAGCACCGGCTGAAAAATGTAAAGACACTTTCACCAAGAAAAAGTTACATTTTGAAGTTAATTTCATTGCTAAGTTCAAAACCGAGGCAGGCTTTATTTTTTAAAACTTTGTCATGGTCTTCGTTTTTAAATCAAAAATATAATCCAAAATTTTTGTTTAGCTAAACTCCACTTTACTTTTCTGAAAATTCCAATCACAGTTTCAATAATATTGTGAAGAATGTTTTCCTTAAAAACTTTGATTAAAATGACACACAATTATTCACGAAAGAGTAAATGGGGAATTTTTTTCATGTTCTTAAAAGGTCACTTTTCAACGCAGAAACATTGGGTTTGACACATTTCCCACCTAGGGTTAGATTTACAAAGGTGACTAAAGATGCTGTCAGGAGCCTTATGTGATTAATGGGCGTTAGGTGTCTAGATGCTGTTTGAAATGTCACAGAGGGGTGAGATTTTAAAGGGATTTAGGCACCTAGTTGGACTTTTCAAAAACATCTAAGTGCCTGACACCCACTGGGAGCCCACCTACCATTAAAAATCTGGCCCTAACTGAGTTAGGAAGGAACTGCTTAGGTGCTTTTGAAAGCCCTTCTGTGCACCTCTCTGTGTCTTTGGGCACAGAAACACCACTGGACATCTGGCTCCTAGCTCCCATTAGAAATTCTATCCAGCTTTCCTGGGGAGGGGTGGGTATCCTTGAATTTAGGACTACGACGCACCATGAAATAGGGTGCATCTGGCAAGCGATGATAACTTTCACATTTGGACCATATAACTATACCTGATTGAGGCTCTGTCTGGTTAGTATAGGCTCCTTCGTGTTTAACAAAGCACTTCACTTCTTCATTAGGTTCAACCTTGATCACCTGGATCATGCTGTATTTCCCATTGGAAGAGAGAATGCCTTCTTTCGATTTGTATACAACCTCTTTCTCTTGACTCATGCTTACGCTTATGTTCGCGGGGTAGAAATCCTTAACTAAACAAGCCGCCGTCAACTTGTTGCCATCATTTTCTCTTGGCTTTGTCGATTTCACAACAAAGACAGATGGAGGGGAAATCTCCTTATGTTCTGAAAACAAATAATTGAGGGTTATAATTTAATTAGATTAAACTCTAAAGGGAGGGAGAGTTAGGTTAAGGATCATAGAATAAAGTCATGGACTATGGAGTCTCTCGCCTCTGGGTCAGATATAGCAATGGGAAGTTTTGGATATGGTGATGGGATGTAGAGCGCTACATCTCCACATTGCGGGTTTGGATACAAGCCCTGCTGATGGTAATTGGAGAAAATATCACCTGAGGTATTTTTTAAAGACCGTAATTCTAGGTGCAACTTTCACTCGCTGGAATCCTTGCTGAAAATATCAGCCAGAGGTGCTGAAGGCAGAAGGGACCACAGAAGAAGGGACCACAGAAGACAGAGACGGGGAGAGAGATGGGGACGAAGGCTGTGATTTTCAAAGGAGACTAAAGGAGCTATGCACTCAAAAGCCCGGCCTGAAAACTCAAGAGTGGACATTGATATGAATATCAAAAACAATCCCCATGTTCCCTAGGTCCGTAACACCTACTTATATTGGTGAGAACTCACATGCATCACGAGCCTCTCCTGTCCGAGTAAGAGCCTCAGTCTTTAACAAGCGGGCCTTAAAATTAGCAAACCCTGTACACCTGTAGCATAAAACTCAACAGTATAATTTAATCCTGTCTTGGCGTCATCTTGGCACCTGGACTGAAATTATAAATGCCCACGCGGGAAGGTCCTTCATGTTCCGCCGCTTTCTGATGTGGCCAAACCACATAAGGATCGCAATGACGGCAAGAAAGGAAGTTATGCCAGTGGGTGACCGATTCTGCTCTCTTTTACTCCTGGCTCTACAAGGAGTCATGACTCTACTTCAGGAGTAACGTACCACTCCTAGGAACGGTGGCAAAACCCAGAAATCCTTTAGTAATTCACAGTTACCGAGTTCCACAGGGGCTTTTGCAACTCTGCTAAGAGTTATAAGGATATTTTGCAACTCTCAGGGCACCTTTTAAAGGCGTTTCCCATGTGCCAGTGGATCAAGGAACACAACCCTCTCTGGAGAAGCGTTATTATGGCACTTTAAAAGCAAGCAAATCTGATTTCATCAGACCACTTCATGCTGCTGTCTCAGAATGTTTCATGAAGGTGAATATCCAGGAAACCTAGTGAACGTGGAACGGCATGAGGGGTACAGGGCCCCTGTCAGTGCCTGCAGTGTAACTGCTCATGGCCAGGGTTGTCTGAGGTGGGAAGCAGATGTTGACAATTTTGTAAATATGAAGGAAAACCAAGTTGCATCTGGTACAAACCCACATTGCTGCACTGAAGTCAGAGGGACCAAACACCAGCTGGTGTCAATCAGCCATAGAGCAATGGGATTCAGTGGGGTGGTGTGAAGTGACCTAATCTCGCTAGTCTATCCATGGGCCAAATCCCCCGCTGGTGTCAATCAGCAGCAGCACTCAGTTCAGTGGGAAGTCTTTCCGTTTACACCAGCTAGAGCGCAGTAATAGCCCTAACAGCGATGGATTTCCACACTAATTGTGCTGCTTTTCCATTCGCGTCTCCATGATATTTTGTTAATTTACCTTACAGTAAAAAAACCAGCTACATGCCACAGCTCTTCTCTGCTCTCGGGCCTATCCTGTACTCCTGACAGCCCGACTCCGTGATCTCGGTCTTGTGCAGACTGACTGGTAGCCCTGTGTGTGAACGAGCCCGACTGTGCAAACGGAGCCCTCAGAACCGCCGTGCGAAATGCGATCTAAGAGCTCGTCAGACCAGCCTCCTATCCACTTACAGTCATAAAAATCATCAAAGCCGGACTCTCCCCACACTTCCCCAGTGGGAACATGATTCATTGGAATGGTGTCACTCCGGCTTTAGGAGGGGATAATCTCACAGAATCATAGAA
The DNA here is from genome assembly GCF_965140285.1 of Lepidochelys kempii. Taxonomy (NCBI): domain Eukaryota; kingdom Metazoa; phylum Chordata; order Testudines; family Cheloniidae; genus Lepidochelys; species Lepidochelys kempii. The sequence goes on from NC_136392.1 coordinate 41,295,808, forward strand.
TATCAGGGTTGGAAGGGACCTCAGGAGATCATCTAGTCCAACCCCCTGCTCAAAGCAGGACCAATCCCCAACTAAATCATCCCAGCCAGGGCTTTGTCAAGCCTGACCTTAAAAGAGATTCCACCACCTCCCTAGGTAACACATTCTAGTGCTTCACCACCCTCCTAGTGAAAAAGGTTTTCCTAACGTCCAACCTAAACCACCACCACTGCAACTTGAGACCATTACTCCTTAATCTGTCATCTGCTACCACTGAGAACAGTCTAGATCCATCCTCTTTGGAACCCCCTTTCAGGTAGTTGAAAGCAGCTATCAAATCCCCCCTCATTCTTCTCTTCTGCAGACTAAATAATCCCAGTCCCCTCAGCCTCTCCTCAGAAGTCATGTGCTCCAGTCCCCTAATCATTTTTGTTGCCCTGTGCTGGACGCTTTCCAATTTTTCCACATCCTTCTCGTACTGTGGGGCCCAAAACTGGACACACTACTCCAGATGAGGCCTCACCAATGCCAAATAGAGGGGAATGATCACGTCCCTCGATCTGCTGGCAATGTTCCTACTTATACAGCCTAAAATGCTATTAGCCTTCTTGGCAACAAGGGCACACTGCTGACTCTCATCCAGCTTCTCGCCCACTATAACCCCTGGCTCAGCATGCCCCGTTATCGAGGCACTGGAAACAATGGGTCAAACTCCTGGATGATCGAGAGCCAGCGTGGCTGCACTGAAGGCGGAGCTGGGCCGCTTTGAACCAGCTGAGGACCCGGAGCGACGCCGCCAGCGGACATGGAAAAGAGAACAAAACTGACACTTACTGGGCTCAACAGAAAGCCTCGTGCCTTTGCCAAAAGTCAGGGCTCTGGTCTCCCATGCACCGTGCTGCAGGGCCAGACACACAACTCCAGGGCCTGCGCTCAGAGGAAGCCTGATTTGCACCCGTGTAATGGAGACGCTACATACGCATTGGCCTGAGGCAATGGGAATCAAACACTATCGACAATACAACCTAGCTGTTCCTTACTGGGCTCAACCAAAAGCTTAACGCCACGTCCAAAAGTCCCACCGGCAGCCTTGCAAACTCAGCGCTTTCTCGCCTGTCATATCACTGCCGAGTTTGTCCTAAACCCTACTGAACAGGAAGCCTCTCACATCACTTCAGTCTGAAAATTCAGCTGATTGTAACTACTTCTCGGCCTCACATTGGACCAGTAGAAACAGGGACATCTGTTTCAACTGTGTCTCCATTTTCCTGGCTTGGAAATGCCCTCCCTTTTATTTCCCAGGAAGAATTCTCTTCACTTTTAGCAATAACATTATCAAAAGGGCTATACAAATGTCTCATAGCCTCAAAACATGAAGGTTTCAGGAAAGGAAAAATGTCAGTCAAAATCTCAATTTAAAACATGATTCAATGGATCGTTCAAAATTACAAAAAAGAACCCTGAATGTTTTCAAAGCAGCTGATAGATTTGAACCTAATGGGGTTGGGGGTGGGGGGGATGTTTATTTTCAATTTTTTAAAAAGTTGGTCAAACATTTCCAGCCAGCTATATTTATTAGTGGGCCTGCTTTCCATTCAGCCTGGAGACCATTCTTCTCCAGTGCAAGGAAAAAACGATTTTAACAGTGGGAATGAAAACAGGGTTATATATATATATATATATATAAACGTTCTCTTTGTACCTCTTTGTAGCGCCAGAACTGCCAGGGAAGGAACAGTTCCTTTATTTCTCTCTCTTTTGAAAGGAAAAATTAATGTAATGCTGGGAAAAGGTGCAGACTAAAGGGTGAGAGAGATGAACACTTACTTGGTTCCACAGTCAAAGTCGTGCCTTTCCCAAATATTAAATAATGAGCACTTCGCACACAGTGTGACAAGGCTCTTCAAAAAACTGGAGATTGGAAAGTGCTCTGAAATCTGTGAATTTCTGGATTACATTCTGGAATCTAAGGGCCAAATTCTGAGAACTTTACTCACATTGAGTAGCACCTTAGTTTGTGCATGGCCCTGCTAAAATCAAGGCGGTGATTTGCAGAGTAAGGGATTCAGGAACATCAGGGTGTCACTGTCTTGCCCCAAAGCTGGAATTTTCAAAGGAACTGTAAGGATTTAGGTGTCCAATTCCCATTGATATTAAATTAGAGCTGGGCGCCTAAGTCCCTTCGGCTCCTTGCAAGACCCCAGCCTTCACTCTCAGTTTATGAAAAGCCTTCAAACTTTTTTTTGCCCCCGCTCACCTGGCTGGACTGTGAGTTTAGTCCCATTTCCAAACGTGAGCTTCCCGGTGGTAAACACACTGCTAAATTCTCACACCGAGTCCCAGCCCTGTGTCGGGCACTTGCAGCTTGTCTCTGGCACGCACCTAGCCCGGACCAACTGCTCTTCCATTCCCACGGAAAACGGGTTAATTCCTCTCCTAACAAAGGGGAAATGGCTGTGTAGGAACCTTCCAGCTCTACTGAGGCGTGGCGATCATCCAGGGAGGTATTCTGAAGGTTGACAAATACTCCCTGATATTTTACACCTGGCTAAAACACTTGATGGGAAATGAAGCATACACTACATCGCCACGTTGAGGGTCTCAAAGATTTGAGCACCTAATTCCTGTTCATATTAATGACCATTTAGCATCCAAATCCACTCAGAGGCTTTGAAAGTGTCAACCCTAAAGAACAATCTCTGCCAACTGAGAGAAGTTTCCAGCATCCTTTTGGTCTTAAGTTATTTGCAAGGAAAAACGTTTGAAATTCCACCCCCACAACACACCCTGGTCGTCTCCGGGGTGAATTCTCAACCAATAATGGTAACAGATCATGGCTGGCTCTCCTACAGTGCTTCCCATACACGAATCTCTGAGAGCTTTCCAACGAGATAAGGTCTCATTATCCTCAGTTCACAGATGGAGAAACGGAATCGCATTTAGGACTTGCCCAAACTCACCCCACAGACACTTGTTACCTTAAGGTGAGGGCTCAGGATTAGGTCTAAGACGGGGATTTTCAAAGGTGCCTCAGAGAACGAGGTGCTGAAAGCAGTGGGACTTGTGCGCCTAACTCACCTAGGCTCTTTTAGAAAGCCCCGGCATAGCCACACAGGCCAAGGCTCCGGTGCCAGCCCGAGGCTCCAGAACCCTTATCTGGATGGCTGGCTAAGCGGCTTCTCCCCTGAGCGCACAACGGCCCCTGCCCAAGTTCTCCGCCTGGAGACGGCCCTGAGGAGCGCCGAGCTCACCCCGTTTAACGAGGGGCCAAAGCAGACGCCTGGGCGCCTAACTTCAGTCACCTGAATGCGAAAAAATTCTTAGCCCCGGGCGCTGGTGATTCCGAGACCTTAAAACACAACAAATACGCGCCGGGTCCCCCGGTGAGCCGGGCCCGCCGCCGAAGAGGAGGGCTGTTGGACACCGTTACAGGCGGCAGCACAAAACCGGGTTGCCTCGCTAGCCCTCTTCTGTGTGCGGTTCTCGGTGCAGGAACACAGCTCGGCTCCGGACCCCGAGGGCGGCGCCGCTTTCTTCGCGGGGAGCCCCTTGGGGGCGTTGTCTGAGCTCCGCGCGGCCAAGGCGCTGAGCCGCGGGCCAGCTGCGCTGCGGGCGCAACGGAACTGGGACAGATGCTGGGGGGGGGGGGGGGGGGCGGGTTGGCAGCGCTGTGTTAGAGAGATCAGAAGGGCTAAAGCAGCCTTGGGTGCATAAAAGGGGGGAGAGAAAGTTTAGTTTACCCTCTGCTGGAATCCTGTGTCCAGCTCTGCTGTTCCCAATTCAAGAAAGAGGTTGATAAATTGACAGGTTTCAGAGGAACAGCCGTGTTAGTCTGTATTCGCAAAAAGAACAGGAGGACTTGTGGCACCTTAGAGACTAACCAATTTATTTGAGCATGAGCTTTCGTGAGCTACATCTGATGAAGTGAGCTGTAGCTCACGAAAGCTCATGCTCAAATAAATTGGTTAGTCTCTAAGGTGCCACAAGTCCTCCTTTTCTTTTTGTTGATAAATTGGAAAGGGATCAGAGAAGAGCCAGGAGAACGATGAACGGATTAGAAAACACGTTTATAGCGACAGAATCAGGGAGCTCAACCTGTTCATCTCAACAAAGAGATGGCTAAGGGGTGATCTGATCACCGTTTCTAGGTATCTGCATAGGAAACAAATATCTGATCATGGGTTTATCAATGTAGCAGAAAGCGGTTTAACATGATCCAATGGCTGGAAGTTGATAAATGCAGATTGGAAATGAGGTGTATAGTTTAACACTGAGGACAATTAACCAGTGGAGCAGTTTACCAAGGGATTTTCCAGCAAGGGCAATTTTTAAGTCAAGAAGGAATGTTTCTTTAGAAGATATTCTATGGGAATTATTTTGGGGAAGTTCTGTGGTGGGTGATATTCAGGATGTCAGATTAAACGATCACAGTGGCCCCTTCTGGACTTGTAATCTGAGGCTCTGTAAAATCGACAGGGCTTTGGCAATTTACACCGCCCGATTGACTTCTCTGTAGTTATGTCAATTTACACCAGCTGCTGATCTGGCCCAGTGACTGAGGAGCTGGGGATCTTCTCCCACTGACTTCACATGAGCTACATCCATTTACACCAGGTGAGCATTTGGCCTCACGGATTTTTCTTGATTGACACCAGCTGGAAATCTGGCCAGTCTGATTGTAATGAAGATGGACTAGCAGATATTTTCATGCTAGGAATTCACTGGACTGGGTTTTAACAGCAACAAGGACACAAATGGTATACACGTTTTCTAGATTCACTAATTAACACAATAGCTTGTACCTGCCACCTCAAGGCAATGTTTTATCACTTCTTTTAACGGTGTTCTCGAAAAAAAATCAAGATGAAACAAGATTGTTAAAAAATGCAAACATGCAGTCAGAATATTTGGCTTCTCCCTATATCCAACTATTCCTTAACCCACGCCACCAAACAAGGTTTCAAATATACAGCTGTATGTCTGACTGGACGCTTTCTGTGCTGTGTTCATGGAGGAGAGGCTTTTCAAAGTGCCAAGGGAACTGCGCTCCTATCTTCCTTCAGCATTTTTTGCAAATCTCCTTCATGGAGCATGCAAAAAGTTGAAAACATATCAAGTTGCCTAGGGGATTTGGACACCCAAATCCTGTTATTTTTAATGGGAATTGAGTTTTCAAGGGTAACATTTTCAAAAGCACCCACAAGCTAGATTTGTAAAGGTATTTAGGTTAATTTAGGCTGGTTTTATAGGTATTTCAAGATGTAGATAGAAAAGGAGGACTTGTGGCACCTTAGAGACTAACCAATTTATTTGAGCATAAGCTTTCCTGAGCTACAGCTCACTTCATCGGATCCATACTGTGGAAAGTATGCATCCGATGAAGTGAGCTTTAGCTCACGAAAGCTTATGCTCAAATAAATTGGTTAGTCTCTAAGGTGCCACAAGTCCTCCTTTTCTTTTTGTGAATACAGACTAACACGGCTGGTTGTTACTCTGAAAGATGTAGATAGGCACTTGGTGGGGATTTCAAACCTGTCCAGATGCATTGATTTCAATGGGAGTTAGATATGTAGGTGCTTTTGAAAAATCTTACTAGACACCTTTCAACAGCCTTTATCACCTAAATACATTTAAATCTGTATCATAGGAGCTGAAGCCTCATTGAAAGTCGATGGGACTGACTGACAATCATTAAGTATCTAGGTGATTTCAATGGAAGTTAGGCACATAAGACTTTTGAGCATCTAAGCCATGGCTGCTTTTGAAAATTTTACCCATAATCAACCAAGGACTGTTCTGCTGTCAGTTTCTATACACAGCTGGATATTTCTGAACAATAAAATCAACCTTTCAACCACTTTACCCTTCCCCAGAAGCTGAAAAATACACTTGATAAATACTTACTTGGTTCAACTCTCAGCTGAGTGCCTTTCCCAAAGACCAAGGGCAATGTGTTAACACACTTCAAAGGGTCCCTACAAAAACTTACATGTTCCATCTCTCTCAGAGGAATGCTGGAACTCCATGAACTGACTCACAAACCCCAGATTTTTTCCCTTTAAATTAGAGCCCCACTTTCCAAAACAAAAATCAACAACCACCACCTAATCCAATTTCTTCAGTTTACACCCAAGAAACTCCAGACAAAGAAATCCAGCAACAAGCTGTAAAGTTGTTCCATTGATTCACCCCATATTTCAACCCTCTCTGAAAACTTTAATTACTTTTCTAAAACAACCTTAAATTTCCTGGGTGACATTTTCCCCGTCAGCCGGGCAATTTGGACATCCAATTCCCATTCATTCTGAAGGAACTTGGACATCCCAGTTGCTTAGGCAGTTTTCAAAACTTCACCCCGAGGTTATTGAGCCATTATTTCAGGAAGATGAAAAACACTCACGCTTCCTTTTGGGGATGAATTACTTACTTGGTTCCACAGTCACTTTGGTGCCTTTCCCGAAAATCAGTTTCTCATACTCCACAGAGTTAGAGAGTCATCGCAAAACCCACCTCGCGCATCAGCATTGAACCCTGGGGCCTGCGTTCTGAGACTGACCTAAAACCGTGCAAATCCACGGAACTTCAGTGGCGCTGAGGCATTTTTACACCAAGTCTGGCTCAGGTTACCACACCCTGAGCTAGTGTGTACCGGTGTAACGCCATCGACTTCAGTAGAGCTACGCCAATAGATACGAGCCAAGGATCTAGACCACTGGCTCCACGGCGGCTACACAAATATGCACCAGCTCGCGATCGGGTCCACTCACTCCAATAGAGCCACACCCAATGTACACTGGGGAGGCATCTGGCCCTTTGACTCCTATGGCATGAAGCTGGTTTACACTAGTTGGGATTATGGGCCATTCGGTCCAATGGAGCTGTGCAATGCATCTGAGCATCCAGAGCTGAGTCTTCAGCTGGCAAGAAAATCCTCTCAAACCCCAGAAAGCAAAATCATTTCTTTGTGGAACCACGTAGCAATGCTCCCCTTCCCTTCTAGTGTAATTTTAAACATACAAAGCTTTGTACTTACCTGGTTCTACTTTGACAGTGGTCCCTTTTCCGAAGATCAGTTTATCTGTATCCACATTGTTTGTAGCCTGCTGAAGAATAGGTCTCTAGAGGAGCTCCGTAGACATGCCAAGACAGAGGATTAAAAACAGGACTTTATCCTTGCAGGACACATTATTCAAAGCCAGGAAGTGTGTAACATGTCCTATTTCTGCCAAAAATTAGAAAAAATCATTCTGTAGTTGAACGATTCCAAAGACTTTGTGCCAGAAGATGCTTCTCAGCTAAACCTTCTTTCCAGCTCTTAGGATATTGCTCAAACTGTTTCTTGGGGGTTACATGGAAATAGGAGAAAAAGAATAAAATGAACTGTAGTTACGCCTCTGAAATTTTGGGTTAGTGTGTTTTTTGCCACGAAATATTGCTTTTCTTGCATCTGCAGGTTTTTGTACGGCACTCTATGGAGTTTGTGTCACTGTGGTAGTATATCCCCCCACCCCACAGTGCTGCACCTCTTTACAAAAAACACCTCTTCTTTCTTACTGTACAGAGCTGTGAGAGTGCATGCAGCCATGTGACTTCCCAACAGACTGTTCCAAGGAAATGAAAGCGGTTGCTTACCACAGCTTCATTCCAGCCTCGGCAACATGAAGATGGGCCAAGGTTTTCAGACTTGGGGGAGCTAAAGCTTGAGTTCAAGACTGGCACTTTCAAAGGAGCCTAAGGAAGTTAGACATAGAGATTTTCAATGCTAACTAAGGTATTTGGAGACAGATTAACAGAGGTATTTAGACACCTAGTGGGATTCTTAAAAGGAGTTAAGTAGTTTAGGAGCCTAACTCTCATTGTAATCCATGGGAGTTAGGAATTTAGGGCCAAATTTGTAAAGATATTTAGGTGCCTGGAGAGATTTTCAAAAGCATCTATGTGCCTAAAGCGCATTGATTTTCAATGGGAATTACACACATGGAGGTGGAGTTATTATGTCAGTGTAGCAGAGCACTTACTTCCACAGCAGCAAGGCTGTAGTGTGGACACTGACATAAGTAGGTCAACATAAGCTGCCTTACATTGACCTAACTCTCTAGCCTCAGGCTCCCATGTCCCAAAATGACTTTTGAAAATGGGACTTAAGCTCCTAACTCACTCAAGTACTATTGAAAAATGTACCCCATGCAAATTTAAAAGCCTAGCTTTACTCCATCATTTTTAAAAGCCTCAGCCAAAACTTTCACAGAGTCGAACCAAGACTCCACCTGCAGAGTGTCGATGGTTGGAAAATGGGATTCCCTCCTCCCCCCCCCCAAAAAAAACCCAACAGTCTTTTAAAAACTTACAAAATTGACTTTTCAGTGAAAATATCAAAAAATGAAGTATTTTGTCCCGCACCAAAAAACAAACATTTTCACTCAGAAATTCAGATGTGGTGCCTCACGGGAGTTGTCGTTTGGCTGCCTCATGCTCCCCTTCTTTAAGGGCTGGACTACCTGATTGGACTACATCTCCCATGATGCTCTATGCCCCCCCCCACCCATGGTGAGGGGAGATGGCTCCATCATGGGAGTCTTTGCCCTGGTGCATCATGAGGAATGTAGTCTTCTGGGGAGCCTAGTCCATAGCGGGGAATGGGGACATGAAACAACTAAATTACAACTCACATGAGGCACAAAGACAGGATATCTAAATTGCAATATTTTGGTTTCAACCAAAATATTTCACTTTCACCAAAAATATTTAACTTTGGGGAGCATTTCCTTTTTGGATGAAAATTTTCATTTAATCAAAAACCCACTTTTCTATCACAGACGAGTTTGGTTGGAAAATTTTCAACCAATCCTACTGCAGTGGCATCAGTCTCACTTTTCTATCTTCATATTAGTTATTTTAAACCCTGAGCCAGCAAAGATTTGTGTATGTGCTTAATTTTAAGCATGAGAATAGTCCTCATGGACTTCTTTACAGAATTATTGCCTAAAGATATAGCAATTATTTTGAGAAGTCATGGAAGACGGGAGAGATTCTAGAAGACTGGAAAAGGGCAAATCTAGTGCCCATCTATAAAAAGGGAAATAAGGACAACCCAGGGAATTACAGACCAGTCATCTTAACTTCTGTATCCGGAAAGATAATGGAGCAAAGAATTAAGCAATCAATTTCCAAACATCTAGAAGATAATAAGGTGATATGTAACAGTGAGCATGGATTTCTCTAAAACAAATCATGTCAAACCAACCTGATAGCTTTCTTTGACAGGGTAACAAACCTTGTGGATGGGGGGAAGCGGTAGATGTGGTATATCTTGATTTTAGTAAAGCTTTTGATACTGTTCCACATGACCATCTCATAAATAAACTAGGGAAATGCAACGTAAATGGAGCTACTATAAGGTGGGTGCAAAACTGGTTGGAAAAGCATTCCCAGAGAGTAGTTATCAGTGGTTCAGAGTCATGCTGGAAGGGCATAAAGAGTGGGGTCCCACAGGGATCAGTTCTGGGTCCAGTTATGGTCAATATCTTCATCAATGATTTAGATACTGGCATGCAGGGTACACTTATCAAGTTTGCAGATGGTACCAAGCTGGGAGGGTTTGCAAGTGCTTTGGCGAACAGAATTAAAATTCAAAATGATTTGGAGAAACTGGAGAAATGGTCTGAAGTAAATAGGATGAAATTCAATAAGGACAAATGCAAAGTACTCTACTTAGGAAGGAACAATCAGTTGCACACATACAAAATGGGAAATGACTACCTCGGAAGGAGAACTGCGGAAAGGGATCTGGGTATCATAGTGGACCACAAGCTAAATATGAGTCAACAGTGTAACACTGTTGCAAAAAAAGCAAACATCCTTCTGAGATGTATTAGGAGGAGTCTTGTAAGCAAGACACAAGAAGAAAAGAAGTACTTGTGGCACCTTAGAGACTAACTAATTTATTTGAGCACAAGCTTTTGTGAGCTACAGCTCACTTCATCGGATGCATAAAGTGGAAAATACAATGAGGATGTTTTTATACACACAGACCATGAAAAAATGGGTGTTTATCACTACAAAAGGTTTTCTCTCCCCCCACCCCACTCTCCTGCTGGTAATAGCTTATCTAAAATGATCACTCTCCTTACAATGTGTATGATAATCAAGGTGGGCCATTTCCAGCACAAATCCAGAGTTTAACAAGAACTTCTGGGGGGGGGCGGGTGGTAGGAAAAAACAAGGGGAAATAGGTTACCTTGCATAATGACTTAGCCACTCCCAGTCTCTATTCAAGCCTAAGTTAATTGTATCCAATTTGCAAATGAATTCCAATTCAACAGTCTCTCGTTGGAGTCTGTTTCTGAAGTTTTTCTGTTGTAATATCGCAACTTTCATGTCTGTAATCGCGTGACCAGAGAGATTGAAGTGTTCTCCAGCTGGTTTTCGAATGTTATAATTCTTGACATCTGATTTGTCCATTTATTCTTTTACATAGAGACTGTCCAGTTTGACATGAAAGTTGCAATATTACAACAGAAAAACTTCAGAAACAGACTCCAAGGAGAGACTGCTGAATTGGAATTCATTTGCAAATTGGATACAATTAACTTAGGCTTGAATAGAGACTGGGAGTGGTTGAGTCATTATAAAAAGTAACCTATTTCCCCTTGTTTATTCCTTCCCCCCTTTCCCCCCAACTGTTCCTCAGACATTCTTGTTAAACCCTGGATTTGTGCTGGAAAGGCCCACCTTGATTATCATACACATTGTAAGAAGAGTGATCACTTTAGATAAGCTATTACCAGCAGGAGAGTGGGGTGGGGGGAGAGAAAACCTTTTAAAGTGATAAACACCCATTTTTTCATGGTCTGTGTGTATAAAAACATCCTCATTGTATTTTCCACTTTATGTATCCGATGAAGTGAGCTGTAGCTCATGAAAGCTTATGCTCAAATAAAATGGTTAGTCTCTAAGGTGCCACAAGTACTCCTTTTCTTTTTGTGAATACAGACTAACACGGCTGTTACTCTAAAGACACAAGAAGTAATTCTTCTGCTCTCCTCCACACTAATTAGGCTTCACCTCAGGTATTGTGTCCAGTTCTGGGTGGCACATTTCAGGAAAGATGTGGACAAATTGGAAAAAGTCCAGAGAAGAGCAACAAAAATGATTGAAGGTCTAGAAAACCTGACCTGTGAGGGAAGATTGAAAAATTGGGTTTGTTTAGTCTGGAAAAGAGAAGACTGAGAGGGGACATGATAACCGTTTTCAAGTATGTAAAAGGTTGTTATAGGGAGGAGGAAGAAAAATTGTTTTTCTTAAGCTCTGATGATAGGATAAGAAGCAATGGGCTAAAATTGCAGCAAGGGAGGTTTAGGTTGGACATTAGGAAAAAACTTTCTAGTTGGTTAAGCACTGGAATAAATTGCCCAGGGAGGTTGTGGAATCTCCATCATTGGAGATGTTTAAGAACAGGTTGGACAAACACCTGTCAGGGATGGGCTAGATAATTATTCCTGCCATGAGTGCAGGGGACTGGACTAGATGACTTCTCAAGATCCCTTCCAGTTCTATGATTCTATGAATATTTCTTGAGGTGTGCCAATCCCATCTTTTGGGACTTTAAAAATTAAGCCTGGATAAAAATACTAGCCAAAGACTTCTTCCTCCGTTGGGCCCCACAGAGGTGGACTAGATGAAAGAATATATTTTCATCTCTGAAATGTTATAATCTATCTATTCCCACACACACCGCTTGTGACCATTCTTGGGACACGCAGGGATGTGAGTCACCTTGTTGCCACCTGCCTTCAGTGTGGGGGAGTCTTGCCTGTTCCTGGCAGGGTGTCAGTTCCCGAAAAAAAACAGCCTCTCCTCTGGGCTATTCCAGCTGTTCCTTTGCCCTGCAGGTTGACAATAGCTGCACCCCAGCCCCTGAGTCCCTTCAGTATGTCTCCTTCTGGTGTCTAGGCCCTGATCATTGGATACCCACAGAAAGTCCCGATCCTCTGTTCCCAAAGGAGCAGCGTACCCCAGTTTACCAGTTTTACCTTAGAGCACTGGTTCTGGACCACACACAGCACCTGAGTTGGATGCTAGTAAAACAAAAGAAAAATAATTGAAGAAAGAACAGAGACTGAAATAGAAACTAGTGTGAGTGATAGCTACATGCAAAAGAAAATCATAAAATGTGAATTAGGGCCTACATTTATTAATAGTTACTTTCCTAGATAATCAAGTAGATTCTCTCTTTGAAAGTCAGTCTTGCTACCCCGCAGCTAGCAGCACTTGCTAGCCCCTAGTCTTTCATCAAGTTAAGTCCTCAGCAGTGGGTACAGAGGGTCTTTCTCTGCCCTGTGATCTATTGAATGGGTCTCTTGTGTTTGTTCACAGACAGGGCCATGCCATCACTGCATTGCTTTCACTTCTCACTCCCAAGTGGTTTTGATATTTACAGTTTGTCTTTGATGGTTGTCCATTGACTTTTCTGGATTGCCACAAAGTAGACAATTGAGCAATACATTACATCAATGGCTAGCCAGTGAGGGGTGTAAATTCCTGACCGCCTGAATGACCCATCACCAAGACATAGGATTTCCTGGTGACTCACTTTCCCTCCAAGACCATAAAGGCATAATTTTCAATATAATTACATTATTCCCTAAATAGAACCCATAACACATCTCACCATGACTATGGATAGCTATGATTTACAAGCTTTCATGCTCAGATGCTAGCATTTATGGATAAATACTGTGAAAGCTGTGTATTAGGTTTAGTGAATTTGTCCAGTCTGAGGCAAGTTGCCTGTAAAGAACAGGTAACCCTTTGTCATTTTGGCCCCCGTGTCACACCCTGTTATCTAGCTAGCTAACGAGCTATCTCACAGTGATCATAGTGATCAGGTTATTCACCACAGCATAGCAAGGTCCCCAAGAGATTTCAAGGAGTTCTCTGCCTTTTTTAACCAGGGGAACCTTTGCATGGAGTATGCCAGGGGATTGTTCATTTTGTTCCATTCTTTTGATTGGTTGGTTGGTAGGTTTGGTTTGGCTTTGGGGAGATTGGAAGGGGTTGGTTTTGTGCCGGGAGGGGGGGGAGGTTGTTTTGTTTTTATTTATTAGTTTTCTGTTCATTTTTTGTTTGTTTGTTTTTCTGTTTGTTTTTTATTGTGGGGTTTGCTGTTGTGGCTGTCAACTAGTCCTGGTGTGAAAGATTTATTAAAGAAGTCATTGTGACATGAAGTAAGGAGCATCACAGTGGGGTAGACAAATCCCCTTTGGAAGTTTGCTTCCCAGCCTGATCCTCCTTCACCAAGAATGCTGCCTTGACTCTAATAAATGGAACAACCTGTGCACGAATGTATCACTTTCTGTGGTTTAGATTAAAAGCAGCTGCCCTTTCATTATCTTTTTAACCTCCTTCCTTCGGTGCATCTAAAGATACAGTACACTCCACCTGCAGAAACTACAGTGTTGGTTTATGTACAGTAACTCAGTTATCTTCAATCACTGTGGTACGTAGTATACACAGTGATAAACCGCGCTACAAAAACCTCCCAGACTTCACTCTACCTCCACAGGACACAATCATGCATTCTCAAGCACCGGGTTTACCAAACCCCAGCTAGTCTGTAATTGCCCTGACAAAATACTGTGCTTATCATCTGAAAATAGAGATTCCATAATTACTTTTTTGAAAGATTAAGAGCCTGGCCCACAGCAGGTGTAAATCAATGTTGCTCCATTCAGGTCAGTGGATCCCTGATAATTGACATTGGCTGGGGATCTGACCCTAAGTTTCCTTTGTTATTTTAAAGAGGCATTTATAGAGAACTAGGCTGGGATTTTCAAAGGAGAGGAGGGGAGTTAAGCACCCAGATTACATTGACTTTCAATGAAAGGTTTGTCCACGAGTTCCTTTAGCTGCTTTGGAAGTTTAACCCTTAATATCCTGGGAATTTTCTTTAAAATAGTCTGATCTCTCTCTCCACCCGTAGGTATCTTTTGAAAAGTAGAGACCCAGACCTCATTGAAATCCTTTATGATCCTTTGAAAATCTTAATTTGGGGCTCAAATTTTCAGAGTTGTCAGGGACATTTGGGAGCCATAAAACAAACTTTTACCAGCACTCTTCCAGGGCAGCACAAAGAATGAGTCTGTGACACAAGAACTCTTTGGAGAGTTTAAAGTTAAAAATGTGGTTATTTGTGTCTAATAATAATAATAATTAATAATAATACAATTAATAGTAAAACCTATAATGCTTTTTCTTGTGTAGATCTCAAAATTATTGAACAAGGAGGTCAGTATATCATCCCCATTTTACAGATGGGGAAGCTGAAAAACAGAGAAGGACATGACTCTTGCTGGGTTGTTGGTTATTTGTTTGATTCATTATTTGCGTGGTGTTGGAGAGTTTGGCTGATTGACCAGTTGGGTTTTTATGTGGTTGCTCAATCACTCTTTTATCTGATTAGGGGGTGTCACGCTGTCTGCAGTGGTGCACAACCATGAGAGCCCACCTCAGCGCAGACGGCCAGAAGCAGGGCGGGCAGCCCGACTGGTGGTGTGTTCTATCATTACATTTCACAAACCCAATAATAAATGTGAACTCCTGAAGTACAAGGTCGCAGACAATCCCCTGAGGCACTCCAGTCTCTCTTGCACCCAGCCAAGCTGGACTATGTGATCAATGGTTACACCAAAAATCATAAATCATCAGGTTACACCCAGGCCCAGAGACCAGTCACTCAGTCAGGTTGATTAGCATTCGAGATCGCACACCAGAGACAATGCTGGACGCCAATTCTATAGTAAACTAACTAAAGGTTTATTAGCTAGGACAAAGGAATGAGAGTTACTGAGAGGTTAAAGCACATAAAAATATATGTACAGGTGAGTCATGATCTATGACTCCCAATGGTAGCAGAGATGTAGTAATCTGCCAGTTTTCCAAAGTCTCTTGGGGCTACCCAGAATAACCCTGGGGATCTCTGTCTTCTCATTAGAATTCAAACAGTCCAGAGGTGAAGATTTTTGCCTTGTGTCCATACTTACAGCATCTGCTCACAGGGTACGGGGGTCACCACCCACGTGGGCTCTTTCTTGGAGAGCAGTCTCTGCGTTTAGAGCCTTTGAGTTCCAGTCACCACCTACAGAACACTCCTTGCTTTGAAATTAGCACTTTCCTATTAAAGTTCTGCATTTGCATTGCACAAGGCTTCGTTCTCATTTGGTGGCTTATTTAATCACTGGGAGGGGGGGTATGCGCAAGGTACATGTTTGCTATTACATTATAGCAGGACACAGGTACGTGAAAACAATGCATGCAGCGTCCTATCAGTTTTCATGACGTTTAAACACCAACTACATTATAATATATCTAACAATCGCTTTAGTCTGTGGTAGTACACAGGTGAACTGGCCGGGCTTCCAGCTGTGAACTTGTAAGAGTGCGGTAAGGCCTGGGGCTTTGGCCTGGTCTGCCAGCTTCACAGGGCTTCGTTCTTTGTGTTTCCTTGGTTCATTATTCCTTTGACCATCGGGTTCCTTGCTTGATTTGCTGCTTGGTTTCTTATTTGTTTAGTTGATTTGGGTTATATACTTGATTGGTTTAATTTATTATTCATTCATTTTTAATACTTGATTGCTCACTTAGTGGGTTATTTGTTTGTCTGGTTATTTCTTTGGTTTCTTGACTGAGAATTTGGTTGGCTTGGGGGCTGATGTTTAGGTTGCTGGTTTGCTGGGTTGTATTACTTTATGAATTATTATCGTTGCTATTGTTAAAGGCACTGTATTGCTCTGGGGGTTGCCAATTACATTGTTATGACTGTTGTCACTGATAGTGTTGTTTTTATTCCCTTTGCTATTGTTGTTGTAACGCAGTGCTGTTGCTATTGTGTGTGTTTATACAACCTTATTAAATTCTTCTTTCCTTTTTATTATATGGATTTGTTTCTGTTTTGTCCTTTTCATAAATGAAGGGGATAAAATCACCCAGCCCCAACAATCTCTCTCCAGACTGTCTTTAAATCCCTTCCAGTGAAAAGAGGAAGTTCTGTGGGTTTTCTCACCTCTACCTGCACAGACCCCTCTTCCCCTGACTCCCAACCCCCACAGGGCAGTGGATGTTTGTCTGGGCTGGCCACACACCTGGGACTTGCCTGGAGAGCATGTTCCCATGCTGTGTGTCGTGGTTTGGTTCGGAGAACTCAGGGACTATGTCAGTCTGGGCCACCCTTCCCACAAAACCGCAAGCCTTTTGATTTCTCTGAAACTGCAGGGAAAGCTGCTGATGATTAACATTTGCAGTGTTTCTCCCATTGCTGTGCTGACAGGTCTTTGAAAAATATGTTCTTTTCAATTTGTTTCAGAACAAAAACTTGGCAGGAGGCGCTCACGTACCGTGATGGTAAGTGTGGCAGGAGAGAAAGAGAGAGTGTGAGAGTTTCTGCATGTGAGAGTTCAGAGGGAAGGAAAGAGACAGAGGCAGAGGTCCAGTTTAAGAGTTTAGGCAGCATTCAGAAGGGAATCTCAGGGTTAGATTTGTCTGCACCCTGGCCCTTTAAGGATCGAGGGCCTGCGAAGGAAGTCAAAGGGGCTCTGAAAGGACTCAGCAGCAATGGGGCTACTGCAACTTGAGTTTGTTTGGTTCTGGATAATAAGTTTAATAAAACTCCAGTTTTAAAACTCTCTTTGGTCTGAATGTAATGTTTCCATGTGGTTTCTTCTGAAGTCTCTTTAATCCTACTTCTGCCTTTATTTCCCTCTGGCATGAAGCCCACCCTCAGACACTCTGCAACTCCTCACGCCCCTCAGAGAGATCTTTCAGATTTTTGCCTCGCTCCTGCTTTGCTCCCAATCACTGTGTCTCCTATCCTCTGGCACAGTGATAGCTGGCACTGTCAGCACTTGTCAGGGCCCTCAGCTGGAAATAAAACTGGTTCTTGGAAGTGTCCCTGGAGATTATTATTCGGCTCTTCAATGATGGGCCATATGCAGTATCCCCCTTGGAATCAATCAGCCCCATCCATTCCAGCCCGTTCCTGGGACTCTGCTTGAACCAATACCAGAAGGTCCCTCCACCCGTGATGTAGGAACCATAGACAGCACAATTCAGTTGCAGAGTCTCTGAGGGCCGCACCACTGCTGGGCCAAACTCCACCAGTCTAAATGGGGGAAGGTCACCTAGAAAAATGGAGAAGGGGTGCAAAATTAATAGACCCACCCTGCCAGATTGTCTCCCCTGACACACACCCTGCAAGTGCATCCTCTGTAAAAAAAACTCACACAACACTGGGGTGCCCAGAAAACTCAGAAGGAGCAAAGATACTCCCATTTCTACCACTGGAGAGCAGCACAAGGTGGCTACCTGAGCTTCTGGGCAGAGAACATTTCTGCAGATCTGGGAGCTTCTAGATAGGAAATCCGGGGTGGTGATTGATCCTAGAAGGTTCAGCCAATGGGGGGGAAGCTCACAAGAAGAGTCTTGCCTATCTCTGTGTCTATCACACTTTTGTGTGTATCTGTCTGCTTCAAAGCACTCACATTAAACCCCAGATAGCTACAGCTCCATAAAAATCACAGACTCTTGTTTCAACTATGATTTTACGGTGGTAGTTATCTTGCTGTTTTGTGTGTGTGTGTGTGTACGCACACACACAGAGCCATGTATGAAGTCTGCCTACATAACATCTTCCCAACAGGGATGCTAAAAAATGGACTCATTAGTGAATACTCTACATGGGCCTCCAATGCATGGTGGAAACCACTGCTACTCTCTGCTTTGCTAAAAGGAAAGATTGATGATGATGATGGGGGTTTCTTTCCAGATGGGAAACTGAGACACCAAGAACACCTTTCTCATCCCAGAAAAGCAGCCTAACACAACTAACACACATTCCGGCAATGTGGCTTGTCTCTGCCTAGTGGCTAGAGCATACAATCAGGTTTGTGAGTGAGTTTTTGAATCAAAAGATTTTAAACTGTTTGCAAACAGACTTGGAGGAATACAATTTTTTAAATAATTTCCATGGGTAATATCAATGTTTATTTTAAGCATTTTTTTATATTTAGCTGTTTAAATTTTCACAGTTGTGCAAAATGATGGGTTTTAAGTCTTTTTATCTATTTAAATGTTCACAGTTTGGAGAAAATATGAGGGTCAGACAATAATTATTTAATGGCAGCAAATGTTGCAATTCAAAAAGTTCACACTTTATAACCATTAAAACACAAATGGTCAACATCACATGTCAAAATATACAGAATAAATAGCCTTAACGAAGACGCTAATAAATTCTCAATTGCTATTTTTCTTACTTTGCCTGTCTGTAAATGTTGATGATTATTCATGGAAATGTGTTTTCATCTGTTTGTGTGTGTACAGAGAAATCAGACATTTACCAACAGCTCCTGACAGAAATCGAACCCTTCCAAGCCGAGATAGAAATAATTTCTCATAGATTTTAAGGCTAGAGGGGCCATCTGCTCTCACCTCTTATTTAACACAGACCGGAGAAGTCTAGCCAGTGCCTCCAGCATCAACCCCAATTACTTGTGGTTGGCCTTTGAGAAAGAAACGCCCCATCTCTCTTTGAACCACTCCCTTTGCGCCCCACGCCCGGAGATGGGATGGGGGTAAACAGGACACAGCCCAGTAATGCAGGGGAGAGGCTGAGAAGAGTCAGGGGAGGCGGATGTGACTCTGTGGGTGTTGGTGGGTGTTTCTGAGAGTGAGCATAAGAACAGCCCATCTGGGTCAGAGCAAAGGACCATCTATGCCAGTGTCCTGTCTTCCGACAGCGGCCAGTGCCAGGTGCCCCAGAGGGAATGAACAGAACAGGGCCAGGAGGGAATGATCCATCCCCTGTTGTCCAGTCCCGGCATCCAGCAGTCAGAAGCTGAGTGGTACCGGGGAGGGGAGTGGGTGCAGGTGGGATATTTTTGCAGGCGGGTAGATGTGACTGTGGGTGTGAGGTTGTGGGTGGGGCACATTCTGGGTCTGGGTGTGAATATGTGGATGGGGGCGGGGGTTGACACTGTGTTTTCATTGGGTGTGAGTGCAGTGCTTAATTTGTAATGAAAGAGGTGCTGGGGCCCAAGCAACATCTGTACGTTCATAGCTGACACGGCAAACCAGAGGGGCCAGGCTCAGCCCTGGCACAGATTAAGCCCTGAGCGAGTGAGTGTGACTGTAGGTGAGCTGGGGGTTGTGTCTCTCTGTGAGAGGGCTAGGACTCTGTGGCAAGGTGGGGTGCTGAAGTGTCCGTGTGTGTCCTACTCTCTCTGGCTGGTAAGGAGAGTAGCTAACACCCTGGCCTGTGCGGTCCCTTCTCCCCCTATGGTTCAATGATCCTGTGAAATGTCTGCACCACCCGACAGCGAAGCCTACCCACCATTGCCTGTATCACTGCCCCTCCCCGTGCATGGGCCCCGCTGACATTTCGAGCCACCTCCTTTTTGTGCCAGCCCCCCCCCCAATCTCTGTCACTGTGTGTCCCCTGGCACAGTAATACGTGGCGGGGTCCACAGCAGTCAGGGCGCCGAGCTGCAGAGAGACCTGGTTCTCCGGGGCATCTGCAGAGATGGTGACCATGCTCTGCAGGGAAGGGGGGAAGGATGTCTGCCCCGTAGAGGGGTGTATCCACCCCAGCAACTCCAGCCCATTCCCGGGAGGCTGCCGGATCCAGTGCCAGTAGGAGTGCTGACTGTCACAAAGTCCCTGGGCGATGCTCTGAAATTGCTCCCCATGAAGCCAGGCAGGACTCTGGGGCAGTCGCCTTTCTGTGAGCAGCCTGTCTGCAGGACACACAGCTCACACAGCTTCCACCTTCCTGGGTCTGACCTCAGATGCATTCAGCATCCTCTGCCCCTCAGGGAAGCCAGAGGGTCCTGCACCCCCAACTCCTCAGTCAGACTTGACTCTCAGCCAGCCAGTAAAACAGAAGGTTTATTAGACGACAGGAACATGGTCTAAAACAGAGCTTGCAGGTGCAGAGAACCGGACCCCTTCACTGGGTCCATTTTGGGGGGCAGTGAGCCAGACAACCACGTCTACCCTTCACTCCATGTCTCCAGCCAACCCCAAACTGACTCTCTCCAGCCCCTCCTCCTCTGGGCTTTGTCCCTTTCCCAGCAGGACGTCACCTGATTCCTTTGTTCTCCAACCCTTCAGCTCTCACCTTGCAGGGGGGAAGGGCCCAGGCCATCAGTTGCCAGGAAACAGGGTGTTGGCCATTCTCTGTGTCCAGACCCCTGCACACACCTGCCCTCTAGGTCTCTGCAATGATCATATACCCTTAGCCCACTGTCACGGAGTCTCTGGTCGATGCTCTGGAACTGCTCCCCATGAAGCCAGTCAGGACTCTGGGGCAGTCACCTTTCTGTGAGCAGCCTGTCTTCAGGACACACAGCTCACACAGCTTCCACCTTCCTGGGTCTGACCTCGGAGCATTCAGCATCCTCTGCCCCTCCCTGCGCTTCCCTCAGCGAGTCTGCTCAGGCAGGGCTCCTGGGGAAGCCAGAGGGTCCTGCACCCCAACTTCGCAGTCAGACCTGACTCTCAGCCAGCCAGTAAAACAGAGGTTTATTAGACGACAGGAACATGGTCTAAAACAGAGCTTGCAGGTGCAGAGAACAGGACCCCTCAGCTGGGTCCATTTTGGGGGGGGGCAGTGAGCCAGACAACCACGTCTGCCCTTCACTCCATGTCCCAGCCAGCCCCCAAACTGAAAACTCCCTCCAGCCCCTCCTCCTCTGGGCTTTGTTCCTTTCCCGGGCCAGGTGGTCACCTGATTCCTTTGTTCTCCAACCCTTTAGCTCTCACCTTGCAGGGGGGAAGGGCCCAGGCCATCAGTTGCCAGGAAACAGGGTGTCGGCCATTCTCTGTGTCCAGACTCCTGCACACACCTGCCCTCTAGGGCTCTGCAATGATCATACACCCTTACCCCACCCCCTAGACACCCAAGAACTGCCCAGGGGAAACCGAGGTACCCCCACACCACTCGGAAGAAACATCAAGAACAGTCCCACTTCGTCACACCCACCACCTAGATACTTAAGAACTGCCTAGGGGAAACTGAGGCACCCCACACTAGTCAGAGGGAACATTAAGAACAGTCCCACTTCCTTACACTGACCAGTGATGGAGAACCCAGAGACAGCACAGGTGAGCAGGAGGGGCTCGGAGACCTGCCCCACCCCTGGGCCGGACGCCTGTCTCAGATTCTCCTCTCTCTCTCACACACACACACTCTCATGTGGCCAGGGCTAGCGCAGCCAGGAAATAGCCGGTCATTTGTCAGAAAGGACCCCAGAACCTCAGTTCCCCAGTTCAGCTGCTCAGCAGACAGGAGAGACTGTTGCAATCGCAGGCCCGGATTGGGGATTCCGAAACTGCCGGACTCCTGTAACAAAGTCTCTGCTGCCCATTCTCCAGCGCAGGTGTTTCCTCTTTCTCTGCTTCTCTCCAGCTTCCTGGCAGCCTCTGACAAAGCGTCTCCTTCAAGGGACAGCGGATGGGGGCGGACCGCAAGGGCAAAGTCAGGTGCCTTCTCTCTGGGAGGGGACGCGTGTGGCTGGCCCCCTTTGTGTCCCAGGCCCCCGGTCTCTGTGTCACCGTGTCTCTCCAGGCGCAGTAATAGGTGGCGGTGTCCGCAGCTGTCAGGGAGCGGAGCGTCAGGGAGACCTGGTTCTTGGCGGTGTCTGCAGAGATGGTGATCTGGCCTTGGAGAGACGGAGCGTGTGTGCTCCTGCTATATAGATATACCCGTCCCATGTATTCTAGCCCTTCTCCAGGAGGCTGACGGAGCCAGTGCCATACGTAATCCCGAGAAGTGACGGAGACCCCGGAGACAGCGCAGGTCAGTGGGATGGGCTCGGAGACCTTCCCCACCCCAGGGCCGGTGGCCACCAGCTGCAGCTGGGAAAGGGCACCTAGAAACAAGCGTGGGAGAGTCCAAAATAATCCTTTAATCAGATGCCCAGGGAGCAAAGGCTCCCTCTGCCTCCCCCCTGGTCACACACACAGAGAAACGCAAACAGCCACACACAGAGACACACAGAGACTCACACGGCGCCAGGGCCAGCCCCAGGAGGACACATCTAATCATTTGGAAGGTGTCAAAACTCTCCAGTCCAGCCGCTGACCCAACGGAGCTCGGACAGCTCGGGCGAGTCGGCTGAAGCGTGAGCCTCGGGCTGCAAACCTCTGCCGACACCTGTAACAAATTCTAGCTCGCAGGCAGACACAGAAAGGTTCGCGCTCTGTGATGCGTAGGGATCGGGTACTAACCCTACATAAATAGTCGGGGAGCCCTCTAGAGGTCTTCCTTATCTTCGGCTGCAGGAGCCCCCAGAACCCGGCGGAGAAGCCGTGTCGGTAAGTAGCCAGACGCTGCATGTCTTCCTCTAGCTGTTTGGAAGTCAGCTCTCACCGTGTGGTTTCCCTGTGTTGTATAAAGAGCAACAGACACAGCACAGTATGAGTGTGTGAGTCCTGGCTCTGTCTGCCTGTGTCTCTTTCTCTTTTCCCCGGACGCCCCGCTTGTGGTCTTGGTTGGGATTTCCAAAGCTGCCTAAGGGAGTTAGGCACTCAAATCCCAATAAACCCCAAAGGGAGTCAGACACCTAGGTCCTTTCACCTCCTTTGAAATCCCCAGTCCCCCTCCTTCTCTGTTCCCCACCAATTCTTCATCTATCACCTCTTCCTCTCACCGTGTTACAGACCTAGATAGTGGGGACCTTTTCTGACTTGAAAATTTGAAGTTCCCTTGATTCTTTAAAGCAACAGATCTTCTATGGCTTTCAGAGGGGTTTTCTCACTGTAAAAACTGATTTACACTTGGCTATGTTTGTTGCATGTTTTGTATCTGGAGTTTTTAAAATAAAACGTGTACCCCTAAAAAGAGTCGCAAGTGAATTTAAATAAATATTCAAGATCGCATGTTGATTCTGTTGTGTTGTTATTGGTTAGTGTTTGTTGCGAAGTTTTGGTTACCGGATTTCAGTATGTTGGGAATTGATTTGTGTGTTGTCCATTGGGATTTTTGTTTGCAGTTATTTCTTATTGGTTATTGGTTATCTGCTTCGGTGATTGCTTTGAAACTATTGAATCTCTGTCCAGACGTGAAGAAGAATCGCTCCTCCAGCTCCGCCTCTGGTCCCGACCAGCTGTGAACGCTCAGGGAGGCTGCGTAAACCCCGGGCTCAGGTTAAGGCTTTGCAGCCGCGGCTTTCAGAGAGCCGGAGCGCCCAGGGGACGGGAGCTGGGATGAGGCGCTGAGTAGATCCTCCCCTTTGCAAACCCCCAGCAATGCGCTGGGAAGGGAGAGGGAAGGGTGCTGTGTGTCTGTCTGTCTTTCCTCCTCTCGCTGTGTCTCACCCGTCTGCAGAACAGCAGGCAGACCCAAGCCAGGTCCCAGTGTGGCACACCCCCTCTGGGCCAGCTCTGTTAGTGTGATGGAAGCGGTAGGGTTGGGGTTTCCTCTGTCCCCGAGGATTCACACCTCCCCGGTACCTCTATGTGACGAAGTGGGACTGTTCTTAATGTTTCCTCTGAATAGTGTGGGGGTGCCTCAGTTTCCCCTAGGCAGTTCTTAAGTATCTAGGGGGTGGAGTAAGGGTGTATGATCATTGCAGAGCCCTAGAGGGCATGTGTGTGCAGGAGTCTGGACACAGAGAATGGCCAACACCCTGTTTCCTGGCAACTGATGGCCTGGGCCCTTCCCCCCTGCAAGGTGAGAGCTGAAGGGTTGGAGAACAAAGGAATCAGGTGACCACCTGGCCCGGGAAAGGAACAAAGCCCAGAGGAGGAGGGGCTGGAGGGAGTTTTCAGTTTGGGGGCTGGCTGGGACATGGAGTGAAGGGCAGACGTGGTTGTCTGGCTCACTGCCCCCCCCCAAAATGGACCCAGCTGAGGGGTCCTGTTCTCTGCACCTGCAAGCTCTGTGTTAGACCATGTTCCTGTCGTCTAATAAACCTTCTGTTTTACTGGCTGGCTGAGAGTCCCGTCTGACTGCGGAGTTGGGGTGCAGGACCCTCTGGCTTCCCCAGGAGCCCCGCCTGAGCGGACTCACTGGGGGGAAGCGCACGGAGGGGCAGAGGATGCTGAATGCTCCGAGGTCAGACCCAGGAAGGTGGAAGCTGTGTGAGCTGTGTGTCCTGCAGACAGGCTGCTCACAGAAAGGCGACTACCCCAGAGTCCTGACTGGCTTCATGGGGAGCAGTTCCAGAGCATCGCCCGGGGACTCCGTGACAACTGGTGGCAGAGGTGGGATGTACTGCACCCCATGGGTGGCACTTCCTGCAGTAAGTGACTGGGGAGCAGTAACACGAAGGGGGATTGCCGAGGACCAGGCATGCTGAAGGCTCAGAGAGGAGCAGTTTCGGGGGGCAGTTAACCCCTGGGAGTGTGTGACCAGCGAGAAGGACTGTGCAGTAATGGGGTCCCCCTGGGGACTGCAGTGAGCAGTCTCAGGGGCAGAGGAGCCTGCAGCTTGGCCCGGGGAGAGAGAAGGACTTTTGCAGTAACAGGGTTCCCCTGGGGATTGCAGCGAGCAGTCCAAGGGGCGGAGGAGTCTGCAGCTCGACCCTGGCAAAGAGGTGGTGACCTTGAGAAGGGCTGGCACACTAGGGGTTCTCCCTGGAAACCGTGGGGAGCTGAGAACACACGGGCCTGTGAGTCCACAACAACTTGGGAGGAGCGGAGTGATGGTCTGTCACCGTCTCCTTAAGAAGGACATTGTAACCCTGTGCAAAAAGAGAGGGTTGAGCGTTGGAAAGTTCACCAAAGCAGAGTTAATCGTGCAGCTGGAGGAGGATGACAGCTCTAAGGAACAGATTACTGACCCCAACTGGGGCTATAGCAGGATCTGGGAGCAGCTGGAGCGGGAGCCAGGCATCATAGAATCATAGAATCATAGAATATCAGGGTTGGAAGGGACCCCAGAAGGTCATCTAGTCCAACCCCCTGCTCAAAGCAGGACCAATTACCAGTTAAATCATCCCAGCCAGGGCTTTGTCAAGCCTGACCTTAAAAAACCTCTAAGGAAGGAGATTCTACCACCTCCCTAGGTAACGCATTCCAGTGTTTCACCACCCTCTTAGTGAAAAAGTTTTTCCTAATATCCAATCTAAACCTCCCCCACTGCAACTTGAGACCATTACTCCTCGTTCTGTCATCTGCTACCATTGAGAACAGTCTAGAGCCATCCTCTTTGGAACCCCCTTTCAGGTAGTTGAAAGCAGCTATCAAATCCCCCCTCATTCTTCTCTTCTGCAGGCTAAACAATCCCAGCTCCCTCAGCCTCTCCTCATAACTCATGTGTTCCAGTCCCCTAATCATTTTTGTTGCCCTTCGCTGGACTCTCTCCAATTTATCCACATCCTTCTTGAAGTGTGGGGCCCAAAACTGGACACACTACTCCAGATGAGGCCTCACCAATGTCGAATAGAGGGGAACGATCACGTCCCTCGATCTGCTCGCTATGCCCCTACTTATACATCCCAAAATGCCATTGGCCTTCTTGGCAACAAGGGCACACTGCTGACTCATATCCAGCTTCTCGTCCACTGTCACCCCTAGGTCCTTTTCTGCAGAACCGCTGCCTAGCCATTCGGTCCCTAGTCTGTAGCTGTGCATTGGGTTCTTCCGTCCTAAGTGCAGGACCCTGCACTTATCCTTATTGAACCTCATCAGATTCCTTTTGGCCCAATCTTCCAATTGGTCTAGGTCCTTCTGTATCCTATCCCTCCCCTCCAGCGTATCTACCACTCCTCCCAGTTTAGTATCATCCGCAAATTTGCTGAGAGTGCAATCCACACCATCCTCCAGATCATTTATGAAGATATTGAATAAAACCGGCCCCAGGACCGACCCCTGGGGCACTCCACTTGATACCGGCTGCCAACTAGACATGGAGCCATTGATCACTACCTGTTGAGCCCGACAATTTAGCCAGCTTTCTACCCACCTTATGGTGCATTCATCCAGCCCATACTTCCTTAACTTGCTGACAAGAATACTATGGGAGACCGTGTCAAAAGCTTTGCTAAAGTCAAGAAACAATACATCCACTGCTTTCCCTTCATCCACAGAACCAGTAATCTCATCATAAAAGGCGATTAGATTAGTCAGGCATGACCTTCCCTTGGTGAATCCATGCTGGCTGTTCCTGATCACTTTCCTCTCATGCAAGTGCTTCAGGATTGATTCTTTGAGGACCTGCTCCATGATTTTTCCAGGGACTGAGGTGAGGCTGACTGGCCTGTAGTTCCCAGGATCTTCCTTCTTCCCTTTTTTAAAGATTGGCACTACATTAGCCTTTTTCCAGTCATCCGGGACTTCCCCGGTTCGCCACGAGTTTTCAAAGATAATGGCCAGTGGCTCTGCAATCACAGCCGCCAATTCCTTCAGCACTCTCGGATGCAACTCGTCCGGCCCCATGGACTTGTGCACGTCCAGCTTTTCTAAATAGTCCCTAACCGCCTCTATCTCCACAGAGGGCTGGCCATCTCTTCCGCATTTTGTGATGCCCAGCGCAGCGCATCACCAAGACTCCTGTCCCCGACCAGACGGGGGTCTTCACGATCGGGTTCCCCATCGGGGGATCGAGACGGACGGGACTGGAGCTGAGTCTGAAAGAGCAAGAGGACCGTGGGAGACAGCGAGAGCCCGAGAAAGAGCTGCAGAAGCAGGAGCAGCATGAACTGGCGGTGGTGGGGTGGAGAGGCCTAGGGGACCTCCCCGGGGTGAGTGGGGATAGATCCCGGGGTGCCAGTTCCGCAGGGAACCTCGAGACTAGATTGCTGCCCCTGGTTAAGGAGGGGGTGTGTGGATGCCCACCTCACTGCCTTTGAGCAGGCTGGCGATTTGAACCAAGGGGACCCTGCGGAAAAGCCCCGGTGTCTAGCTCCCTTGCTGGGTCCCAAGGCCATAGACTCCGTCAGCCAGATGGTTGGGGATGTGGACAGGCTCCCACTCCTGACCTCAAACTATGTCTGTGTGGAGTTTCCTGGGGCCAGGCCCCTCGGACCTCCAGTGGGAGCAGAAGGTGATGGCCAATGGGGAGACATTCTTGGGGTGGCCAAAGGGCATGGGCTGCATAAACCTTCCCACATGCGGCCTGCGAGTGCTATCGACCACCCCTGACCTAAGGGAGGGCGTGAAACTGGAAGGGCCTGGTGTAACTCCTACCAAGGAATGGCTGGGGCATCCATGGGAACGTTGGTGGCTTCGAACTTCCCCAGGTCACCGGCTAAAGTGACCCCGCTCAGTTCGATCTCGAAGGGGGGAGAGATGTGACAAAGTGGGACTGTTCTTAATGTTTCCTCTGAATAGTGTGGGGGTGCCTCAGTTTCCCCTAGGCAGTTCTTAAGTATCTAGGTGGTGGGGTAAGGGTGTATGATCATTGCAGAGCCCTAGAGGGCATGTGTGTGCAGGAGTCTGGACACAGAGAATGGCCAACACCCTGTTTCCTGGCAACTGATGGCCTGGGCCCTTCCCCCCTGCAAGGTGAGAGCTGAAGGGTTGGAGAACAAAGGAATCAGGTGACCACCTGGCCCGGGAAAGGAACAAAGCCCAGAGGAGGAGGGGCTGGAGGGAGTTTTCAGTTTGGGGGCTGGCTGGGACATGGAGTGAAGTGCAGACGTGGTTGTCTGGCTCACTGCCCCCCAAAATGGACCCAGCTGAGGGGTCCTGTTCTCTGCACCTACAAGCTCTGTGTTAGACCATGTTCCTGTCGTCTAATAAACCTTCTGTTTTACTGGCTGGCTGAGAGTCAGGTCTGACTGCGAAGTTGGGGTGCAGGACCCTCTGGCTTCCCCAGGAGCCCCGCCTGAGCGGACTCACGGGGGGGAAGCGCACGGAGGGGCAGAGGATGCTGAATGCTCTGAGGTCAGACCCAGGAAGGGGGAAGCTGTGTGAGCTGTGTGTCCTGAAGACAGGCTGCTCACAGAAAGGCGACTGATTGGCTTCATGGGGAGCAGTTCCAGAGCATCGCCCAGGGACTCCGTGACAGGGGGTTCCAAAGAGGATGGCTCTAGACTGTTCTCAATGGTAGCAGATGACAGAACGAGGAGTAATGGTCTCAAGTTGCAGTAGGGGAGGTTTAGCTTGGATATTACGAAAAACTTTTTAACTAGGAGGGTGATGAAACACTGGAATGCGTTCCCTAGGGAGGTGATGTGAGGATGTGAGGCAGCAGGGAGGGGGGAGTGTTGACCTGGGAATGTGCCCTGGGGATGGGAGACCTGAGAGCCTGTCACCTGAGCCAGGAGGGGGCGGGGGAGGTGACACCTCTGCCCAGGAATGTGGACAGAGGCTGCAGGAGAGAGCCTGCTGGGGGGGGGGGGGGGTTAGTTTCAGTTTGGGGCTGGGTGGAGGAACGCAGGGAACCCCAGGGCTGGGGTCTAAGCTCCCTGCTCCCCCAGAAGGACTTGACTGAGGGGTCCTGGTTGTACCCACAAGCTCTGTTTGAGAGTGTGTTCCTGTTGTCCAATAAACCTTCCATTTTACTGGCTGGCTGAGAGTCTCAGTGAATCCCAGGAAGAGGGGTGCAGGGCCTGGACTCCCCCACACTCCGTGACAGTGGTGGAATCTCCTTCCTTAGAAGTTTTTAAGGTCAGGCTTGACAAAGCCCTGGCTGGGATGATTTAATTGGGGATCAGTCCTGCTTTGAGCAGGGGGTTGGACTAGATGACCTCCTGAGGTCCCTTCCAACCCTGCTATGCTGTGATTCTAACAGCGCAGTGTGATACAGGGCGGTGTCCTCCCATCTCAGGCTGCTCATTCCCAGGTACAGCTCACTCTTGGCGTTGTCTCTGGAGATGGTGAATCGCCCTTGAACCCCAATCCACTTAACAAGAACTAGACCCATCCTAGTCAATACGTGAGACAAACAGCAGTCCTTTCCCGCGACTCTGACAATACCAGTGTATTCAATAGGTGTTGAAGGCGAGCCCGGTGCCATTACAGGGGAGCCAGATGCACTCCCGTTCATTTCTACCAGCCCCCCCAGACTCCACCAGCTGCATCTGGGACTGGGCACCTGATGGAGAAAACACATTAATGAGCACAAGGATCATTGTTCATACCTGTGGACTCTCACTAGGGTGATAAGGGGATATAAGCAACAGAGACAGACAGACATGTTACTAGCTAAGACAGTGGTGGAAAGCATACAGGGAGAGAGACTACCGAAGTGGGGGAAATCCGGATGGGGAGAGGGATAATACAGCACAGGAACAATGGATGGAAGAATAGCTAGTGGGGGATTAGAAACATACAGATGAGATAATGATGTGCATGGAACATTGTATAAGAAAGAAAGAAAGAAAGAAAGAAAGAAAGAAAGAAAGAAAGAAAGAAAGAAAGAAAGAAAGAAAGAAAGAAAGAAAGAAAGAAAGAAAGAAAGAAAGAAAGAAAGAAAGAAAGAAAGAAAGAAAGAAAGAAAGAAAATATGATGTTGCCTGGATGGATTCAAATTTATGGCGGTGATAGATAGATAGATAGATAGATAGATAGATGATACTAAGGAGGTTTATACAGACAAACAGAAATAGATACACTACAATTAAAAAGACATAATTTCTAGGTTCCCTGTATTTTCAGACATTTTCTCACCTTTCCAAGCGGCTAAAAGGAACACAAACTGTACCCACACCGGCATTGCTCGCTGAGCTGGAGGGTCACTTCTCCCTGTCAGGATAATGGGGCGGCGGGGGGCGGCGCCAGCCCTTAACGGCACAAACACAAGGCGCAGCCGCTTCTGTCTATTGCAGCCTCCCAGCCGCTGCTACCTGGTTTGGAAAGGAAACGAAGTCACCCCCCTTCCCACACCCTGCCCCGGAGAGGGGCGGAGACTCCATGCTGATGAGTGTCAGGGAGCTCCTGGAACAGGGCCGGTTATTGTGAGGTTCTCACATCCACCTGAAGTGTGTCAGGCGCTGCAGGGCACAAGCGCAGACCCAAAGCTCTGCTCCCAGCACCTCACAGCCGAGACCCCGGTGAGAAATGCCCCAGCGCAGCCTGAGACCAGCCTGCTGCAGACAAATCTCTCCCGGGAAAGCAAACGCCGCTCCAGGCTCGCGAGCAATGGTCTCTGGATGTCGGAAGAGGCTTTGGGATTCCCCTGGTAACTATCTCCCCCAGGGACACAAGGGGCCGCTCATCGCCGGGGAATAAAGTCTCACATCCGGGCTGGGGGGTCAGGCTGCCCCCGAGCGCTCGAGTCTCTTTGATCCGCTCCTGCAGACACTGTGACCGGCGCTCAGGTTTGGTAGAGGGGGCCGGGATGACACACCGCCTGGTTTGAGTTTGGTCCCTTCTTCAACCCGCAGGGATCCGTCTCTCCCAGCTGGTCTCTCCCTCGGTCTCCAACTGCCCTGAAAGTCCCTGTGAAATGTACCCACCCCCCTTTTTGTCCCAGGCCCCCCTTTGTCTGTGTCGCTGAGCCCCTCTCCTGGCGCAGTGGTCGGTGGCGGGGTCCGCAGCTCTCGGGGACAGCAGCTGCAAGGAGACCTGGCTCCTGGCGGTGTCTCTGGAGAGGGTGAGGCGGTTCCGGAGAGCCTGGGCCGGGAATGGAGTCCCGGAGCGGGTGATAACGCCCAGGTATTCTAGTCCTGTCTCTGGAGACGCCGGGATCCGCTACCACAGGTAATCGCTGCTCGCTATCGATTCCCCAGAGACCGCGCAGGTCAGAGTGAGGGGCTCGGAGACCTCCCCCAGGGCCGGGCTCCACCAGCCGCACCTGGGAAAGGGCACCTGGAACAGAGGGGAGGGGTAAGTCTAAACTTTCCATGGCGCCCCCCAGAGTTCCCGGGGACCGGGCCCCTCAATGCTCACCTGGAGAGCCAGAGAGCGCGCAAAGCACCAGCCACCAAGCCCCTGGCATGTCTGTACCCGGGGCGGAGGGGGAAAGCCAATGAGCCCCACAGCCACCGATGCAGCTTCTGGGGGAGGCAAATGCCTGGGAAAGGACAGCAGCGGCCTCCGTGCGTGTGTAGGTCGGGGGAGGAGGGTGTGTGGGGAACAGCGACTCTCTCGGAGTATGGCTGTGGTCATGAGAGGGTGTGAAATTCTCTGGGGGTTTGGTTCTCCCTCTCTCGTCCGTTCTCCCTCCATCTGGGTGAGTGTTTCAGAGCAGCAGCCGTGTTCGTCTGTATTCGCAAAAAGAAAAGGAGGACTTGTGGCACCTTAGAGACTCACAAATTTATTTGAGCATGAGCTTTCGTGAGCTACAGCTTATGCTCAAATAAATTGGTTAGTCTCTAAGGTGCCACAAGTCCTCCTTTTCTTTCATCAGAATGCATCCCATCAAGTGAGCTGTAGCTCAGGAAAGCCTATGCTCCAATAAATTTGCTAGTCTCTAAGTCCTCCTTTTCTTTGTGTGAGAGTGTGCATCTTTCTACCACTTATCTATCCATGTCATACATCCCTTTCTCTATCTGATACTCATCTAATCTATCTGTCTATCAAACCTGTCTCTGTATTGAGCTATCCAGCCTACACACAGGAAACAGGGGCACATACATCCCATATAGAAGCCTCTCACTCCTCCTCAAATGTCTGCAACCCAGCACAGCAGGGCAGACCCGGACTGGGCTGTCTCACTCTCTTCCCTGCTCTATGGAGGGCAGTTGTGCTGCGGTGTGTGTGTGTCCCAGGATATCAACAAGACAAGTTGGGTGACGTAATATCATCCCAGGAAGGTGGGGGGCTATTCTCACTCACTGCGGGTGCTGAGTTTTCACCTGGCCAGTTTTCACTATTACCTCTCCCATGGCCAGTAAGCCGGACAATTACTGCAGTTAAAAGTGCACTGAAGCCATTGGAAGCTGCTGCCTGTGAAACCCGCCCCTTTCTTCGGGAACCCACCAATCAGGATCTGGGAGCCTAATTTGAACTTCCTACACTGGAAAAACCATATCCCTGCCCTAGTGGTCCAATCATTGGGCTGGATCCCAGGACTTCCTAGCTGGGGCACCAAGGGGAAGCCAAAGGGGCAGCATCAGATCTGCCAGCATCTAGTGACATCAGACCCTGTCCCCTTTTGGCTGCCCCCTGCCATGGCTCGGAGTCCACCAAAGAAATGCTGACCCCACCTGCCCCCTAGAGGCTGCTTGGGAATCATCTAAGTGAGAGAGCGCAAGAGAGAGCGGGGGTGCTGCCCCCTAGGGGCAGGGGCGGGGAGAGAGGAAGCTTGCCGCTAGCCCAGATGGGCAGGTGTGCAGCAAAGAAAACGGGGCCTGCTACCCTCCAGTGTTTCCTCCCCCAGCCCTGACCTGTCTCTGCAGCCCCACAAAAGCCGTGTCCTTCACGCGCTGATCGCGACGCTGGGGCCATTTTCTCCTTGGTTCAGTTCTCTGTGTGTCTGACTCTTCCCCTGGGCTGTGCCCCGCGGCAGGCTGTGACTGCAAAGGGGATGTTTTTGTGCGTGGTTAGAGTCCCTGCCAGTCACTGTGCCTCTCACACAGTGATACACCGCCGTGTCCTCGGGTCTAAGGCCAGACATTTGCAAATAGAGCAGGTTGTTGGGGTTGTCTCTGGAGATGGTGAATCGCCCTTTCACCGACTCAGCGTATCTCTTGTCGGTTCCGGCCCAATAGCTAATGCCAGACACCCACTCGGGTCCCTTCCCAGGAGACTGTCGGTACCAGTGCATCCAGTAGTCACCAAAAGTGAACCCGGAGGCTTTACAGGCGATGCTGATAGACTCTCCTGCCATTTTCACGCCTCCCCCAGACTCCACCAGCTGAACCTGCGAATTGGCCCCTGAGGACAGAACAGAGAAGGATCTTAGCCTCGTGCACAGTAACACTGGTCTCCCCGCCCCGCAGCTTTTAGGGCCAGAAATCACCTTGGGGAAGTGCTGCCAGGAAAGCAACGTGCAGCCAGAGGAGCATCTTCTTC
Source organism: Lepidochelys kempii (assembly GCF_965140285.1). Taxonomy (NCBI): domain Eukaryota; kingdom Metazoa; phylum Chordata; order Testudines; family Cheloniidae; genus Lepidochelys; species Lepidochelys kempii. Next base: position 41,328,685 of record NC_136392.1, read on the forward strand.
TGCTAAGTGGGGAGTGAATTTCCCAGGGAGAGTTCTGGGTGTTCACTGCAGACACGTGGGGCTGCAGCCATTGTCTCCTGCAGGGTCGGGGACACGGCGGGGTGTGACAGGAAATGTTGTCACTCCATTTGCATCTGTTCCCTTCTTTAAGGACAGACAAATCAACCCCTAGGGGTGGATCGGGAACCTGGCATTCGTGTAGAAGCTCGTCTTTACCGGATACATTTACTCTCCAGAGGCTTAGTGTGGCGGCCTGGGAAAACCAGGGATAATTTCCTGGACCGGAAAACAAATCTCTCAAGTGGAGGCGCTTGTGTTTTCAAGCAGGCTCTTCAATACCGCTCTGGAGTTGCCAGTTCTGCCCGCAGTGACTAGCGAGCGCTCCCCTTGGGTCCTTTGTGTAATTCAAGTCGGAAATGGGCATTTTCTTACCAGCCTGGGTTGCGCGAGAGCCGACATTGGGCACGGGTCCTCTCTTGGATTAGGCTCCTCACCACGCCACCACTCAGACCAATGGCGGAGTAAAGGAATCGGGATCCCTTGCATGTGAACGCGTGGCCGGAGGAACAGCCCTTCCCCCTGCGGGCGAAGGCAGGACACACACGGTCTCTGGCGATGCGCTGGGAAAGAAATCCCGGGGCAGCGCGGCCCAGTGCCGCGCTAAGAACCGGGGCCTCTGCTCCCCAGAACTTGGACAGTCCCGCACCAGCGCGCACAGTGCCGGTATGGAGCCAGCCATTTGGCTGCGGTTCCCCACCTCTCTGCACGGAAGGAGAAGTTGGGGACGGGGAGAGGTGTGCGCTAAAGGGGGGTTAAAATAGCCCTGAAGTTCTGCAAACTCCAGTTTCCAATTTGAGTAAAAACCCACAGGAGAAGCTGGGGTTCAGCCGAAGTTCACTAATCCCAGTTAAGAACTCGCTGCTTTTATTTCCTTTGACTGAAGTGAAAACATCCCCACTGGGGCCCAAACTGCAGGAGCGATTACAATATTTTTCAGATATGCCTCTGTCACACACAGAGAAGTATTAAACACAAAAACATAGACAGCATTGAGACAGTGCTGAATAATCACTAGCCAAGGTATCCTGACATCGTCTCTGTGAGCTAGGTAGAGAAGTTACAATACTCACCTACAAGTGAGGCGGGGGGGGGGGGCGGGGAGGTTCTGTGGCCTGCAGGGTGCAGTGGGTCACACATGGGTTCTCACATTTTTTTTCGCCATGCCCCCCTGTGACGATGTGAAGCAGCAGGGAGAGGGGAGTGTTGACCTGGGAATGTGCCCTGGGGATGGGAGACCTGAGAGCCTGTCACCTGAGCCAGGAGGGGGAGGGGAGGGGGAGGTGACACCTCTGCCCAGGAATGAGGACAAAGGCTGCAGGAGAGAGCCTGCTGGGGGGGTTTAGTTTCAGTTTGGTGCTGGGTGGAGGAACGCAGGGAACCCCAGGGCTGGGGTCTAAGCTCCCTGCTCCCCCAGAAGGACATGACTGAGGGGTTGTCACGGAGTCCCTGGGTGATGCTCTGGAACTGCTCCCCATGAAGCCAGTCAGGACTCTGGGGCAGTCGCCTTCCTGTGAGCAGCCTGTCTTCAGGACACACAGCTCACACAGCTTCCACCTCCCTGGGTCTGACCTCGGAGCATTCAGCATCCTGTGCCCCTCCCTGCGCTGCCCACAGCGAGTCTGCTCAGACGGGGTCCTGGGGAAGCCAGAGGGTCCTGCACCCCAACTTCGCAGTCACACGTGACTCTCAGCCAGCCAGTAAAACAGAAGGTTTATTAGATGACAGGAACATGGTCTAACACAGAGCTTGTAGGTGCAGAGAACGGAACTCCTCAGCTGGATCCATTTTGGGGGGCAGTGAGCCAGACAACCACGTCTGCCCTTCACTCCATGTCCCAGCAAGCCCCAAACTGAAACTCCCTCCAGCCCCTCCTCCTCTCGGCTTTGTTCTTTCCCGGGCCAGGAGGTCACCTGATTCCTTTGTTCTCCAACCCTTTAGCTCTCACCTTGCAGGGGGGAAGGGCCCAGGCCATCAGTGGCCAGGAAACAGGGTGTCGGCCATTCTCTGTGTCCAGACTCCTGCACACACATGCCCTCTAGGGCTCTGCAGTGATTATACACCCTTACCCCACCACCTAGATACTTAAGAACTGCCTAGGGGAAACTGAGGCACCCCCACACTATTCAGAGGAAACATTAAGAACAGTCCCACTTCATCACAAGCTCTGTTGTGGACTGTGTTCCTGTTGTCCAATAAACCTTCTGTTTTACTGGCTGGCTGAGAGTTTCAGTGAATCCCAGGAAGAGGGGTGCAGGGCCTGGACTCCCCCACACTCTGTGACAACTGGTGGCAGAGGTGGGATCTACCGCACCCTGTGAACGGCACTTCCTGCAGTAAGTGACTGGGGAGCAGTAAAACGAAGGGGAACTGACGGGGACCAGGCGTGCTGAAGATTCAGAGAGAGACGGTTTCAGGGGGCGGTTAACCCCTGGGAGTGTGTGACCAAAGAGAAGGACTTTTGCAATAACAGGGTCCCCCGGGGGATTGCATTGAGAAGTCCCAGGGGCGGAGGAGTCTGCAGTTCGACCCTGGCAAAGAGGTGGTGACCTCAAGAAGGACTGGCACACAAGGGGTTTTTCCTGGAAACCGTGGGAAGCTGCCCGGCCTGCGAGTGGCCAGCAGGGAGATGTACGCTAAACGCCTGAAGAGCGACCTGGTGGAGCTGTGCAGGCAGAGGGGGCTGCGCATCGGGAGGTCCACCAAGGAACAGCTGATTGCCCAGTTGGAGGAGAGGGATTGCTTGGATGACCAGATCCCTGTCCCTGAGGGAAGCTGCCCAGCGGACGCAGTGTGGGCCCTGGGGCCTGAATGGGCTGGGAGGGGTCAGACTGCTGCCCAGGACATCCTGAGACCCTTCCTACCTATGCCTGGGGGAGGGGTTGGGGGAAGCCCAGCGAATACCGAGGGCACCCTGACCCCGGCACCCAGCAGGGGATCCTCCCGGCGGAGCTCCCCATCCCTGGAGCGGGTGCGGCTGGAATGGGAGAGGGAGATGAAAATGAGGGAGCTGGAGGATCATGAAAAACAACGTCAACGTGAGCAGGAGGAGAAGGAGAGGGAACGTCAGGAGAAGGGGAAACAAAGACAGCATGAACTGGAGCTGGCCAGGCTGAGGAGCAGTGGGGCCCCGGCTGCGGTGAGTGAGGGGGGACCCAAGACTGCAAGGAACTTTGATAAGTGCTTCCTGGCCCAGCGGAAGGAGGGGGAGGACACAGATAGCTTCCTGACGGCCTTTGAGAATGCCTGCGAGATGCACAGGGTTGACCCTGCAGACAGGCTCCAGTTTCTCACCCCCTTACTGGACCCCAAAGCCGTGGAGGTGTAGGCATCCTCATTGGAGCACACTCATGGAATTGCCACCCTGGTTTCTGCGCTGCCTTCAGAGCTGGCTGCCCGAGAGCGGCAGTTGCTCTACCCACACTCACTCCTCCCAGATGTATTTTTATGATCTCCCACCTGCAACAGCCTTGCGACCTCCTTGGGGCCAGGACCCTCACTCTGAGAAATTGCTGGACTGGAAGATCATGATGGATCCTTCTGGCCTTACAGTCTCTGAGTCTCGGAGTCTATCCCGCCTGAGCTAGGCGAGCAGGAGAGAGAAATAACTGGAGGGAAACTTCATGAATAAACTCGGAAGATAAGGGAAGGTCCAGAGTCTGTGCAGAGCCCAGCGCAAAGGGGGCCTGGTCCATGAATAGGGTGGCAAGGCACTAGGATAATAAAGTCCAATAATAATAATTGGGGAAGACTGACGGATCGCCCAATGGAAAGGTTCCCCTGAATTCTCCGGTGTACTTTAGGGCACCTTGGAAGGTTTCCATTTCAGACGCCCGCAGGTTTGCTAGTGTCACGGAGTCCCTGGGCGATGCTCTGGAACTGCTCCCCATGAAGCCAGTCAGGACTCTGGGGCAGTCGCCTTTCTGTGAGCAGACTGACTGCAGGACACACAGCTCACACAGCTTCCACCTTCCTGGGTCTGACCTCGGAGCATTCAGCCTCCTCTGCCCCTCCGTGCGCTTCCCACAGCGAGTCCGCTCAGGCAGGGGTCCTGGGGAAGCCAGAGGGTCCTGCACCCCAACTCCGCAGTCACACGTGACTCTCAGCCAACCAGTAAAACAGAAGGTTTATTAGACGACAGGAACATGGTCTAAAACAGAGCTTGTAGGTGCAGAGAACGGGACCCCTCAGCTGGGTCCATTTTGGGGGGCAGTGAGCCAGACAACCACGTCTGCACTTCACTCCATGTCCCAGCCAGCCCCAAACTGAAACTCCCTCCAGCCCCTCCTCCTCTGGGCTTTGTTCCTTTCCTGGGCCAGGTGGTCACCTGATTCCTTTGTTCTCCAACGCTTCAGCTTTCACCTTGCAGGGGGGAAGAGCCCAGGCCATCAGTTGCCAGGAAACAGGGTGTTGGCCATTCTCTGTGTCCAGACCCCTGCACCCACCTGCCCTCTAGGGCTCTGCAATGATCATACACCCTTACCCCACCACCTAGATACTTAAGAACTGCATAGGGGAAACTGAGGCACCCCCACAATATTCGGAGGAAACATTAAGAACAGGCCCACTTCGTCACAGCTAGTGAACCCAGCAGAGCTCAGATCTTTCCCCTGCTCTCAGACCAGGGTGTCTGGGTTCATATCCCTGCCCTGTGCTCAGAGAACAACCCCTCCTGCACAGACACACACCCTGCCCCCTGAGCGTCCACGACACTGCACAAGGGCGCCACCCAGGGGCTGCAGGTGGTCGGTGCGTGGGTGAGTGGCCGGCTATGTGGTGCGGGTCAGGGGACACCGGAGTTCAGGGGGTGATGTTAGTCACGGGACGCTCACGAATCCCCTGGTCTGAACGAAGCGAGTTTTTGTGTCAACTCAGACCGGCTTCCCCTCACTGTGTCTCTCGCACAGTGATACCGGGCGGTGTCCTCGGGTCCCAGGCGGCTCATTTGCAGATACAGCTGGCTCTTGGCGTTGTCCCTGGAGACGGTGAATCGCCCTTTCACGGAGTCAGGGTAATCTTTGCTCTCGCCAGTGCCGCTGATCCAGGAGACCCATTCCAGCCCCTTCCCGGGGCGCTGCCGGTACCAGAACATGGTGTAGCTGCTGAAAGTGAATCCCGAGCCTGTGCAGGAGAGCCGCCTGGAGCCGCCGGTGGTCGCAGCCCCGCCGCCGGACTCCACCAGCCGCCCCTGCGCCTCGGCCCCTGGGGAACAAGCCGGGGTGGGGGCGTGAGAGCGGGTGGGAACCATCCCCTCGGGCCAGGTCTGGGCAACGGCTGCAGCTTTGGCCACAGTCTAATGTAAGGGGGAAAACTTCTGTTCTCCCCAAAATATTTATGAGAAAAATGAAAACCCTTTGGGGGTTTTCAGCCGCCGCCTCTCAGGCGAGACAAATACATGGTATGAAACCGGAAACAAAATCCGTGTGTCCCGATTTATTCCCGGGGAATCTCCCCTGCCCCGCTCCGGTCAGTCAATGGCAATAATCGGATCAACAACCCCCCTGATTTCCCCCCGCCCCATTCCAAGCACCTTTGGACGCTGCTGCGATGAAAGCAAAATGGAGCCACCACCGCATCGTCTCTGCGCGTCTGCGGCCAGTCCTCGCCCTGGGGACGGGTCCGGAGCTGCTCCCTGCACGGACAGAGCTTCTCCGCGGGCCGCAGGGTCAGGGGCGGGTGGGACAGACCCGAAAAGAGAGTCTCTGCACGGGGAAAATTTGCATAGCCCCGCCTCATTTAAATTACCACTCGGAGAAACCCCGCCCCACCCTGCTGAGCTATTGATCAACATCCCAGGGAGCAGGGTGGCTAATATCACTCAACTGGGCGGGGGCGGGGGGAGGGGGACCTGCCTTTTCACCTGGCCAGTTATCTGAGACAGGGCCCGGTCACCGGTCAGTTACTGCAGTTAAAGGTACATTGGAGACGTCGGAAGCTGCTGCCTGTGAAACCCGCCCTTTTCTTCGGGAACCCACCAGTCAGGATCCGGGAAACTAATTTGAACTTCCTACACTGGAAAAAACATATCCCTGCCCTAAGTGGTCCAATGACTGGGCTGGGTCCCAGGACACCCCGGTTTCCTTCCTAGCTGGGGCACCAAGGGGAAGCCAAAGGGGCAGCGTCAGATCTGGCAGCAGCGAGCGACATCTGACCCTGTCCGCTTTTGCTGCCCCCTGCCACAGCTCGCAATCCATCAAGGTCTCCCGGGACCCAGGGTGCAGCAAAGAAAGGCTGACCCCTCACGCCCCCTAGAGGCCGCTTGGGAATCATCGACGTGAAGGAGCGAAGAGGGATCAGGGCGCTGCCCCCTAGGGGCAGGGTGTGCGAGGGGTGGCACGCTGGTTGCCCGGAGGGGCGGGTGTGCAGCAGAGAACACGGGGGTGCTGCCCCCTAGGGGCAGGGACTGGGACAGCGGCTGCCTCATATTTGCTACCCCAGCCCTGACCTGACTCTGCAGCCCCACAAAAGTCTTGTCCGTCCCGCGCTGCTGGCAGCGCTGGGGACATTTTCTCCTTGGTTCAGTTCTGTGTGTGTCTGACTCTTCACCTGGGGTTTGCCCCGCAGGGGGCTGTGACTGCAAAGGGGATGTTTTTGTACGTGGTTAGAGTCCCTGCCCGTCACTGTGTCTCTCACACAGTGATACACCGCCGTGTCCTCGGGTCTCAGGCCGGTCATTTGCAAATAGAGCAGGTTGCTGGGGTTGTCTCTGGAGATGGTGAATCGCCCTTTCACTGAATGGCCATAGTCCGCTGAAGTGCTTTCACTGAATGGCCATAGTCCGCTGAAGGGGTTAATGTAGGAGATCCACTCTGGCGCTTTCCCAAAAGCCTGGCGGTACCAGAACATCCAATAGTTTCCAAAGGGAAATCCGGAGGCTTTACAGGAGATGCGGATAGACTCTCCTGTGGTTTTAACACCTCCCCCAGACTCCACCAGCTGAATCTGCGAATGGACTCCTGCAAAATTAAAATAGAGTCTTAATCCTCTCCACCGTAATACTGAGCTTCCCTCTGTATCCAGGCAAGGAATCACCTCTGGGAATTGCTGCCATGAAAGCGAGGGGTAGCCACAGCATCATCTCTTTTCTGACGATTTTGGAGACAATTCTGCAGGAGAGGGCGCAGAGAAGCGGGGATGGGTGTGAGCTGCGGAGACACGTGTCTGTGCGGTGTCCTCTGCAGACCCAGGGGCGCCGGGGGTGTCTCACAGGAAATGTGGTCACTCGATTTGCATCCGCTCCGGTCTTCAAAAGGAGAGAGGAATAGACCGTAGTGGCTATGTGGTAGCAGCAGACGGAGCAGCAGTAACTTTACCCTCCTCTCTTTGTGACTTCCTTCCCCATGGGTATAACCAGGGCGCCGTGAGGAACCCTTCCTCTGTCTGCTCCAATTTCTTTGTAAGTTCTTCAGGGCAGAGACTGTCGCTCACTATGTGTCTCCACTGAGCGCTCATCGCACACGGGGCCGCTACACGGTGGGATTCCCAGTTCCCATCACAGGAAAACTGGTGAGAGAGGCAAGAACAAATCCCTGTGTTGGTTGTGAAATGTCAGCTGCAGGCCCCTGAAATCTGGCTCCGACCTCATCTAGCTGCCCCTGAGACCCTAGCTAAGGTCTGTGCTGTGGGTTCTAGCGGCTACTGTCCTATAGCTGAGTTATAAAAAAGCGCCATGGAGAAGCGAAACAGGAAAGTAACTGAAATACTTCTCCGATGGATTGTATTTACTGAGGCACAACCCATCCTAAATTCTCAATTACTGCGGGGCACGCTACACTCACTGCTATGTTTGCTTCCCACAAGCTGGTCTTCGTATAACTTTTTTATGAGTGAAGTACCTCAATAGTTGGATGTTCATATTTTAACTACCTGGTTAAATTTATTAACCTAAATTTGGGATATTGCGGATTATGTACTCTATGTATTTTGTCACTTTTAAACCAAACTTTGCACTTTGGGATCATTTAAGCCTTATACCCAGATGTAGAGACATTTTTGCTTTACTCTGTGTATTAGATAATTTTAGCATTACCTTAATTATAAATAATGATCAACTTCTTTATGTCTCCAAGTTAAGGTAAGATTACATGACTCATCCGCCTTCACTCATCCGCCTTCACCGTCTATTGCAGAGACACTAATATAACCGAGACACATCCTTCCCAACCCAGTTCCTCGCCCTCAAGCCGTTTCACTGTGTCACCGAGGCCAAGTCACTTAGCGCGTCTGCGCCTCAGCAGCCCATCTCTAAAATTCAGGTTGCGTTGCTTCTTCTGTGTTTCGTAGCTACTCAGACGGCAAAGCGACTCACCTCCTCTGGCTAGCCTACGTCCTCCAAAATGTACCTTTGTTTTTCCAGGAGGCCTGAAGTGTGTCTCCTAACGTGTCTACTGGGGCTGAGAACTCGAATTACACTTCACCGCCTTTCAGACACCTGCCGCCCCCTCCGGCAGTTTGTGTCGGGAGCCCGGGGCGCTCTGTAGCACGATGGATCCCAGAGAGCGCAGAAATACGCCCCGGAGTCAGCCCGCTGCGCCCTGTCTATGGACAGCGAGAGGGACTTCGCTCCGGTGTCCAGCTGAGCCGAGAACCGAGGGGCCACAGAATCGGATTTCCGCTCTAAGCCGTAGGAAAACCTCCCAATTAGGAAGAGGGGTTCCTTCCCCGGCCGCTCCTGGTACCAGTCCAGGGCGTAGCTGCTGTAGGAGGTGCTGTATTGACACCTTATCTCCACCCGCTGCCCTTCCGTGGCTGACAGAGAAGCCGGGATCTGGGTCAGCGAGTTCCCAGCCACCGAACCTAAAAGAGAGATAATTCGGAGGGAGTCACAGGGCGAGGAAAGTCCCCTAGATAGACAGGCCCCGGCCCCCGCTCTTGGAGCTCACCTGGGAACAGCGGCAGCGCGCAGAGAAACAGCCACAGAGATTCCCTCATGTCTGTAATGGGGAAGCTAAAGAACCCCAAAGCCACCGACTGGGCTTCAGGGAGAGAGAGAGGGTGACTGCGGAATGACACCAGCTGCTGTGTGAACGGGGGATCCGGAGCGGGGGTGCGGGTGGCGCTCACACACCCCAGTAAGGCGTGGGAAAGAGTGCGACGGTGAGCAAATGTGTGAGCATTTATCCGGTGTCTGGCTGTGTGTCTGGCTGTGTCCGTGTGTGTGTGTCCCTGTCTGTCTGTCTGCGCGCCCTTCTCTCTCACTTGTCTGCAACACACAACAGACAAACCCAAGCCCCCAAGCCCCGGTGTCCTCCAGTCCTGCCTGCTCCGGAACTCAGGCTGAGAAGGGCTTAAAGACAAAGAGCTCTGTAGTGAGGATGCGGAGCGCCCTCTTTCTGTCACTGCCCCAGCCCCTTTCACATGCCTGGGGGAGGGGAGCAGGGCAGGGGGATCCAGGGTGGGGGAGGGCGAGGCTCACACGCTGCGGGAATGGGGGCAGCTGGCACGCCATGGGGCTGGGGTTTCCAGTGTCGCGCCTGGGGTTGGCATCTCCCTGCTGCCTGCTACAGAGACACGGTATCCCGGCATTTCCAGCGCTGAAAGCGCCGGGTCCCCCAGCCTCCCTATGCAGCTGACTGTGATCAGCAGGGCCTGGCCCCACTGGCAGCAGGGGGAGGTTTGTGTCTTAGCTCCGACTGGCTTCCCCTTGCTGTGCGGTTCCGGCTCATTAACCCCGAGCTGCGAACGGAACCCGGGGAGAGAGGAAGCTCGCTGCTCGCCCAGACGGGCAGGTGTGCAGCAAAGAGAAGGGGGCCTGCTACCCTCCAGTGTTTCCTCCCCCAGCCCTGACCTGTCTCTGCAGCCCCACAAAAGCCGTGTCCTTCACGCGCTGATCGCGGCGCTGGGGGCATTTTCTCCTTGGTTCAGTTCTCTGTGTGTCTGACTCTTCCCCTGGGCTGTGCCCCGCGGCGGGCTGTGACTGCAAAGGGATGTTTTTGTGCGTGGTTAGATTCCCTGCCCGTCACTGTGTCTCTCTGACAGTGATACACCGCCGCGTCCTCGGGTCTCAGGCCGGTCATTTGCAAATAGAGCAGGTTGCTGGGGTTGTCTCTGGAGATGGTGAATCGCCCTTTCACCGACTCAGCGTATCTCTTGTCGGTTCCGGCCCAATAGCTAATGCCAGACACCCACTCGGGTCCCTTCCCGGGAGACTGTCGGTACCAGTGCATCCAGTAGTCACCAAAGGTGAACCCGGAGGCTTTACAGGCGATGCTGATAGACTCTCCTGCCATTTTCACGCCTCCCCCAGACTCCACCAGCTGAACCTGTGAATTGGCCCCTGAGGACAGAACAGAGAAGGATCTTAGCCTCGTGCACAGTAACACTGGTCTCCCCGTCCCGCAGCTTTTAGGGCCAGAAATCACCTTGGGGAAGTGCTGCCAGGAAAGCAACGTGCAGCCAGAGGAGCATCTTCTTCTGCTAAGTGGGGAGTGAATTTCCCAGGGAGAGTTCTGGGTGTTCACTGCAGACACGTGGGGCTGCAGCCATTGTCTCCTGCAGGGTCGGGGACACGGCGGGGTGTGACAGGAAATGTTGTCACTCCATTTGCATCTGTTCCCTTCTTTAAGGACAGACAAATCAACCCCTAGGGGTGGATCGGGAACCTGGCATTCGTGTAGAAGCTCGTCTTTACCGGATACATTTACTCTCCAGAGGCTTAGTGTGGCGGCCTGGGAAAACCAGGGGTAATTTCCTGGACCGGAAAACAAATCTCTCAAGTGGAGGCGCTTGTGTTTTCAAGCAGGCTCTTCAATACCGCCCTGGAGTTGCCAGCTCTGCCCGCAGTGACTAGCGAGCGCTCCCCTTGGGTCCTTTGTGTAATTCAAGTCGGAAATGGGCATTTTCTTACCAGCCTGGGTTGCGCGAGAGCCGACATTGGGCACGGGTCCTCTCTTGGATTAGGCTCCTCACCACGCCGCCACTCGGACCAATGGCGGAGTAAAGGAATCGGGATCCCTTGCATGTGAACGCGTGGCCGGAGGAACAGCCCTTCCCCCCGCGGGCGAAGGCAGGACACACAGGATCTCTGGCGATGCGCTGGGAAAGAAATCCCGGGGCAGCGCGGCCCAGTGCCGCGCTAAGAACCGGGGCCTCTGCTCCCCAGAACTCGGACAGTCCCGCACCAGCGCGCACAGTGCCGGTATGGAGCCAGCCATTTGGCTGCGGTTCCCCACCTCTCTGCACGGAAGGAGAAGTTGGGGACGGGGAGAGGTGTGCGCTAAAGGGGGTTAAAATAGCCCTGAAGTTCTGCAAACTCCGGTTTCCAACTTGAGTAAAAACCCACAGGAGAAGCTGGGGTTCAGTCGAAGTTCACTAATCCCAGTTAAGAACTCGCTGCTTTTATTTCCTTTGACTGAAGTGAAAACATCTCCACTGGGGCCCAGACTGCAGGAGTGATTACAATATTTTTCAGATATGCCTCTGTCACACACAGAGAAGTATTAAACACAAATACATAGACAGCATTGAGACAGTGCTGAATAATCACTAGCTAAATTTTCCTGTGTGAGGAAGTGGGACTCTTCTTAATGTTTTCTCTGAATTGTGTGGGGGTGCCTCAGTTTCCCCTATGTAGTTCTTAAGTATCTAGGTGGTGGGATAAGGGTGTATGATCACTGCAGAGCCCTACAGGGCAGGTGTGTGCAGGGGTCTGGTCTCAGAGAATGGCCGACATCCTGTTTCCTGGCAACTGATGGCCTGGGCCCTTTCCTCCCTGCAAGGTGAGAGCTAAAGGGTTGGAGAACAAAGGAATCAGGTGACCTCCTGGCCCGGGAAAGGGACAAAGCCCAGAGGAGGAGGGGCTGGAGGGAGTTTCAGTTTGGGGCTGGCTGGGGACATGGAGTGAGGGGCAGACGTGGTTGTCTGGCTCATTGCCCCCCAGAATGGACCCAGCTGAGGGGTCCGGTTCTCTGCACCTACAAGCTCTGTGTTAGACCATGTTCCTGTCATCTAATAAACCTTCTGTTTTACTGGCTGGCTGAGAGTCCCATCTGACTGTGGAGTTGGGGGGCAGGACCCTCTGGCTTCCCCAGGACCCCGCCTGAGCGGACTCACTGTGGGAAGTGCACGGAGGGGCAGAGGATGCAGAATGCTCGGAGGTCAGACCCAGGAAGGGGGAAGCCGGGTGAGCTGTGTGTCCTGCAGACAGGCTGCTCCCATAGAGGAGACTGCCCCAGAGTCCTGCCTGGCTTCATGGGGAGCAGTTCCAGAGCATCGCCCGGGGACTTCTTGACATCCTGAGACCATCTCTGTGAGCTAGGTAGGGAAGTTACAATACTGACCTACAAGTTGGGGGAAGGGGGGGGGGGGAGGTTCTGTGGCCTGCATTGTGCAGCAGGTCACACAGGGGTTCTCAAACTTTTTTTGCCATGCCCCCCTTTGAAATTATTTCAGGCTGTGATGACCCCTCCCCCGCCCCTGAAAAAAAGTGATAGCAAATCACTGTACATACTCATAGGAGCACACTCATGATACTGCCACCCTTATTTCTGCTCTGCGCTCGCACAGGTGCTGCCTTCAGAGCCGGGTGGCTGGAGAGCAGCGGCTGCTGTGCCCTTGTAACTGGGCCTTAATGGGTCACCCATGAGGATGCTACACAACGAACGGCTGAGAAGCAGTATCGGGGGCAGCCGTGTGTCACGGAGTGTGGGGGAGTCCAGGCCCTGCACCCCTCTTCCTGGGATCCACTGAGACTCTCAGCCAGCCAGTAAAACAGAAGGTTTATTGGACAACAGGAACACAGTCCAAAACCAGAGCTTGTGGGTACAACCAGGACCCCTCAATCACGTCCTTCTGGGGGAGCAGGGAGCTTAGACCCCAGCCCTGGGGTTCCCTGTGTTCCTCCACCCAGCCCCAAACTGAAACTAAACCCACCCAGCAGGTTCCCTGCTGCAGCCCCTGTTCACATTCCTGGGCAGAGGTGTCACCTCCCCCTCCCCCTCCTGGCTCAGGTGACAGGCTCTCAGGTCTCCCATCCCCAGGGCACATTCCCAGGTCAACACTCCCCCCTCCCTGCAGAGTCACATCGTCACATCTCTCCCCCCTTTGAGACTGAACTGAGCGGGGTCACGCTGACCAGCGACCTGGGGAAGTTCGGGGCCCCCTCTCCGGGACAGCGCATCCGCTATCAGGTTGGCACTTCCCTTCACATGGACCACGTCCATGTCGTAATCCTGCAGGAGCAGGCTCCATCTCAGGAGTTTGGCGTTGGCTCCTTTCATCTGGTGCAGCCAGGTCAGGGGAGAGTGGTCGGTGTAGACGGTGAAGTGCCGCCCGAAGAGATAGGGTTCTAGTTTCTTGAGGGCCCACACCATGGCCAGGCACTCCTTCTCGATGGCCGCGTAGTGTTGCTCCCGGGGTAGCAACTTCTTGCTCAGGTACACGATGGGGTGTCTCTCCCCCTTTTCATCCTCCTGCATTAACACCGCCCCCAGTCCCGTGTCTGAGGCGTCGGTGAACAACACAAAGGGCTTGTCAAAGTCTGGGTTTGCCAGAACTGGGCCACTGACCAGAGCCTTCTTCAGCGCCCGGAAAGCCACCTGGCACTGCTCGGTCCAGACCACCTTGTCTGGCTTCCCCTTCTTGCATAGCTCCGTGATGGGGGTGGCGATGGTGCTAAAGTGGGGCACAAATCTTCGGTAGTATCCTGCCATCCCAATAAAGGCTTGGACCTGCTTTTTGGTGTGGGGAGCGGGCCAGTCTCTGATCACCTCCACCTTGGCTGGTTCCGGCTTTAGGCGGCCGCTCCCCACCCGATGGCCCAGGTAAGATACTTCCGCCATCCCCACCTTGCACTTCTCCGCTTTTACAGTCAGCCCAGCCCCCTGGAGTCGGTCCAGCACTTGTCTAACCTGGGACACGTGGTCCTCCCAGGTCTGGCTAAAGACACAGATGTCATCAATATACGCCACGGCAAAACTCTCCATCCCCCTCAGGAGCTGGTCCACCAGGCGCTGGAAGGTGGCCGGTGCTCCCTTGAGGCCGAAAGGCAGGGTCAGGAACTCATAGAGCCCCAGAGGGGTGATAAAGGCCGATTTCAGTCGGGCATCTGCATCCAGCGGCACTTGCCAGTAGCCCTTTGTAAGGTCCATGGTGGTAAGGTACCGAGCTCCTCCCAGCTTGTCTAGGAGCTCGTCCGGCCTGGGCATGGGGTAGGCATCAGATACAGTGATGGCATTGAGCTTCCGATAGTCCACACAGAACCGGACCGACCCGTCCTTTTTGGGGACCAGCACCACCGGCGAGGCCCAAGGGCTGGCAGATGGCTGGATCACCCCCAAAGCCAGCATGTCCCGGACCTCTCTTTCCAGGTCCTGAGCAGTTTTCCCTGTGACTCGGAAGGGGGAGAATCTTATCGGCGGGTGCGACCCTGTCTGCACCCGGTGGACAGTCAGATTAGTGCGTCCAGGCTGGTTGGAAAACAGCTGTCGGTACGGATGCAGCACCCCCCTGACCTCAGCTTGGTGGGCAGGGGTTAGCTGATCCGAGAGGGGAATTGTTTCCAGGGGGAAACCAGCTCTGGTCCCAGGGAATAGATCTACTAAAGGGTCATCTCCCTGCTCTTCCCACTGTCCACACACGGCCAACACCACATTCCCCCTGGCATAATATGGCTTCATCATATTCACATGGTACACCCGGCGGTGGTGCGCCCGGTTTGACAGCTCCACCACATAGTTTACCTCATTGAGCTGCTTGACGACCTTGAAAGGGCCCTCCCAGGCGGCCTGTAGTTTGTTCTTTCTCACAGGGATGAGAACCATCACCTGATCCCCGGCGGCGTAGGCGCGGGCCCGTGCCGTGCGGTCATACCAGACCTTCTGCTTCCTCTGGGCTCTGGCCAGATTCTCCCTGGCCAGGCCCATGAGTTCAGCCAGTCTCTCTCGGAAGATCAGGACATACTCCACCACTGTCTCTCCATCGGGAGTGGCCTTCCCCTCCCACTCGTCTCTCATCAGGTCCAGGGGGCCCCTCACCCTCCTTCCATATAACAGTTCGAAAGGCGAAAATCCGGTAGACTCCTGGGGCACCTCCCTGTATGCGAACAGCAGGTGAGGTAAGTACTTGTCCCAGTCCTGCGGGTGCTGGTTCATAAAGGTTTTCAGCATCATCTTTAGCGTCCCGTTAAACCTCTCCACCAGCCCATTGGACTGGGGGTGATAAGCTGAGGCCCAGTCGTGCCGGACCCCACATTTCTCCCACAAGCACCGGAGCAGGGCCGACATGAAGTTGGAGCCTTGGTCTGTCAAGACTTCCTTGGGGAACCCCACTCGGCTGAAAATGGTCAGGAGCGCATCGGCCACGGTGTCTGCTTCAATGGAAGCTAAGGGCACTGCCTCGGGGTAGCGGGTGGCAAAATCTACCACCACCAGAATGTATTTCTTCCCCGACCGGGTCGTCTTGCTGAGAGGCCCCACGATGTCCATGGCCACCTTCTGGAAAGGCTCCTCTATGATGGGCAAAGGTCTCAAAGCCGCTTTCCCCTTGTCCCGGGCCTTCCCCACCCTCTGACAGGGGTCACAGGATCGGCAATACTGCCGGACCGTGGTAAAGACCCCGGGCCAGTAAAAGTTCTGTAGCAACCTCTGCCGGGTGCGCCGGATTCCCTGGTGCCCTGCGAGGGGGATGTCATGGGCCAGGTACAGGAGCCTGCGGCGATACTTCTGGGGGACCACCAGCTGCCTCCTGATCCCACAGGACTCTACTTCCCTTGTGGGAGCCCATTCTCGGTACAGGAACCCCTTCTCCCACAGGAACCTCTCCTGGCAGCCTCTCCTCATGGTCCGTACCACACTGAGGTCGGCCAGGTCCCTGAGCTTCCGCAAGGAGGGATCTTTCCTCAACTCGGCCTGGAACTCAGCGGCTGGGGAAGGGATGGGGCCCGGTTCCCTCTCGCTGGCCAGGTCCGAGGCCTCCGCCTCTCTGAGCCGTGCCCCTCGGCCCTCCCTCCCCACCAGGGTAGGGTCCTGCGCCTCCGGTGTGATACCCTCCCCGAGGTCAGGGCGCAGTGCCCCTCGCCGGCTCTGGCTACGCGTCACAACCAGGGCGGCCTGGGGCTTGCTTGGCCAGTCCTCTAGGTCTCCCCCCATCAAAACTTCAGTGGGCAAATGGTGGTGTACCCCCACATCCTTGGGGCCCTCCTTGGCCCCCCATTTCAGGTGTACCCTTGCCACGGGCACCTTAAATGGGGTCCCGCCCACCCCTGTCAGGGTCAGATAGGTGTTGGGCACCACCCGATCTGGGGCCACCACCTCGGGCCGGGCCAGCGTCACCTCCGCGCCCGTATCCCAGTATCCATTGACCTTCCTCCCATCCACCTCCAGGGGAACAAGGCACTCTCTCCGGAGGGACAGCCCCGCACCCACCCTGTAAACTGAGCACCCTGAGTCCAGAGCCTCCAGCCCTCTGGTGGAGCTGGCCTGGGGTACTCTTCCCTCCGGGGCAGGTGGTAAACTGGTAGGCCCCCTTTCCTGGGTCGTCTGCCCCTCGTCCAGCTGGGTCCCTACCCAGTTAACCCTGGGTAGGGTGGGTCTGCTCAGTTTGTCCCTGAGCCCGGGGCACTGGGACCGTACGTGGCCTCTCTGGCCACAGTGATAGCAGCTCAGGTCACGTTGGCCCCCTCGAGCGGGTCGGAGGGGCCCGACGCCAGGCGTTCCCCGGGGGAGGGGGTTCTCCCTATTTCCCCGCTGGGAGGTCCCGTGGTGACTCTCTCTCTGCATCGGGGGGGGCCTGTTCTTTTGGGACTCCTCCCGGCTACCCCCTGACCGACTGTTCACAAACTCGTCGGCCAGCTGCCCTGCGTGCTGGGGGTTCTCGAGCTTTTTGTCCACCAGCCACAGCCTCAGGTCGGACGGGCACTGTTCATACAGTTGCTCCAGTACGATTAGGTCCAGCAGGTCCTCTTTAGCTCGGGCCCCAGCTGTCCACTTGCGGGCACACCCCTGCATCCGGTTGGCCAGTTGTAGGTAGGTGACCTCAGGCGTTTTACGCTGACTCCGGAACCTTCTCCGGTACATCTCGGGGGTCAGCCCAAACTCGCGGAGCAGGGCCTGTTTGAACAGTTCATAGTCCCCTGCCTCCGGCCCTTTCATCCGGCTGTACACCTCCACGGCCTTGGGGTCCAGTAAGGGGGTGAGAAACTGGAGCCTGTCTGCAGGGTCAACCCTGTGCAGCTCACAGGCATTCTCAAAGGCCGTCAGGAAGCTATCTATGTCCTCCCCCTCCTTCCGCTGGGCCAGGAAGCACTTATCAAAGTTCCTTGCAGTCTTGGGTCCCCCCGCACTCACCGCAGCCGCAGCCGGGGCCCCACTGCTCCTCAGCCTGGCCAGCTCCAGTTCATGCTGTCTTTGTTTCTCCTTCTCCTGACGCTCCCTCTCCTTCTCCTGACGCTCATGTTGACGTTGTTTCTCCTTCTCCTCCTGCTCATGTTGACGTTGTTTTTCATGATCCTCCAGCTCCCTCATTTTCATCTCCCTCTCCCATTCCAGCCGCCTCCGCTCCAGGGATGGGGAGCTCCACCGGGAGGATCCCCTGCTGGGTGCCGGGGTCAGGGTGCCCTCGGTATTCGCCGGGCTTCCCCCAACCATAGGTAGGAAGGGTCTCCGGATGTCCTCAGCAGCAGTCTGACCCCTCCCAGCCCGGTCA
The DNA here is from genome assembly GCF_965140285.1 of Lepidochelys kempii. Lineage (NCBI taxonomy): Eukaryota > Metazoa > Chordata > Testudines > Cheloniidae > Lepidochelys > Lepidochelys kempii. The sequence continues at coordinate 41,346,382 of NC_136392.1, forward strand.
GGCCCCAGGGCCCACGCTGCGTCTGCCGGGCGGCTTCCCTCAGGGACAGGGATCGGGTCATCCAAGCGATCCCTCTCCTCCAGCTGGGCAATCAGCTGTTCCTTGGTGGACCTCCCGATGCGCAGCCCCCTCTGCCTGCACAGCTCCACCAGGTCGCTCTTCAGGCGTTTAGCGTACATCTCCCTGCTGGCCCCTCGCAGGCCGGGCAGCTTCCCACGGTTTCCAGGAAAAGCCCCTCGTGTGCCAGTCCTTCTCGAGGTCACCACCTCTTTGCCAGGGTCGAGCTGCAGATTCCTCCGCCCCTGGGACCGCTCGCTGCAATCCCCCGGGGGACCCTGTTACTGCAAAAGTCTTTCTCTCTGGTCACACATTCCCAGGGGTTAACCGCCCCCCGAAACCGTCTCTCTCTGAATCTTCAGCACGCCTGGTCCCCGTCAATTCCCCTTCGTTTTACTGCTCCCCAGTCACTTACTGCAGGAAGCGCCGTTCACGGGGTGCAGTAGATCCCACCGCTGCCACCAGTTGTCACGGAGTGTGGGGGAGTCCAGGCCCTGCACCCCTCTTCCTGGGATCCACTGAGACTCTCAGCCAGCCAGTAAAACAGAAGGTTTATTGGACAACAGGAACACAGTCCAAAACCAGAGCTTGTGGGTACAACCAGGACCCCTCAATCACGTCCTTCTGGGGGAGCAGGGAGTTTAGACCCCAGCCCTGGGGTTCCCTGTGTTCCTCCACCCAGCCCCAAACTGAAACTAAACCCACCCAGCAGGTTCCCTGCTGCAGCCCCTGTTCACATTCCTGGGCAGAGGTGTCACCTCCCCCTCCCCCTCCTGGCTCAGGTGACAGGTTCTCAGGTCTCCCATCCCCAGGGCACATTCCCAGGTCAACACTCCCCCCTCCCTGCTGAGTCACATCGTCACACCGTGTTACTCTGTATCCACAAAAACAACGAGGAGTCCGGTGGCACCTTAAAGACTAACCGATTTATTTGGGCATAAGCTTTCGGGGGAGGGGGGGCAACCCACTTCTTCAGATGCATGGAGTGAAAATTACAGTCCAGGCATAGATATACTGGCACATGAAGAGAAGGGAGTTACCTTACAAGTGGAGAACCAGTGTTGTCAAGGGCAATTCAGTCCGGGTGGATGTGGTCCACCCCAATAATTGACGGGGAGGTGTCAATACCAAGAGAGGGAAAATTGCTTTTGTAGTGAGCTAGCCACTCCCAGTCCCTATTCAAGCCCAGATTGATGGTGTTAAGTTTGCAAATGAATCGTAGGTCTGCAGTTTCTCTTTGAAGTCTGTTTTTGAAGTTTTTTTCATTGAAGGATGGCTACTTTTAAATCTGTTATTGAATGTCTGGGGAGATTGAAGTGTTCTCCTAGTTTTTGTATGTTCCCATAGCATCAGGATCTTGGATTAATAATCTTTGAGGAAATAATGCCATTTGAACCTGTTATTTGACCATTGCAGACCATGTGGACAAGGGGGATCCAGTGGATATAGTGTATTTAGATTTTCAGAAAGCCTTTGACAAGGTCCCTCACCAAATGTATGCCCTTATGTAAATTAAGTTGTCACGGGATAAGAGGGAAGATCCTTTCATGGATTGAGAACTGGTTAAAAGACAGGGAACAAAGGGTTGGAATAAGTGGTAAATTTTCAGAATGGAGAGGGGTAACTAGTGGTGTTCCCCAACAGTCAGTCCTAGGACCAATCCTATTCAACTTATTCAATAAGTGATCTGGAGAAAGGGGTAAACAGAGAGGTGGCAAAGCTTGCAGACAATACTAAACTGCTCAAGATAGTTAAGACCAAAGCAGACTGTGAAGAACTTCAAAAAGATCTCACAAAACTAAGTGATTGGGCAACAATATGGCAAATGAAATTTAGTGTGGATAAATGTAAAGTAATGCACATTGGAAAAAAATAACCCCAACTATACATACAATATGATGGGGGCTAATTTGGCTACAACTAATCAGGAAAGAGATCTTGGAGTCATCATGGATAGTTCTCTGAAGACGTCCATGCAGTGCTCAGCAGCAGTCAAAAAAGAGAACAGGATATTAGGAATCATTTAAAAAAGGGATAGAGAATAAGATGGAGAATATCTTATTGCCCTTATATAAATCCGTGGTACACCCACATCTTGAATACTGTGTACAGATGGGGTCCCCTCATCTCACAAAAGATATACTGGCATTAGAAAAGGTTCAGAAAAGGGCAATTAAAATGATTAGGGGGTTTGGAATGGGTCCCACAGGAGGACAGATTAAAGAGGTTAAGACTTTTCAGCTTGGAAAAGAGGAGACTAAGGGGGGATACGATAGAGGTCTATAAAATCATGAATGGTGCGGAGAAAGTAAATAAGGAAAAGTTATTTACTTGTTCCCATAATATAAGAACTAGAGGCCACCAAATGAAATTAATGGGGAGCAGGTTTAAAACAAAGAAAAGGAAGTTCTTCTTCACGCAGCGCACAGTCAACCTGTGGAACTCCTTGCCTGAAGAAATTGTGAAGGCTAGGACTATAACAAGGTTTAAAAGAAAACTGGATAAACTCATGAAGGTTAAGTCTATTAATGGCTATTAGCCAGGATGGGTAAGGAATGGTGTCCCTAGCCTCTGTTTGTCAGAGAGTGGAGATGGATGGCAGGAGAGAGATCACTTGATGATTATCTGTTATGTTCATTCCCTCTGGGGCGCCTGGTATTGGCCACTGTCGACAGACAGGATACTGGGCTGGATGGACCTTTGGTCTGAGCCAGTATGGCCATTCTTATGTTCTTATGTTCTTATTACATTACACACCAAAGAGAGTAAGCACACAAGAGTAAGCACAAAGAGAATAAGCTCCTGTTGCATTTCAGGGCGAGTTGGACAAGTCCCTTTTACTCCTTTGAAAAATGTCATCTGAAGTAGACTGAGGTGCTTTACGGTAAATAAGAAATTATGCTGATTGTATCTTCCTTCTCTTCTTTATGCAGCAGGGAGAGAAATGAAGCCATGGAGATTGAGAACCAAACCAGAGTGAAAGAATTAGTCATACTAGGTGTCAAGGCTTATTCCCAGCTATGGCCCTTTGAGTGCAGAAGGTGGGAGCCTGCAAGGACTCCAAAAAATAATACTGGCCACTCCAGGCTGGTAATGCTGCCACCACCCAAGTGAAAACTGCCTTTTGACAATCCAGAAATAAACCTCACGTGGAAAGATTTTTCTAAGGTCCTCAGCTTTACCACTCGTCCTCGGGGCAGCTGAGAAGAAAACAATAGAAAAGGGAAACTCAGCTGTTGTATCAGCTGACTAACATATGCACAGCCTCGTTACCTCCTGAGACACAGAAATCTAATCATGTTCTTAAAAAGGATAAATTTTATTGAAAAAAGGATGAAAACACATCTGACAACTCAGGCTGTTAGGGACTGAACACCAAACATGACTTTCTTGGGGTCCAGCTGAAAGGTTACAAGCAAACAAAAACAAAACAAAAGCACCTGGGGTTAGCACAGAGGAATCCACAAGCCCAAACTGAAGAATTCAATCTAATTGCATCTAACTAGACATTCCTGGCCTACTTACATATCTGGGGTTCCGAATGAGGAGTTTCTAGGTATGATGCTGATGATTTTTATACCGGGTCCAGACCCTACAGCATGTTGCTACCCTGTCTCTCTCTCAGTGGAGAGAACAAAAGACCCCTACACCCAGCAATTTTCCCCAATTTGAAAGGGTTCAGCTTCCTTACTGGTGCCCCATGTCAGGTGCCAGCTTATTTTAAGCTTCCCTCTTAACCCTTTACAGGTAAGGCAATTTGGGTACAGCAGCTAAGGAGGATTCTATAGCTAACTGAATGGTTGGGGAGTTACACAAGGGTGCCACCCTCCCCACCTCGTTTATCAAAGTAGGATTTCTGGGCAACTCCATATTCAAAATCCTGGTCTTCCTACTTCTTCTTCGTGATTTATGTGATAATTCTTATGTGGTATGTGGTGATCATAGCCTTGGTGTGGAGTGATTACTGCCTCCACACTTCAATGTACAGGTTTCTCTGCAACTTGTCCTTCTCAGGGATATGGTTCACCACGGCCATCCTTCCCAAACCAATGAAAGAAATAGCTTGATGTGCTGACATAAGATTCATCAGTGGGTGTTTCACCCAAACCTATTTCTATTTCTTCCTTGGGACCTCGGAGTATATCCTGGCAGCCATAATGTCTTTTGATAGCTACATAGCTCTTTGTAAGCGGTTGCATTACCCCACCATCATGAATGGGCAATGGCCTGTCCAGTTGATTATTGGCACTTGGTTGGCAGCCTTTATATCAGTTCTCTGCCCAATCATCTTGGTGTCCCACTTACCATTCTGCATCCCCAGTGTCATTAACCATTTCTTCTGTGACATAAGATCCCTTTTCAAACTGGCTTGTACAGACACACACATCATTGAATAGGTGATTACCCCTTTGCTAAACCTGTTCATATACAGCCTCAGGAATGAGAAAGTAAGAGATGTCTTCAAAGACATGCTCAGACAGAGAAAGCTGGTTCGCTTCAAAAGAGTCTGAAAAACTTTACATTGTGATTTGTAATTTGAAAAGATCAAGGAATGAAATGGAGGTCAAAGACGGAGTCACGGGTAAAATATTCAGATGAATCAAAATGACTTAGGATCCTAAATTCCATTTTTACTAGTGATTTAGGGTCAGATTTTTAAAGAAATATGGCATCTAAAGATGCATATACATGCCTGGTGGAACGTTCAAAAGGATTTCAATGTAAAAATCCCATTAAGTGCCTACCTGCATCTAACAAAATACTTTCTTTGATCCAAACAGGAATTTTTAACAACTTTTTAAATTCTCCACTAATTCCAAAAAGTTTCACATTTGGTCCAAACCAATTTTTGCCTCCCCTGACGCTCCCTGATTCTTTGGAACCACCGCTGAACTGAACTCCCACCTCCAAACGACTGCACCTTTTGCTGTCCCTGTGAGTCGCAACTCAAAGGAGGAAGGAGACAGAGACCCCATGTGGAAGATCAATACTACAACAGTGAATGAGTTCATGGGACAAACCATCCCGATGTGCAGGAAGAATAGCAAATATGGCAGGTAACCATCTTGACTTAACAGTGAAATCTTCAGTGAGCTTAAACTCAAAAAGGAATCTGACAAGAAGTGGAAATTTGGACAGATGATGAGGGAGGAGTATAAAAATATTGCTAGAGCATGCAGGGGTGTAATCAGGAAGGCCAAGGCACAATTGGTGTTGCAGCTAGCAAGGGACGTGAAGGAAAACAAGAAGGGTTTCTACACATATGTTAGCACCAAGAAGAAGGTCAGGGAAAATGTGGGACCCTTACTGAATAGGGGAGGCAACATAGTGACAGATGATGTGGAAAAAGATGAAGTATTCAATGCTTTTTTTGCCTCGGTCGACACAGACAAAGTCAGTTCCCAGACTACTGCACTGGGCAACACGGTATGGGGAGGAGGTTAGCAGCCCTCAGTGGTGAAAGAACATGTTAAGGACTATTTAGAAAAGCTGAACATGCACAGGTCCATGGGTCCAGATCTAATGCATCCGAGGGTCCTGGGGGAGTTGGCTGATGTGATTACAGAGCCAGTGGCCATTATCTTTGAAAAGTTGTGGTGATCAGGGGAGGTCCCAGATGATTGGGAAAAGGCAAATATAGAGCCCATATTTAAAAAGGGAAGAAAGAGAACCCAGGGAACTACAGACTGGTCAGCCTCGCTTCAGACCCTGGCAAAATCATGAAGCAGGTCCTCAAGGAATCCACTTTGAAGCACTCGGAGGAGAGAAAAGTGATCAGGAACAGTCAGCATGGATTCACCAAGGGCAAGTCATGCCTGACCAACCTGACTGCCTTCTATGATGAGATAACCGGCTCTATGGATATGGGGAAAGCGGTGGATGTGATATATCTTGACTTTAGCAAAGCTTTTGATACAGTCTCCCACAGTATTCTTGCCAGCAAGTTAAGAAGTATGGATTGGATGAATGGACTATAAAGTGGATAGAAAGCTGGCTAGATGTCAGGCTCAACAAGTAGTGATCAATGGCTTGATGTCTAGTTGGCAACCAATATCAAGCAGAGTGCCCCAGGGGTCAGTCCTGGGGCTGGTTTTGTTCAACATCTTTATTAATGATCTGGATGATGGGATAAATTGCACCCTCAGCAAGTTTGCAGATGACACTAACCTGGGGGGAGTGGTAGATACGCTGGAGGGTAGGGATATGGTCCAGAGTGACCTGGACAAATTGGAGGATTGGGCCAAAATAAATCTGAAGAGCTTCAACAAGGACAAGTGCAGAGTCCTGCACTTAGGAAGGAAGAATCCCTTGCACAGCTACAGGCTGGGGACCAACTGGCTAAGCAGCAGTTCTGCAGAAAAGGACCTAGGGATTACAGTGGATGAGAAGCTGGATCTGAGTCAGCAGTGTGCCCTTATTGCCAAGAAGGCCAATGGCATATTGGGCTGTATTAGTAGGAGCATTGCCAGCAGATCGAGGAAAGTGATTATTCCCCTCTATTCAGCACTGGTGAGGCCACACCTGGAGTATTGCATCCAGTTTTGGTCCCCTCACTACAGAAGGATGTGGACAAAGGCCACAAAAATGATTAGGGGACTGGAACACATGACTTACAAGGAGAGGCTGAGGGAACTGGGCTTATTTAGTCCACAGAAGAGAAGAGTGAGGCAGATTTGATAGCAGCCTTCAACTACCTGAAAGGGGGTTCTAAAGAGGATGGAGCTCGGCTGTTCTCAGTGGTGGCAGATGACAGAACAAGAAGTAATGGTCTCAAGTTGCAATGGGGGAGGTTTAGGTTGGATATTAGGAAAAACTTTTTCACTAAGAGGGTGGTGAAACACTGGAATGCGTTACCTAGGAGGTGGTGGAATCTCCTTCCTTAGAAGTTTTTAAGGTGAGGTTTGACAAAGCCCTGGCTGGGATGATTTAGTTGGTGTTGGTCCTGCTTTGAGCATGGGGTTGGACTAGATGACCTCCTGAGTTCTCTTCCAACCCTAATATTCTATGATTCTATCATTCTCTGGGGCTTCCCTGTTGGTCATGGTTTTCACATTGTGTTCTTCTCAGTCATTTTACTCATGAACATCCTGGTCATCATAAGCAACGGCCTTATTGTGATCATCGTGAGGACCAGTCACAAGCTGCACACTCAAATATGCTTTTTCCTGAGCAACCTCTCATTCCTGGAGATCTGGTAACACCACAGCCATGGTTCCCAAAATGCTAGAGACCTTTGCAGCAGTTGAGACTAAAATTTACATGTACTGCTGCCTCGTTCAGGCTTTCTTCCATTTCTTCCTGGGCAGCACTGAGTTCTTCATCCTGGCTGTGATGTCTTTAAACCACTATCTGGCCATCTGCAAACCCTTGCTATACGCCACAATCATGACCAGCAAAGTCTACCTCCAGCTGTCTGCAGGGGTGTCAAGGTTCCTTCCCCACTCTGAACTTTAGGGTACAGATGTGGGGACCTGCATGAAAACCCGCTAAGCTTATTTTTACCACCTTAGGTTAAAACTTCCCCAAGGTACAAACTATTTTACCTTTTGCCCTTGGACTTTATTGCTGCCACCACCAAACGTCTAACTGGTACATTACTGGGAAAGAGCCCGTTTGGAAATGTCTTTCCCCCCAGAATCCTCCCAAACCCTACACCCCCTTTCCTGGGGAAGGTTTGATAAAAATCCTCACCAATTTGCATAGGAGAACACAGACCCAAACCCTTGGATCTTAAGAACAATGAAAAAGCAATCAGGTTCTTAAAAGAAGAATTTTAATAGAAGAAAAAGTAAAAGAATCACCTCTGTAAAATCAGGATGGTAAATACCTTACAGGGTAATCAGATTCAAAACATAGAGAATCCCTCTAGGCAAAACCTTAAGTTACAAAAAGACACAAAAACAGGAATCTACATTCCATTCAGCACAGCTTATTTTCTCAGCCATTTAACGAAATCAGAATCTAAGGCATATCTAGCTAGATTACTTACTAAGTTCTAAGACTCCATTCCTGTTCTGTCCCTGGCAAAAGCATCACACAGACCAAGAGAGAGAGGGTTTGTTTCTCCTTCCCCCCAGCTTTTGAAAGTATCTTGTCTCCTCATTGGTCATTTTGGTCAGGTGCCAGTGAGGTTATCCTAGCTTCTTAACCCTTTACAGGTGAAAGGGTTTTTCCTCTGGCCAGGAGGGATTTTAAAGGTGTTTACCTTTCCCTTTATATTTATGACAAGGGGCTTGATTCGGGGGCTTCAGGGCTATATTCTTCCCAACTATTCTGGTCTTCCATCTGCCCTTATTCGACTCCAACATCATCAACTATTTCTGCTGTGACACTGGGCTGATCTTAAAAATAGCCTGCACTGATACCCGCCTCATTGAGTTGCTGGGTTTCCTGGCTGCGATCACAGCTATTCTCAGTTCCTTGATGTTCACCATGGTATCCTTCATCTGTATAATAACCACCATCCTCCACATCCCCTCCGCAACAGGGTGCCAGAAGGTATTTTCTACCTGCGCTTCCCAGCTGACTGTAGTCTGGATACTCTACCGGGCTGTTATGTTTGTGTACCTGAGGCCCAGTGTGCATTCCTCGCTCACTCTCTGCAAAGCGGTGTCAGTGCTAAATACTGTCTTCACCCCCTTGCTGAACCCTTTTATTTACACGATAAGGAACACGAAGGTGAAGGCGGCCTCTGGAATGCGGTGAGCAAGCAAATGGGTTTCCTGAAGCCTGGCTGCTTTTCTATGGTGGAAAAAACCCTAGTTGCTAGGAATGGAATTTTCAAAGAAGCCTAAGGGAATCAAGCACATTAATTCAAAGGGATTAGCATGCATAAATCTCTTAGGCTGCTTTGAAAATCCCAGCCTACATGAGGTGACCAGGAGATACCCAAGTTATAAATACCAGAATAAGATTGACTTGCTCTGCAGAGGGCCAGCAAATATTAATCAAACCAATTGTGACGAAGTGGGACTGTTCTTAATGTTTCCTCTGAATAGTGTGGGGGTGCCTCAGTTTCCCCTAGGCAGTTCTTAAGTATCTAGGTGGTGGGGTAAGGGTGTATGATCATTGCAGAGCCCTAGAGGGCCGGTGTGTGCAGGAGTCTGGACACAGAGGATGGCCGACACCCTGTTTCCTGGCAACTGATGGCCTGGGCCCTTCCCCCCTGCAAGGTGAGAGCTAAAGGGTTGGAGAACAAAGGAATCAGGTGACCACCTGGCCCGGGAAAGGAACAAAGCCCAGAGGAGGAGGGGCTGGAGGGAGTTTCAGTTTGGGGCTGGCTGGGACATGGAGTGAAGTACAGACGTGGTCGTCTGGCTCACTGCCCCCCAGAATGGACCCAGCTGAGGGGTCCCGTTCTCTGCACCTGCAAGCTCTGTTTTAGACCATGTTCCTGTCGTCTAATAAACCTTCTGTTTTCCTGGCTGGCTGAGAGTCCCGTCTGACTGTGAAGTTGGGGTGCAGGACCCTCTGGCTTCCCCAGGAGCCCCGCCTGAGCGGACTCGCTGGGGGAAGCGCACGGAGGGGCAGAGGATGCTGAATGCTCCGAGGTCAGACCCAGGAAGGTGGAAGCTGTGTGAGCTGTGTGTCCTGAAGACAGGCTGCTCACAGAAAGGCAACTGCCCCAGAGTCCTGACTGGCTTCATGGGGAGCAGTTCCAGAGCATCGCCCAGGGACTCCGTGACAACTGGTGGCAGCGGTGGGATGTACTGCACCCCGTGGATGGCACTTCCTGCAGTAAGTGACTGGGGAACAGTAACACGAAGGGGGATTGCCGAGGACCAGGCATGCTGAAGGCTCAGAGAGGAGCAGTTTCGGGGGGCAGTTAACCCCTGGGAGTGTGTGACCAGCGAGAAGGACTGTGCAGTAATGGGGTCCCCCTAGGGACTGCAGTGAGCAGTCTCAGGGGCAGAGGAGCCTGCAGCTTGGCCCGGGGAGAGAGAAGGACTTTTGCAGTAACAGGGTTCCCCTGGGGATTGCAGTGAGCAGTCCAAGGGGCGGAGGAGTCTGCAGCTCGACCCTGGCAAAGAGGTGGTGACCTCGAGAAGGGCTGGCACACTAGGGGTTCTCCCTGGAAACCGTGGGGAGCTGAGAACACACGGGCCTGTGAGTCCACAACAACTTGGGAGGAGCGGAGTGATGGTCTGTCACCGTCTCCTTAAGAAGGACATTGTAACCCTGTGCAAAAAGAGAGGGTTGAGCGTTGGAAAGTTCACCAAAGCACAGTTCATCGTGCAGCTGGAGGAGGATGACCGCTCTAAGGAACAGATTCCTGACCCCCAATGGGGCTATAGCAGGATCTGGGAGCAGCTGGAGTGGTAGCCAGGCATCCCCAAGACTCCTGTCCCCGACCAGATGGGGGTCTTCACGATCAGGTTCCCCATCGGGGGATCGGAAAATGTACGGGATTGGAGCTGAGTCCGAGGGAGCAAGAGGACTGTGAGAGACAGCGAGAGCCCGAGAAAGAGCTGCAGAAGCAGCAGCAGCATGAACTGGCGGTGGTGGGGTGGAGAGGCCTAGGGGACCTCCCCGGGGTGAGTGGGGATAGACCCCGGGGGGCCAGTTCCGCAGGGAACCTCGAGACTAAATTGCTGCCCCTGGTTAAGGAGGGGGGTGTGTGTGTGTGTGGATGCCCACCTCACTGCCTTTGAGCAGGCTGGCGATTTGAACCAAGGGGACCCTGCGGAAAAGCCCCGGTGTCTAGCTCCCTTGCTGGGTCCCAAGGCCATAGACTCCGTCATCCAGATGGTTGGGGATGTGGACAGGCTCCCACTCCTGGTCCCAACCTATATGTCTGTGTGGAGTTTCCTGGGGCCAGGCCCCTCGGATCTCCAGTGGGAGCAGAAGGTGATGGTCAATGGGGAGACATTCTTGGGGTGGCCAAAGGGCATGGGCTGCATAAACCTTCCCACATGCGGCCTGTGAGTGCTATCGACCACCCCTGACCTAAGGGAGGGCGTGAAACTGGAAGGGCCTGGTGTAACTCCTACCAAGGAAGGCTGGGGCATCCATGGGAACGTTGGTGGCTTCGAACTTCCCCAGGTCACCGGCTAAAGTGACCCCGCTCAGTTCGATCTCGAAGGGGGGAGAGATGTGACGAAGTGGGACTGTTCTTAATGTTTCCTCTGAATAGTGTGGGGGTGCCTCAGTTTCCCCTAGGCAGTTCTTAAGTATCTAGGTGGTGGGGTAAGGGTGTATGATCATTGCAGAGCCCTAGAGGGCCGGTGTGTGCAGGAGTCTGGACACAGAGGATGGCCGACACCCTGTTTCCTGGCAACTGATGGCCTGGGCCCTTCCCCCCTGCAAGGTGAGAGCTAAAGGGTTGGAGAACAAAGGAATCAGGTGACCACCTGGCCCGGGAAAGGAACAAAGCCCAGAGGAGGAGGGGCTGGAGGGAGTTTCAGTTTGGGGCTGGCTGGGACATGGAGTGAAGTACAGACGTGGTCGTCTGGCTCACTGCCCCCCAGAATGGACCCAGCTGAGGGGTCCCGTTCTCTGCACCTGCAAGCTCTGTTTTAGACCATGTTCCTGTCGTCTAATAAACCTTCTGTTTTCCTGGCTGGCTGAGAGTCCCGTCTGACTGCGAAGTTGGGGTGCAGGACCCTCTGGCTTCCCCAGGAGCCCCGCCTGAGCGGACTCGCTGGGGGAAGCGCAAGGAGGGGCAGAGGATGCTGAATGCTCCGAGGTCAGACCCAGGAAGGTGGAAGCTGTGTGAGCTGTGTGTCCTGAAGACAGGCTGCTCACAGAAAGGCGACTGCCCCAGAGTCCTGACTGGCTTCATGGGGAGCAGTTCCAGAGCATCGCCCAGGGACTCCGTGACACCAATGCATCCCCCTACACAGCCAGTGCTGAGGATTTAAGTGAGACAAAGAACCGTACAGCTCAGAGGGGCAGCACAAGGCCTGTGTATCACAGTCATCAGCAGGAGTTTAACCCGCAACGCTAAAAGCCTGAGCTTTTGCTACTGCCTTACCTGAGAGCTGTTATCATCTTAGGTTGACTAACCACTAGAATGGGATAAACATGAGAGTTGGTGGGGAATTTTTCAATTAAACATTTTTTTTTTAATTGGGGAATGCCAATTCATCAAAACCAAAATATTCTGTGAAAACACATTTGTTCCAATGAAACTTTCCCAGGAAGGTTCCTGACATCAGAAGTTCTCCCAAGCCAATGGCTCACTCATTTAAGGCACATCAGTTTCATAGCTAACAGTACACAGGAGAGTGAGGAGCCAGTGTCATGTCGACATGCCTTTGAATGCCCTAACCCAGTGGTCCCCAAAGCCGGTCCACCACTTGTACAGGAAAAGCCCCTGGCAGGCCGGGCCGGTTTGTTTACCTGCTGCATCCGCAGGTTCTGCCGATCGTGGCTCCCACTGGCTGTGGTTCGCCGCTCCAGGCCAATGGGGGCTGCAGGAAGCGGCGCAGGCCAAGGGATGTTCTTACTGCCCTTCCTGTAGCCCCCATTGGCCTGGAGCAGCGAACCGCAGCCAGTGGGAGCCGCGATCAGCCGAACCTGCAGACGCGGCAGGTAAACAAACCGGCCTGGCCCACCAGGGGCTTTCCCTGAACAAGCGGCGGACCAGCTTTGAGAACCACTGCCCTAACCGAATGGATCAGGTACCCGTTTTGCAGATGGGTGAACCAGACTTGGCCTTTCACTATGAGATCAAGCGAGACTCAACCCCATGACCTTCAGGAGTGCAGTCAAACAGACTCACTGCATGTCCAGGCTGGACTTTCTGAAAGCAAACCCACTCTTTTAGGCTTGGAAAAGAGACAGCTAAGGGGGGGGATACAATTAAGGTCTATAAAATCATGACTGGTGTGGAGAATGTAAATAAGGAAGTCTTATTTACTCTTTCTCACAACACAAGAAGTAAGGGGTCACCCAATCTAATTAATAGGCAGCAGGTGTAAAATAAACAAAAGGAAGTATTTCTTCACACAACGCACAGTCAACCTGTGGAACTCTTTGCCAGAGGATGTTGTGAAGACCAAGACTATAACAGGGCTCAAAAAAGAACTAGATAAATTCATGGAGGATAGGTCCATCAATGGCTATTAGCCAAGATGAGCAGGGATGGTGTCCCTAGCTTCTGTTTGCCAGAGGCTGGGAGTAGGCCGCAGGGGATAGATCACTTGATGATGATCTGTTCTCTTCATTCCGTCTGGGGCACCTGGCATTGGCCATTGCTGTACTGGGTTAGATTGACCTTTTGTCTGACCCAGTATGACTGGTCTTATGTTCCAATGTTCTTACATAATAGCCATTAGCCTGGTAATTAGGGTACTTACCTGTGATATGGAAGATCCTGATTCAGACTGGGGACTTGAAGCTGGAGTTCCCAAATTCCAGGTGAGTGCCAAAACCACCATACTATAGAGTCAGTCTTTTTTCTCTCTGTCCCAATGAATATTTGATTATTCACACAAAGTGGAACAGCTCCATCTACCTCAAAGGATTAAGTATTTCATAGACCTTGTGCTGGCCCTATATGTCAAGGGGAATTTCATGCTTGGAACTATATTTATGTCAGTAACTTGGGTGTATTTTTCAGTGAAATCGCCAGTGTTATGGTGAGGAAGCTACTGAAACCTTCCTGGTGGCCCCCATTACATTGCTCAGTCATGATTTTTGTTTATTTGTTTTTAATTGGGGGGGTGGGGGTAGACACAAGTCCTAGGTTTGCTCGCAGCTTGCTAGACTCACAAGCCCATTATGCATCTTCTGGTACCTGCACAGCACTCCAGCTACGCTTCCTGGAGGGAGCAGTTGCCCTTTCATGGTAATACCCCTCTAGGAAGGTCACTGAGGTTTGAAACAAGGACTATCATCAGCTCTAAAACCAGGCATCTAGTGGGTGGCTGTTTTAGCAGGCAGCTGTCGCAGACGTTCAGGTGACGTCTACACTGAGGGCGGCCCGTGGGGGACAGGCACTGCGTGTGTAGCGACCTGCCGCAGTACAAGGCCGGCTGTGTCTAGATTTGCCACACCACAGTGTCAGGCCCTGGCGGTGGGGAGGCAGCGGGACACTACACTACCAGTCGCAGTGTTGAGGTGGACGGCACTGCCCGGGTGTGGGAAGAGCCTGCGTAGGGTATATGCCCTGGGGGCGAAGGTGTGGGGGCACTTTCTTCTTCTCTGCCCGCCAAAGCTGGGCCTCACCATCTACACGGCTGCTTAAACCTCTGCTAGCTGGCCATGCAGTGTGAGTCTGCCGCATGCTGCCGTAAGGGGAGACGTACGCTTCGGCTGAGATTTTCAAAGCTGCGAAAGGGGATTTGGACACCCAATTTCTATTAAATTAATCAAATCTAATCAAATCTATCTATCCATCCATCCCCATGCACCCCCTCTATCTATCTATCTATCTATCTATCCCCATGCACCCCCTTATCTCTCTCTCTCTCTCTCCTCATACACCCCATCTATCTATCTATCTGTTCTCGTACACCCACTCTATCTATCTATCTCCACACACACACCCTCTCTTTCTCTCTGTTGTACCTGAATTCTTCCCACATGACTTTAAACAAAATTCTCTCTTTCTCGTCTATAATTACTAACATAATTTGAGATTTTTCACTTTTTCTCTCTTCTTTAAAACTGTCTTTTCCTATACATAGCCATCGATAGAATACAGAGACATAGTCCGTATTACTGTTTGTTAGTCATTGAATACGTGTATAATTGCCTTCTTGGTATTCCCTTGCAATGCTTGTAATCCTAAATTTCTTAATCATTATTCAAAAACAATCAAACGATGGGACCAACCCCTGAATTAATATAAACCCAGCTAAAATGTATCTGTGTCTAAGGGATGAATCTACACTGCACCCTAGTGAGGATAGAATAGATATAACCCTGCTAGATTTTCATATGTCAGATGTATTTGAAGTAGTGCTTCCCTCACGCCGAGAGTTTTTGCAGGGCTACAACTAGGTGTCTCTCACTGTGTGTCTAGCACAGTAATACACAGCCGTGTCTTCCGCTCTCAGGCTGCGGAGTTGCAGATACACTGTGCTGATGGAGTTTTCTGTCGAGATGGTGACTCTGTTTTTCATGGAGTCGGCATAGCTAGTAGCACCATCTTCAGGGTCAATTCTTCCAATCCAAACCAGTCCTTTCCCAGGAGTCTGCCTGATCCAATGCATATAGTAGTCGGTGAGAGTGAAGCCTGAGGTTTTACAGGATATTTTCACAGACTCTCCGGGCTTCTTCATTTCTGCCCCAGATTGGACCAGCTGAACCTCCGATTGGACACCTGTAGGGAAGGCATATAATGAATATTGAAACAGCAGATTTATCCCCATTATTCCAGCATCCTCTGAATCCCCCATGTTCTCAAATTACCTTGATGAGCTGCCATTAAGCAAAGATAAATTAAAATATGCCTCATATTTATTATCTTCTGCTGCCAAACCAAACACCGATATTCTGGGCTGGAAAAGCAGGTGACAGCCTCGCTGTTTCGATGTGGTTATTCTAGAGGGGGAAAGAGGTTGGCTTTTTAAACAGGAAACTCCCCACAGACTTTGCATAAATACTCAAAAGCAGCAAGACACTTGGGCCCAGTTTCTGATCATCGCGCTCATGTGGGGGAGTCGCTCACCCCTCTAGTGGAAACTTTGAGGACAATGAGTTAGGCTTTTATTTTAGGCACAACCCTGAAAGGATCTGCACCAGCCCAGGGCTAACCCTGGGAGGCGTTGTGTCTCAGAGATACGGTTCTGATTCACACCTCTTCCTGTGCTCCCTTCGTCTTCCCAGGGTGTAATCCAGTTCCTCTTAGGCCAGTTATGGACGGATTCTCGTTTACTTCAGTAGGGTTGGATCAGGCCTTTACTGCTAGAAATTATGGGCACTAAATAACTCCCTGTCCCTTACATCAGCTAAAGTGACCTTTGAGTAGGGGAGTGGAGCCAAGGCTCTGCCAATCCCTAGTCCCGCTTTTTCACCTCCTCCTGGGAGAAGGAATAAGCAGCTGATTAGCCTTGTCTCATACCTCTGCACCCAGATCGGCCAACATGAGATATATTTTCTGTTGCCTAGATTCATCATTTCCAGGGCCAGGTTGGACCACTGGGATCATCTAGCCTGACCTCCTGTGTAACACAGGCCAGAGAATTTCCTCCAGTTGCTCCTGCGTTCCGCCCATTTCCTTGTCTTGATTAAAATACATCTTTCAGAAAGGCATCCAGGTGTAACTTGACCGAGATTTCCAAAACTCCCTTAAGGATTTGGATCCCCAACTCCTCTGAATGGGAGCAGATCCCTTAGGAATTTTCAATATATCAGTTGTGGATTCTGTTTATGAAAATCATGACAGGTGAGACAGTCTATAGTTTTAAAGCAATATAAACCAGCAACAGCTATCTTTAAATTATGTTAATTTTCTTTTCTTTGATGCTGGATGGACTTTAAGTAAAATGTTTTCCTCACATAAAAACGTTGTGGGAAAACTTTAAAAGTATGTTCATCTTTCTGTGGCATTCCCTCAGTTTCATATTGATTTATCTCTTCATTCTGTCTTTTTCAGTGCACTCAAGGAAAAACGTCTTACTTCTGAGATGTTTTAAAGGTGGAATGATCTTCCAAGGAAAGTGATGGATTCCACATAATTATGAACAAATGAACTGCGTCCTGAACAGATAAGAACAGAATAGACTAGACTAGAACGCCCTAGAGTAGATAACCCTCCACTGCCCTACAGGGGATAAGCAGTAGATGTGTGACCTGGCAAGGCTGTAGCATATGTTCAGTCTACAATATTGTGTTTCCTCTCTACAGAGAGTTTTTGCATGGCTTTAAATAAGCTTCTTCTCAGTGTGTGTCTAGCACAGTAATACACAGCGGTGTCTTCTATTCTCAGGCTGTTGAGTTGGAGATACGCAGTGCTGATGGAATTATCTGTGGTAATGGTGAACCTCCCTTTAAAGGACTCGGAATATTTTGTTTCACTATCTGCAGGGTCAATTCTTCCTACCCAAACAAGACCTTTCCCGGGAGCCTGGCTGATCCAATGCATGTAGAAAGAAGTGAAAGTGAACCCTGAGGTTTTACAGGATAGCTTCACAGACTCGCCGGGCTTCTTAATTTCTGCACCAGATTGGACCAGCTGAATCTCCGACTGGACACCTGTGGAAAAGTATATCATAAATATTGACATTCCAGATTTATCTCTAATACCCCAGAATCACACGAATCCCCTATGTTTTCCATTTACCTGGACAAAGTGCCATCAAGCAAAGATAAATTAAAATATGCCTCATATTTACTGTCCTCTGCAGCCAAACTAAACGTCGATATTCTGCGCTGTAAAAGCAAGTGACAGCCCTGCTGTTTTGACGTGATTATTTGAGAGGGGGAAAGAGGTTGGCTTGTAAACAGGAAGTTCCCCACAGACTTTGCATAAACACTCATTAATTAGCCTAATTAGTGTGGAGGAGAGCAGAAGAATTACTTCTTATGTCTTTAGAGTAACAGCCGTGTTAGTCTGTATTCACAAAAAGAAAAGGAGTACTTGTGGCACCTTAGAGACTAACCATTTTATTTGAGCATAAGCTTTCCTGAGCTACAGCTCACTTCATCGGATGCATAAAGTGGAAAATGCAGTGATGATGTTTTATACACACAGACCACGAAAAATTTGGTGTTTATCACTTCAAAAGGTTTTCTCTCCCCCCACCCCAGTCTCCTGCTGGTAATAGCTTATCTAAAGTGATCACTCTCCTTACATTGTGTATGATAATCAAGGTGGGCCATTTCCAGCACAAATCCAGGGTTTAACAAGAACGTCTGAGGAACAGTGGGGGGTGGGGTGGAGGTAGGAAAAAACAAGGGGAAATAGGTTACCTTGCATAATGACTTAGCCATTCCCAGCCTCTATTCAAGCCTAAGTTAATTGAATCCAATTTGCAAATGAATTCCAATTCAGCAGTCTCTCTCTGGAGTCGGGTTTTGAAGTTTTTCTGTTGTAATATCGCAACTTTCATGTCTGTAATCATGTGACCACGGAGATTGAAGTGTTCTCCAACCGGTTTATGAATGTTATAATTCTTGACGTCTGATTTGTGTCCATTTATTCTTTTACGTAGAGACTGTCCAGTCTGACCAATGTACATGGCAGAGGGGCATTGCTGGCACATGATGGCATATATCACATTGGTGGATGTGCAGGTGAAGGAGCCTCTGAGCGTGTGGCTGATGTGATTAGGCTCTATGATGGTGTCCCCTGAATAGATATGTGGGAACAGTTGGCAATGGGCTTTGTTGCAAGGATAGGTTCCTGGGTTAGTGGTTCTGTTGTGTGGTGTGTGGTTGCTGGTGAGTGTGTATAAAACATCCTCACTGCGTTTTCCACTTTATGCATCCGATGAAGTGAGCAGTAGCTCACGAAAGCTTATGCTCAAATAAATTGGTTAGTCTCTAAGGTGCCACAAGTCCTCCTGTTCTTTTTGCGAATACAGACTAACACCGCTGTTACTCTGAAATCTAAACAGAGAAGCCCAAGAAAGGAGTCAGGGACAGGGGATGTCAGTTGCTTCATTTCACCCTGTAGATCAGTGCCACAGCCAAGAACAGAACCAACATTTCCTGATTCCGGCTCCAGTGGCCTAAGGAGCAAACCAGGCTGCTCCCTGATCACCATCTGATTTGAAGAACACAAGCTAAAACTGCAGACAGCAAAGCCCTGCGTCTCTCAGGGTAAAACGTAAAACCCTTTAGACAAGACCTAGAACAGGGCCTGTTCACCAGGGGCCCCATATTTTGAGGACTGATGTGGGACTCCGTTGCTGAAGGGCCCTTTCCTGTCCATAGGCCCAGGGGTGAAGTCCGTGTGCGAGAGAGAGATGGGTGAGGGAGAGGAGGCCAGTCCCAGGGGAGATACTGTCGGGGAGGAAGCCAGGCAGCGATCACTGTGCGTCTGTGGCACAGTAGTAAGTAGCGGTGTCTGCAGCTGTGAGACGGTCTATCTTTAGCCTGCCAGTAGACCCGCTGGTGGAGGGGGTGACCCGTCCTTTGAACTCATCCGCGATGTAGACGGTGTAGCCTGGTCTGAAGGATGCTATCCGGACCAGACTTTTCCCCTGGGGCAGGCGCAACCATTGCATATGACGGTCATTAACATTGTACCCAGAAACGGTGCAGTCCAGCGTAATGGAGTTCCCTGGCTCTGCCTGGGCAGAACTTGGCTGGGTCAAAGTGATCGCGGCCACCCAGCCTGTAAAAGAAAGAGAACAGAGACAGGATTATACCACACCAGAGCAGGGGCCCCTCTACTCTCCAAAATGCATGACAGTCACAAAATGACCTGCCCAGACAAAAGGAAGTTTTACCCTCAGCCCAGGGTCACAGACTGGGTTAAATACCAGAGCTGCCATCCAGTGCTGTCATCAGTTCCTTAGAGACATGACAAAAACCCAACACCTGACAAGAGTCTGCATTTCCCTGCTCACCTGACAAGCTGCACCATGAGATAATGCAAAGACAGCGTAACGGCAGCATGACTGCCGCTGATCTCTGCTTTAGCACAGCGGCGTTGTGTGAAATATTCCCTCTGAAGCTATCGCCCTAAATTCTTATCTCCTCCAGGGAAGGCAAACGGTTCTGCATTTCAGAAGCTTTGCATCTGCCTTCTGTCTCTCCCCGCCTACTCTCCACCTACCCGCTGACTAATGGAGTAGGACGCAGGAGATCTGCCTTCAGGCTGAGATTTCTCAAAATTGCCTGAAGTTAGGCAAATAGCTACTACCCAGCTCCCTTAGGCCCCTTGAATAGCTCAAAGTCTGTGACCTGCGCGGCCAAATACTCACTGTGTGGTGGGAACAGAGGAATTGCTCCAAGGCATCAGTCCTGTCCATCCAGCTCAGTTCTTCAACAGGAGCCAATACCCAGTGCTTGCAAAGAAGGGGCAAGGTTGATTCTCGTGGCAACCTATGGGATACCCTCACCGTAGGGGAATTTTCTTCCCATCCACATTCAGGGAAAGGTTGACATGCTTGCTCCAAAGAGCAGAGACCTTGGACCACCCACTCAGCCTTGCTTTTACTTCGTTCCCCATCAAGCAATGGTTTCCTGCCGTTCATGGCTCTTGTGGGGATATATACATTGTTTGTGAAGGGCTCAGATACTACCCAGGTGGGAGCCATGGAAGATCCTAAACCGAAAGTTATCTTTGATGTTGGTCAAGCCACGTTTTCAAGCGTTGGCTATACAATACAAATGTTTCACTGTCACACGTCTAAATGGTGAGGATTTCTGAACACGGAGTAGGAACTTATTCTCTGAATAGTAACAATGGAGTGAGTGCGGGGCAGAGATTCCCCCTCCCTCACGCTTCAGTGTAAAGCAGAAGTAATTTCACTGCAGTCAATGGGCTGAATTGTCTTCTTAATCACTCTGGTGTAAAGCAGAAATAAGGCCATTGTACTCAGTGAGGCTGGATCATGTCTCATTCACCATGGTGTTAGGCAGGACTAACTCTGCGGGTGTCATGGGGTAACTCTCCTTTTGTGTACTCGTGTGTAAATTAGGAGAGACTCCAGCGTGCAGCCATTATTACCGAGGGGAGAATCCGGAGCAATCGAGCTACTCACAGAGTAAAATATGACTGGAAATGAGGAATGGGAACAGAATCTCACCCCGTGCTAGCATTGCCCTGTTTTGAAATATAAAAAAACAATGTAAAGGCTTAGAGCTGGATCCGGAGGTCATGTGTCTGTGTGCAGTGCTAATGAAGTCAGCATGGCTACGCTGAATTACACCACCGGAGAATCTGCCTCTTTCTAGCAAAGCAATCGGGCTAGATTTTAAAAAGTCTTTAGAAGGTGATGATGCAAAGTAGGCGCCTACTGGGATTTTCAAAACAGTCGTAAGCGGGTTTGGCACCAAACCCCCATTGAAAGGAATGGGACTTAGGCACCTAGCCCACTTTTTTAGTATCTACCTACCTTTAAAAATAAGGACCAGTGTTTTCTTGAAAGTCAGGCTTATATAGGGTGAAAACTCCTCAGACACACAAGACACTTCAAAGCTATTAATTGCAAGACAGTTTTATTTTGGTAGGGTCTTTCATTCAAATTCTCATCCCCTAAAATTGTAAAGACTACAACAATAGGATAGGTTTCAGAGAAGCAGCCGTGTTAGTCTGTATTCGCAAAAAGAACAGGAGGATTTGTGGCACCTTAGAGGCTAACCAATTTATTTGAGCATGAGCTTTCGTGAGATACATGTCTGTATATAAATCTCCCCACTGTATTTTCCACTGAATGCATCCGATGAAGTGAGCTGTAGCTCACGAAAGCTTATGCTCAAATAAATTCGTTAGTCTCTAAGGTGCTACAAGTCCTCCTTTTCTTTTAACAATAGGATAGTAGCTCTTGAGATCATTACCCTGTCTGCTCATTATAGTTAAGAAGGCAGCAGGCAGTGGGGAAACCACAGACTTTCAGCTGCAATTTAAAAGGAAAGAGAAAAGCCATGTGGTTTTCACAGACGACCAGAGAACTGAGAGCGGCTCGATCTCTGTCCTTCGGAGCTCTGCTGCCATCGCTTGCTCAGTAACGGGTATAGCGACCACTGTCTCCGCCCCCGACCTGCGTTACCAACTCCCGGTCATTGTCCAGGGCACCGCATGCTCGCACTTCCTAACCCTTTCCTGCTTCCGCTTGGTCACTACGGGATAGACGTGTCTGTCTCCTTCCCCAGGTTCTGCTGCCCTCTGAGGACCACTGCACCAAGGGATTCCTGTTCCCTCTCGGCCATTGCAGCCTGGTGGCAGATTAGAATTGGAGCCCAGATCACCTCCCTGCCTGTCCAGCACTGTCACCCATATCAGACAGATATACTGCCGCTCAACAGACACGCTGTGGCTCAAAGAAAAGTTTGTTACAGGAATGCCTGGGATGTGTGTCACGCAGAGGGACACAATGGTCTCGGAATGGTTTTTCCAGCTTCAAAAATCTGTGACTCTGTCCTGCATGTTCCTTAAAACATGAGTGCTCCAGTTCAACATTTCTTCTGGATGCAGGACCCACTGGGTGAGATGGTCTTACGTAAGGGTCCTTTTTGCCATTCAAATCCAGGGGTCGTTATTCTTGGCATTTTTGTAACATCTGAAGGGTCCCAACCAAGGTCAGGGTTCCAGTGCGTCAGCTGCTGCCCCTACGCACCACAGGAGACAGGCCTTGCACTCAAGAGGTTTCATTTTAAACACACAAGCCAGACAAAGGGAGTCCCTTGCTTCACTTCACATTGTTTCTGTTCCAGGCTGTGACACTGAACTTCAGATTCTCCCGATTCCCACTCTGCTGGCCTAACCCGCAAGGATGGTGCTTCCCGATCACAAGTTGATTTGAATGACGCACGTTGAAATTGCAGAGACCAAAGCCACAAATCTCTGGGTAAAATTCTAGCTTTGGAGAGGCAGCAGAGGAAGGCCTGTTCCGCAAGGAACCCGCACTCTGAGGACTGATGTGGGACTCCACTGATGTTTGGCCCCTTTACTGTCCTTAGGGCGGGGGTGAAGTTCATGCAAAGAGAAAAATGTGTTCAGTGAGAGGAGGCCAGTTCCACGAGGGATATTGTCGGAGAGGAAGCCAGGCAGCGACCACTTGCATGGTCTGCAGCTCACCATGTCTGCGGCTGTGAGACTCTTTCTCTTTAGCTTGCCAGGGGCACCATTGGTGGAGGGGATAACCCGCCCTTTGAACTCATCCCTGATGTAGGTTGTATCCTGTCCTGAGGGCTGCTAGCCAGACCAGACTTTTCCCAGGGGCTTGTCGGATCCAGCTCAAATGGTGGTCGTTGATATTATACCCAGAGGTGACACAGTCCAGGGTGAGGGAACTGCCTGGCTCTGCCCGGGCAGAACTCGGCTGGGTTAAAGTGACCACGGCCACGAAGCCTGTAAAAGAAACAGAACAGGGATACTGTTACTTCACATACAACCAGGGGTTTAATCTAACCTGTAAAGGGTTAAGAGGGAAGCTTAATATGAGCTGGCACCTGACCAGGGGCACCAGTAGGGAAGCTGAACCCTTTCAAATGGGGGGAAACTGCTGGGTGTAGGGGTCTTTTGTTCTCTCCGACAGAAGCAGCTCGGGCAGGAACATGCTGTAAGGTCTGGGCCCCGTATAAAAATCATCAGCATCTACCTAGAAACTCTTCATTTGGAACCCCAGATATGTAAGTAGGCCAGGAATGTCTAGTTAGACGCAATTAGATTTAATTCTTCATTTTGGACTTGTGGATTCCTCTGTGCTAACCCCAGGTGCTTTTGTTTTGTTTTTATTTTCTTTATTTAACCTTTAAGCTGGACCCAAAGAAAGTCATTTTTGGTGTTTAATCCCTAACAGCCTGAGTTGTCAGAGTTGTTTTCTTTCTTTTTTCAATAAAATGTACCCTTTTTAAGATCACGATTAGATTTCTGTGTCTCAGGAGGTAAAGAGGCTGTGCATATGTTAATCAGCTGATACAACAGCTGAGCTTCCCTTTTCTATTGTTTTCTTTCTGGGCTGCCCCGAGGGAGGGGTGGAAAACCTGAAGGGCCTCAGAAAAAATCTTTCCAAGTGAGGTTTTTCTGGATTGTCAAAAGGCAGTTTTCACTTGGGTGGTGGCAGCATTACCAGCCTGGAGTGGCCAGTATTAACTGTTAGAGTCCTTGCAGCCCCCCGCCTTCTGCACTCGAAGGGCCAGAGTGGGGAACCAGCCCTGCCAGCACCTCAGTGTAAAGCAGGAGGAATTCCAGTGGGGTCGATGCGACTGACTCTCAGTGGAAATTCCATTGTCTTGTCAGGACTAATTCTCCAGTCACTCATTCTAGGGCAGCAGCTCTGAAACTGTGGGTCCGACCATGTTTTAATGGGAGCATCAGGGCTGGTGTTAGACTTGCTGAGGCCGAAGTCCAAGCTCCACCACCCGGGGCCAAAGTCAAACCTCAAGAGCTTCAGCCCTGGGTGGCGAGTCCCAGGCTTACAGGCCTCCCGCCTGGGGCTGAAGCCTTAGGACTCCTGCGCAGAGTAGTGGGGCTCGGGCTTTTGCCCCCCCACACACACCAGGGGCAGCTGAGTTTGGGTGGGCTCAGGTTTCGATTCCCTGTCCTGGGGTCGTATAGTAATTTTTGTTGTCAGAAAGGGGTCACAGTGAAATGACGTGTGAGAACCCCTGAGTTAGGCTGATTCTCCTCTCACTCCTCCAGGAGTGTAAATCAGGAGACTGTCTAGACTAAAGCACTGTATGTGTCAGTGGCTTAAATTTATTTACTCGTGGAGTAAAACACACCCACCCACAAATTTTCTACCCTACGGGGAAAAATTCTCACACTCACACACACACACAAACCCTCCCATGGGCCAGAGCTAGGGCAGCCAGGGAATACCAGTCATTTTGCAGAGGGGCCCACCAGACCCTCAGCTCCCCAGTTCAGCTGCGGAGCGGACAGGACAGCCTGTTGGAACCTCAGGTCCGGATTGGTGGTTTCCAAAACTGCAAAACTCCTGTAACAAAGTTTCTCTTCTGCCCAGTCACCAGCGCAGGTGTTTCCTCTTTCTCTGCTTCTCTCCAGCTTCGTGGGTGCCTCTGACAAAGCGTCTCTTTCCAGGGACAGCGGAATGGGGTGGACCTCAAGGGCAAAGTCAGGTGTCTTCTCTCTGGGAGGCGAGGTGTGTGGCTGGCCCCCTTTTTGTCCCAGGCCCCCTGCTTCCATGTCACTGTGTCTCTCCGGGCGCAGTAATAGGTGGCGGTGTCCGCAGCTGTCAGCGAGTGGAGCTGCAGGGAGACCTGGTTGCTGGTGGTGTCTGTGGAGATGGTGATCAGGTCTTGGAGAGACGGGGTGTAGCGCGTGACCCTGATATATGGATAAACATATCCCATGGATTCCAACTCTTCTCCAGGAAACTGCCGAACCCAGTACCAGACATGACCCTGAGTATTGATGGAGACCCCAGAGACAGCGCAGGTCAGTGTGAGGGGCTCGGAGACCTTCCCCAACCCGGGGCCAGAGGCCACCAGCTGCAGCTGGGAAAGGGCACCTAGAACAAGGAGGGGGAGTCCAAAATAATCATTGTATGGGATGCCCAGAGAGCGCAGTCTCCCTCTGCCTCCCCCCGTCACAGCCACACACACACACACAGAAATGCAAACGGTCACACACAGAGACACACAGAGACTCACACGGCGCCAGGGCCAGCGACAGGAAGACACATTTAATCATTTGCAAAGTCTCAAATATCTCCAGGCCAGCCGCTGACCCAACGGAGCTTGGACAGCTCGGGCGGGTCGGCTGAAGTCTGAGCCTCGGGCTGCAAACCTCTGCCGACACCTGTAATAAATTGTAGCTCACACGCAGACACGGAGATTTGCTCCCTGTGATGTGTAGGGACTGGGTGTTGTCCCTATCAACAGTCTCGGAGCCCTCTGGCGGTCTCCCCTGTCTGCTGCTGCAGGAGCCACCGGAACCTGCCAGAGAAGCCGTGTGGGTTAGTAGCCAGACACTGTACGTCTTCATCTAGATCAGAGGTGGTAAAACTACGGCCCACGGGCCACATCCGGCCCGCGGGACCCTCCTACCAGGCCCCTGAGCTCCTGGCCCCGGAGGCTCTCCCCCGGCCTCTCCCCTGCTGTTCGCCCTCCCTCCGCAGCCTCAGGGCGCCAGGCTGCAGTGTATTAAACTGCTCCGCGTAGGAATGTGCTCCTGGTCGCAGTTACGGAGAGCGATTTACTGCACTGCACCGGCGCAACGCTCTGGGCGGCGCGGCTGTACCACCTCCAGCCAGGGGTGCTCTGTGCTGCGCGGTGAGGGGGCAGGGAGCCGGGGGGGTTAGATAGAGGGAAGGGGAGTTCGGGGTGGTGCTCAGGGGGCGGGGGTGTGGATGGGGTTGGGGCGGTCAGGGGACAGGGAAAGGGGGGAGGGGGGTTGAATGGGGGCAGGGGTCAAGGGGGGGCAGTTAGGAAGTAGGGGCGGTTCTTGGGCCGTGAGAGGACAGAGAGAACGGGTGTTTGGTTAGGGTAGAGGTGGGGGGGCAGTCAGGAAGGAGAGGGGTTTGGATGGGGCGCTGGGGGGCAGTCAGGGGACAGTGAACAGGGGGAGGGGGTGGATGGGGCAGGGGTCCTGGGCCGGGCATCAGGGAACGGGGGGGGGGGTGGATGGGACAGGGAGTCCCTGGGAGGGGGGGCGTCAGGGGGCGAGAAACAAGGGGAGCAGATGCGGGTGGGGGCACAGCCTGAGACAGCCTCCCCTAACCGGCCCTCCATACAATTTCCAAAACCCGATGTGGCCCTCAGGCCAAAAAGCTTGCCCAGCCCTGATCTAGATATTTGGAACTCAGGTCTCTCACGTGTGCGGTTTCCTTAATGTCCAATAAAGAGCAACACAGTCAGCACAGGGCTATGGTGGGTCCGGACCAAGGGTCCATCTCGCCCAGCCTCCTGTCTGCCGACACTGGCCAGCGCCAGGTGCCCCAGAGGAAATGAAGAGAACAGGGAATCCTCGCGTGATCCACCCCCTGTTGCCCAGCCCCTCTCCCCCCTCTCTTTCCCTCTCTGGATGTGGTTCTGTCCCTGCTTACACACACAGCAGTGAGTTTCTCGGTTTCTTTCTTTCTCTCTCTCTCCAGGGGCCTCTGCTTACACACACAGTGAGTTTGTTTCTTTTCTCTCCACCTCTCTCCCTCACTGGCTCTGTCTGTTTAGTAGCTGCCTATTTGCCCTGCCGAATTTTCCAGAGAGCCTAAGGGAGTTAGGCTCCGAACGCCAAAATAAAGGAAAGGAGAAAGTTTAAGCACTAAGGGGAGACCCAGTTCTTGGAGGGGTCTCTGAAAATGCTCATTGTGTTTTGGAGAGGCGGCATGGAGGGTGTTTCCCCACCACAGTACATCACCCAGATAAACTCAGGACCTCGGCCAGAAAATCCGCTCTCCAGGAGATGTCGCATGCCAGTTTGAGGGGCTTTGAGACCTTCCCCACGCCATGGCCCGACTCCACCAGCTGCAGCTGCAAAGGGGGCCTGCAAAAAGGGGCAGGAGAGTCCCAAATAATAATATAACGACCCCCCACTCCAGGGAGCGAAGAATCTGGCTCAAAGCGCAGACTCCTTCATCGAAATGCTCTCATGCAAACATGAATCAACACAACTCCTCTCACACACAGGTGCAAAAGTAACACCAACAGACCCCGGTGGTTGGAACCTGGGACCTGTGGTGCTTAGTGTATGAGCCTCTAGGGCATGAGCTAAAAGTCACTTGGCTGTAAGCTAAGGCTGTAGAGCAAACTCATTAATCTCACTCTAAGTGGGCTCGGTGCCACTAGATGGGACAGAACACCACACCCAGGAGGTGTGTGGCTTACACAAACACACCCACAAATACTCTACCTCACCAGGAAAGCCTCACACTTCCCCCCCACTCACTTCCATGGGCCAGAGCTAGAGCAGCCAGGAAATACCAGTCATTTGGCAGAGGGGCCCCGCAGAACCCCAGCTCCCCAGTTCAGCTGCGGAGCGCACAGGACAGTCTGTTGCAACCTCAGGCCCAGATTGGTGGTTTCCAAAACTGCAAAACTCCTGTAACAAAGTCTCTCTCCTGCCCATTCACAAGCGCAGGTGTTTCCTCTTTCTCTCCTTCTCTCCAGCTTCGTGGTGGCCTCTGACAAAGCGTCTCCTTCAACTTAAAGTGACCTCAGAAGGGGGCGGACCGCAAGGGCAAAGTCAGGTGCCTTTTCTCCGACAGGGGATGCGTGTGGTTGGCCCCCTTTTTGTGCCAGGCCCCCTGTCTCCGTGTCACTGTGTCTCTCCAGGCGCAGTAATAGGTGGCGGTGTCCGCAGCTGTCAGGGAGCGCAGCGTCAGGGAGACCTGGTTCTTGGCGGTGTCTGCAGAGATGGTGATCCGGCCTCGGAAAGACGGGGCGTAGCTGGTACCCCCGTTATATGCGTGTATGTATCCCATGGATTCCAGCCCCTTGCCAGGAGGCTGACGGAGCCAGTACCAGTAGGAATATTGAGTATTGATGGAGAACCCGGAGACAGCGCAGGTCAGTGTGAGGGGCTCGGAGACCTTCCCCGACCCAGGGCCGGAGGCCACTAGCTGCAAGGAAAGGGCATCTAGAAACAAAGGAGGGGGAGTCCAAAATAATCATTGAATGGGATGCCCAGAGAGCAAAGGCTCCCTCTGCCTCCCCCCTGGTCACAGCCACACACACAGAAAGAAATGCAAACATCACACACAGAGACTCACAGAGAGAGAGAGAAATGGAAATGGTAACACAGAGAGACTCACGCGGTGCCAAGGCCAGCGCAAGGAAAACACATTGAATCATTTGCGAGGTTTCAGGTATCTCCAGGCCAGCCGCTGACCCAACGGAGCTCGGACAGCTCGGGCGAGTCGGCTGAAGTCTGAGCCTCGGGCTGCAAACCTCTGCCGACACCTGTAACAAATTGTAGCTCACACGCAGACACGGAGATTTGCTCCCTGTGATGTGTAGGGACTGGGTGTTGTCCCTATCAACAGTCTCGGAGCCCTCTGGCGGTCTCCCCTGTCTGCTGCTGCAGGAGCCACCGGAACCTGCCAGAGAAGCCGTGTGGGTTAGTAGCCAGACGCTGTATGTCTTCATCTAGATATTTGGAACTCGGGTCTCTCACCGTGTGGTTTCCTTAATGTTGAATAAAGAGCAACCTGAGTAGCACAGGGCTATCGTGGGTCCCACCCACTACAGCCCAGTATCCTGTGTCCCCACAGTGGCCAGAGCCAGGTGCCTCAGAGGGAATGAACAGAACAGGAAATCATCAGATGATCCATCCCCTGTCGCCCATTCCCAGCTTCTGGCAAACAGAGGCTAAAGACACCATCCCTGCCCTGCTAATAGCGTTGATGGACGTGTACTCCAAGGATTTATCTAGTTATTTTTTTAACCCTATTATAGTCTTGGCCTTCACAACATCGCCTGGAAAAGAGTTCCTCAGGTTGACTGTGCATTGACTGAAGAAACACTTCCTTGTGTTTGTTTTAAACCTGCTGCCTATTCATTTCATTTCATGGCCCTAGTTCTTGCGTTATGAGGAATAAATAATACTTCCCTATTTACTTTCTCCGTGTATATGTGGATACGTTTAATCTCTCACACACTGAGTCTCTCTGTCTGTGTCTCGTTCTCTTTTTCCCATACCCCCTGCTTCTGATCTTGGTTGGGATTTCCAAAGTTGCCTAAGGGAGTTAGGCACTCAGATCCCAATATAACCCCTAAGGGAGTCAGACTTCCCGATCCTTTCACTGCCTCTGAAATCCCCAACCCCCTCTGTCTCTTTCCCCCCTCCCCCATTCCTCATCTCTCCCCTCCTTCTCACACACTTTTACTGACCTCGACACTGAAGAGCTTGAAAAATTGCAGTTTCCTTCATTCTTTAAAGCAACAGATCTTCCGTGGCCCTAAGAGGGGCGCTCTCATGGGAAAAATTGATTGGCAGTAGGCTAAGTTTCTTGTACGTTTTGTATCCGGTGCTTTTAAATATAATCGGTACCCGAAAAGAGTCGCTAGTGAAAGTAAATAGACATTCAGAATCACACGTTGATTCTGTTGTGTTGTTATTGGTTAGCGTTTGTTGCGAAGTGTTTGCTAACTGATTTTGTGTGTTGGGAATTGATTTGTGTGTAGTCCATTCGGGTTTTGTTTGTTTGTTTGTCGTCATTTCCTAGTGTGTATTGATTAGCTGCTTTGGTGATTACTTTGGGGTTTATTTGTTGCTTTGTTGTTGTTGTTGTTGTTGGGAGTTGGTTTGCTTTTGCTTTTTTTTGTTTTCTCTCAAATGTCTGCACCTTTCAACAGCAAAACAAGCCCTTCCCTTCCGGCTGCATTTCCCTCCCTGGGACTCTCTATCGCCCTGCATGGGCTCGGTTATCATTTTCAGACGCTCACTTTTTGTCCCAGACCTCCCTGTGTCTGTGTCACTGGGTGTCTGGCACAGTGATGCCTGGCGGTGTCCGCAGCTGTCAGGGGTCGGAGCTGCAGGGAGACCTGGTTCTTGTCTGCAGAGATGGTGCCTCGGCCTTGGGGAGACGGGGAGTAGCGCGTGCCCCGTTCCATGGACAAACCCGTCCCATGGGTTCCGGCCCTTCTCCGGGAGGCTGACGGAGCCAGGGCCAGCAGTTACACTCTTCCGTGATAAAGACCCCGGCGGCAGCGCAGGGCAGCGTGAGGGGCTCGGAGACCTTCCCCAGGGCCGGAGGCCACTAGCTGCAGCTGGGAAAGCGCCCCTAGAAAGAAGGATAGGAGAGTCCAAATAAACATGTAGCCAGCTGCTGCGGGGAGCGACGGATCTCCCTGAGCTCCCCCGCCATGCCGCCATTCCCACCGAGATACCAGCTCTTACCTGGTGCCAGCGTGAGGGCAGCAGGAAATAGGTTTTCGGTTTGAAGAGGAGGGTGGGGGAAATAGCATCAAATCTCCAGTTCGGCCCCTGAGCTGACAAAGCCCTGAAATCTCTGGAAATGACAGGGCCAGAGCTGTCCACATCCCTGTAACTTACACTCCACCTCCACCCACACGGCCTGGCCGAGTCTCGATCTCTCTCTCTGTCCTTTTCTGGGAATGCCCCTGTCTCTTCTCCGTCTCTCTCTGGGTGTGGCTTCCTGCCAGCCTCTCTAGCCTTTTCCTCTCTACTTACAAAAGCTGGGCTATTTGTAAACCGCGCCTTAGCTGACACGTGGTAACCTCCGATAGAGGAGGCCGTTGGTAGTTTTCACTTTACCTGGCTGTTAATCCCAGATTCCCCCCAGTGTTTGTGTCCACCCATTGATAAGCATGAAAACTGCACGCTTCCTTCTCCACACAAAAAATGTCCCCTCCCCGACAGTTCTTCTGTCGCTTCACATATACACAATCCTCCCTTCGCTACACTATGGAGTGAGTGGGCCTGTTGACAAAATGCAGTTTGATAGCTCCTGCAAGATAAATGATCTCCAGTGTCCATGTTCAAAAGTGGGGAACGCATTGTTTGTTGCAAGTTCTCTCTCTCTCAAGCTGTGCCCCTAAAAACCCTGGGTGTGGGAGTGGGGGCATGCCAGTACAGTGTGTTGCTGCAGGTTAGAAAGTGCCGGGGTGTGTCCGAGGGGTTTTGTTCATTGGCGTTTTGTTGTTTTCGGGTCTGTTTTTAGTCTTCCTATTTTATCGTCTTTGTTTGTACTTATTCTCACTCGGTTATTTTCCGATTTTATACATTGGTTTTGGCGGGTTTATGTATTGCCTCCGGCTTTTTATGTTGCCTTTTGAAAACTTCTTTCGTTCTTTATTTTTTTATTTTATTTTATTTTTTGCACAGGGGAGCGGGAGGGTCTCTGAGACCTCCCCGGCCGGACGCCACCAGCTGCAGCTGCGAAAAGGGCACCATTTGGCTATGGCGCTCAAGGAGCGAAGAATCTCTCTGTCAGAGACAAATAGTCACACAGGGGCACAAATACCTCCAGACACAGATGCAAACGCAGAGACTCACGTGGGGCCAGGGCTAGTGCCGACAGGAAATATCTAATCGTTGTTCCGCCGTAAAGAATAATCCTGCCTCCGGCTCTGGCCCTGCAGAGCTGTGAACGCCCAGGGTGGCTGCCTAAGCCCCGGGCTGAGGTTCGCGCTTTGCAGCCGCGTGGCTTTCAGAGAGCCGGAGCGCCCGGGGGAAGGGAGCTGGAATGAGGCGCCGAGGAGATCTTCCCCTTTGCACACCCCGAGCAATGCGCTGGGTGGAGAAGGGAGGTGCTGTGTGTCTGTCTGTCTTTCCTCCTCTCGCTGCGTCTCGTGAGTCTGCAGGCTACACGGCAAAGGAGCAGGCAGACCCAAGCCACACTCCCTCCACGGCATCTGTGTCCGTCTAATGTAAGCGCTGCGGTAGGGGTATCCCGTGTTCCCAACCCTCCCACACATCCCCCGGGATTCACTCCTCCCTGGAGCTTCCTGCAGTGACACAGTTTCCCCTCTCTTCCGGCACCGAGCGCGCCGGGTTTCTGCCCTCCGCCCTCAAAGAAGCTGAGTTCAGCCCGAGGACAGGAGGTTTTTGTCTCAGCTCACACCGGCTTCCCCTCACTGTGTCTCTAGCAGCGCAGGGATACCGGGCGGTGTCCCCCCGCCCCAGGCGGCTCATTCCCAGGTACAGCTCGCTCCTGGCCTTGTCCCTGGAGATGGTGAATCGCCCTCGGACCCAGTCCGCGTAACGCTGGCCCGACCCGTCGTAGTTAATACGTGAGACAAACTCCGGGCTCTCCCCGGGACTCTGCCGGTACCAGAACATGTCGTAGCTGCTGAAGGAGAAGCCGGAGGCTTTACAGGAGAGCCGGATGGACTCCCCTTCATTTCTAACAGCCCCCCCGGACTCCGCCAGCTGCTTCTGCGACTGGGCACCTGCGGGAGAAAACACAATGATCATTGCTCATACCTATGGACCCTCACTAGGGTGACAAGGGGTATCTAAGCCACTGAAATAGATAGAGAGACAAGCTGCTAGCTAATACAGTGGAGGAAAGCCCAGATGGGGAGAGAATACAGTAGAGGGGAATGTGCAGGTGGATAGAGAGAGAATACAGCACAGGAACAATGGATGGATGGATGGATGGATGGATGGATGGATGGATGGATGGATGGATGGATGGATGGATGAATAGCGAGGGGAGGGTTAGAAACACAAACAGATAATCTAATAATGGAACATTGTATATATTAGACTGCGAGGGAGGGAGGGAGGGAGGGAAAGAAAGAAAGAAAGAAAGAAAGAAAGAAAGAAAGAAAGAAAGAAAGAAAGAAAGAAAGAAAGAAAGAAAGAAAGAAAGAAAGAAAGAAAGAAAGAATATATGATGATGCCTAGATGGAGAGAGAGAGAGATTAAGGAGGGGTATACAGACAAACAGACAGACCTAGATACACTGTACAATTAAAATCGCATACTCTGAAGGTTCCTTGTATTTTCAGACATTTTCTCACCTTTCCAAGCCGCTAAAAGGAACACAAACTGTACCCACACCGGCATTGCTCGCTGAGCTGCAGGGTAACGTCTTACAGTCAGTATGATGAGGTCAGGGGTTTAGGCCTTAGCTGCACAAAGACAAGGGGCGGCCTTTTCGGTCTATTGCAGTCTCCGAGACGTGGCTGCGGAGTTTGAAAGGAAAACGAAGTCACCCCGCTTCCCACACCACACCCTGCTCCTAAAGGGGGGCGGAGACTCCTGGTTGATGGGTTTCAGGGCGTCCCGGGAACAGGGCGGGTTATTGTGAGGTTCTCACACCCACCTGAAGTGTGACAGGTGCTGCAGGGCACAAGCGCAGACACAGAGCTCTGCTCCCAGCACCTCACAGCCGAGACCCCGGTGAGAAATGCCCCAGCGCAGCCTGAGACCGGCCTGCTGCAGACAAACCTCCCCGGGAAAGCAAACGCCGCTCCAGGCTCGCGAGCAATGGTCTCTGGATGTCGGAAGAGGCTTTGGGATTCCCCTGGTAACTACCTCCCCCAGGGACACAAGGGGCCCCTCATCGCCGGGAAATAAAGTCTCACATCCGGACAGGGGATCAGGCTGCCCCCGTGCAGCCCGGTCTCTTCCCTGCGTTCCTTGACAGGCAGCGACTCTGGCTCAGGTTGGGTGTCACTGGAATGGGGGGGGGACGACTGGGCTGCAGCAGAGGGGCTCCCCCACGCTCCCTGTGTCCCCCCATTCTCGGGCTCACAGCACCGTTTCCGGGACAGAAGCAAAACAGCCTGGGAGCTGCAGGGGGGCTTATCCCAGGGGGGAGTGGTCACAGAGTCCCTGGGCCATGCTCTGGAACTGCTCCCCATGAAGCCAGGCAGGACTCTGGGGAAGTCTCCTCTCTGGGAGCAGCCTGTTTTCAGGACACACAGCTCACCTGGCTTCCCCCTTCCTGGGTCTGACCTCCGAGCATTCAGCATCCTCTGCCCCTCCCTGCGCTTCCCACAGCGAGTCCACCCAGGCGGGGTCCTGGGGAAGCCAGAGGGTCCTGCACCACAGCTTCGCAGTCAGAGGTGACTCTCAGCCAGCCAGTAAAACAGAAGGTTTATTAAAGGACAGGAACATGGTCTAACACAGAGCTTGTAGGTACAGAGAACAGGACCCCTCAGCTGGGTCCATTTTGGGGGACAGTGAGCCAGACAACCAGGTCTGCCCTTCACTCCATGTCCCAGCCAGCCCCAAAATGAAACTCCCTCCAGCCCCTCCTCCTCTGGGCTTTGTCCCTTTCCCGGGCCAGGAGGTCACCTGATTCCTTTGTTCTCCAACCCTTTAGCTCTCACCTTGCAGGAGGGAAGGGCCAGGCCATCAGTTGCCAGGAAACAGGGTGTTGGCCATTCTCTGTGTCCAGACCCCTGCACACACCTGCCCTCTAGGGCTCTGCAATGATCATACACCCTTACCCCACCCCCTAGATACTTAATAACTGCATAGGGGAAACTGAGGCACCCCCACACTATTCAGAGGAAACATTAAGAACAGTCCCACTTCGTCACAGGAGTCTCTGAACCTCCGCAGGGCTGGAGGTTTCCTGTGTGCCCCCGGAGTTACATCTCCCTGATGTCCCCAGCATACACTTCGTTTCCTTTCCCTCCCTGCTCTCAGTGCACTTGGTCCGTGTCCCGCCGCCCCACCGGTCTGTGCGCCCCGCCCGCCCCCGCAGCTAACTTTACCCCTCTGGGCCTGGAGCCCGGGGACAGGAGGTTTTTGTCTCAGTTCACACCGGCTTCCCCGCTCTGTGCGTCTCTAGAAGCGCAGTGATACCAGGCGGTGTCCTCCAGCCTCAGGCGGCTCATTCCCAGGTACAGCTCGCTCCTGGCGTTGTCCCTGGAGATGGTGAATCGCCCTTGAACCCAAGCCGCGTAACTTCGGCCTGTCCCGTCGTAGTAAATAAGTGAGACAAACTCCGGGCTTTTCCCGGGACTCTGCCGGTACCAAAACATGTCGTAGCTGCTGAAGGTGAAGCCGGAGGCTTTACAGGAGAGCCGAATGGACTCCCCTTCATTTCTAACACCACCCCCGGACTCCACCAGCTGCTTCTGGGACTGGGCACCTGACGGACAAAACAAGTTAATGGTCATAATGATCATTGTTCTTACCTGTGGACTCTCACTAGGGTGACAAGGGGTATCTAAGCCACAGAAATAGACAGAGAGAAAAGTTGCTAGCTAATACAGTGGAGGAAATCATAGATGGAGATAGTATACTGTCGAGGGGGAAATGCGATGGATAGAGAGAAAATACAGTACAGGAACAATGGATGGATGAATAGCTACTGGAGGATTAGACACATACAAAGATATGATATAGTGTTGTGAATGGAATGATGTATAGATAAGACTGTGATAAGAAAGAAAGAAAGAAAGAAAGAAAGAAAGAAAGAAAGAAAGAAAGAAAGAAAGAAAGAAAGAAAGAAAGAAAGAAAGAAAGAAAGAAAGAAAACAGGGATATACAGACCTCTGCAACCAAAACACAAACTCTGAGGTTCACTGTATTTTCAAACTTTTTCTCACCTTTCCAAGCTGCTACAATGAACACAAACAGTACCCACACCGGCATTGCTCGCTGAGCTGCAGGGTAAATTCTCACTGTCAGGTTAAAGAGGGTTTAGCCCTTAACGGCACAAACACAAGGGGCGGCCACTTCTGTCTATTGCAGCTTCCCAGCCGCGGCTGCTGGGTTTGGAAGGGAAACGAAGTCACTCCCCTCCCCTTCCCACACCCTGATCCTGGAAAGGGGAGGAAACTCCGGTCTGATGGGTGTCAGGGCCCCCTGGGAGCAGGGTGGGTTATTGTGAGGTTCTGACAGTGACCAGAAGGGTGTCAAACGCTACAGGGGACAAGGGCAAATCCAGAGCTTTGGGGCTAGCACCTCACAGCCTAGACCCATAAGAAAATAAGAACGGCCATTCTGGGTCAGACCTAAGGTCCATCTAGTCCAGTGTCCTGTCTTCTGACAGTGGCCAATGCCAGGTGCCCCAGAGGGAATGAACAGAGCAGGTAATCATCAAGTGATCCACCCCCTGTCGCCCATTCCCAGCTTCTGGCAATGACTCCAAGATCTCTTTCTTGAGTGGTAACAGCTAACTTAGATCCCATCTTTTTGTATGTAAAGTTCAGATTCTGCTTTCCAATGTGCATTGTTTTGCACTTATCAACATTAATTTTCAACTGTCATTTTGTTGCCCAGTCACCAAGTTTTGAGAGATCCTTTCTTAGCTCTTCCCAATCTGCCTGGGACTTAACTGTCTTTAGTAATTTTGTATCATCTGCAAATTTTGCCACTTCATTGTTTACTTCTTTTTCCAGATCATTTATGAATATGTTGAATAGGACTGGTCCCAGAACAGACCCCTGGGGGACACCACTATCTACCTCTCTCCATTTGGAAAACAGACCATTTATTCCTACCCTTTGTTTCCTATCTTTTAACCAGTTACCGATCAGTGAGAGGAGTTTCCCTCTTCCCCCATGACAGCTCACTTTGCTTAAGAGCCTTTGTTGAGAGGCCTTGTCAAAGGCTTTCTGAAAATCTAAATACACTATATCCACTGGATCTCCTTTCTCCACAGGCTTGTTGACCCCTCTAAGAATTCTAGTAGATTGGTGAGGCATGATTTCCCTTTACAAAAACCATGTTGACTCTTCCCCAACAAATCATGTTCATCAATGTGTTTGACAATTCTGTTCTTTACTATAGTTTAAATTAATTTGTCTGGTACTTAAGTTAGGCTTACTGGTCTGTAATTGCCAGGATTGCCCCTGGAGCCCTACATAAAAATTGGTGTCACGTTAGCTATCCTCCAGTCATTTGGTGCAGAAGTTGATTTAAATGATAGGTTACAAACCAGTTAGTAGCCCTGAAATGTCACATTTGAGCTCCTTCAGAACTCTTGGGTGAATATCATCTGGTCCTGGTGACTTATTGCTGTTTACTTTATCAATTTGCTCCAAAACCTCCTCTAATGACACCTCAAGCTGGGATAGTTACTCAGATTTGTCACCTAAAAAGAATGGCTCAGGTTTGGGAATCTCCCTCTGTGATTAATGAAGGTGGGAGGGGGTAGCACCCTCGTGTAACTCCCAAACCATTCAGTTAGGTATAGAATCCTCTTTGGCAGAGGTACCCGAACTGCCCTACCTGTAAAGGGTTAAGAGGTAAACTTAAAATGAGTTGGCGCCTGACGTAGGGAACCAATAGGGAAACTGAACCCTTTCAAACTGGGAAAAAACTGCTTGGGGTGGGGTCTTTGTTCTCTCAGCTGCAGAGGGACAGGGCAGCAAGTGTGCTGTAAGGGTGGGCCAGGTATGAAAATCATCAGCGTCATACCTTGACTTTCTCATTTGAAACTACAGACATGTAAGTAGAACAGGAATGTTTAGACAGACATGATTGGGTTTATTTTTTGTTTTGTTTTCAGTCTTGTTGATTCCTCTGTGCTAACCTCAGGTGCTTTTAAGAACATAAGACCATAAGAACGGCCAGACTGGGTCAGACCAAAGGTCCATCCAGCCCAGTATCCTGTCCTCTGACAGTGGACAGTGGCAGGTGCCCCAAAGGGAATGAACAGAACAGGGAATCATCAAGCGATCCATCCCCTGTCACCCATTCCCAGCTTCTAGCAAACAGGGGCTAGGGACACCATCCCTGCCCAGCCTGGCTAATAACAATTTGTGGACCTAACTTCCATGAGTCTATCTAGCTCCCTTTTGAAGCTTTTGTTTGCTTTGTAATCTTTAAGCTGGACCCCAAGAAAGCTATTCTTGCTGCTTAATTCTTGGAGTTGCTCTTTTAATATCTAGCAATAACCTAATTTTCCAAATGTGTTTTCTTTCTTTTTTCAATAAAATTTCCCTTTTTTAAGAACATGATTGAAT
Source organism: Lepidochelys kempii (assembly GCF_965140285.1). Lineage (NCBI taxonomy): Eukaryota > Metazoa > Chordata > Testudines > Cheloniidae > Lepidochelys > Lepidochelys kempii. The sequence continues at coordinate 41,384,308 of NC_136392.1, forward strand.
TTCTGTGTCTTAGGAGGTAAAGAGGCTGTGCATATGTTAATCAGCTGGTGGAGCAGCTGGGTTCCCCTTTTCTGTTGTTTTCTTTCTTGGCTTCCCAGAGGGAGGGGTGGAAAAGCTGACGGGCCTCAGAAAAAACTTCCCAAGTACGTTTTTTTTCTGGATTTGCAAAAGGCAGTTTTCACTTGGGTGGTGGCAGCATTACCAGCCTGGATTGGCAAGTATTAATTTTCGATTCCTTGCAGACCCCCGCCTTCTGCAGTGGAAGTGCCAGAGTGGGGAATCAGCCTTGACACCCTCAAATACTCAACCCTGAAGACTGATGCAAAGAATAGTTTCTCCACAATGGCCTTATCATCCTCGAGTGCTCCTTTAGCATCTCGATTGTTCAGTGGCCCCACTGGTTGCTTAGCAGGCTTCCTGCTTCTGATGTACTTAACACTTTTTTAGTTATTACTTTTTGAGTCTTTGGCTAGCTCTTCTTCAATTTTTTTTTTTTTTTTTTGGCCTTCCTAATTATATTTTTACACTTCACTTGCCAGAACTTATGCCCTGCTCACACTGAGCACACCAGGTCTTTCCTCCCCCTGATAGAGCTGACTTTGCCCCACTGGGTCTGAGTCGAGGGGGTGGCAGGTTTGTGTCCGAGCTCACACCGGCTTCCCCGCACAGTGCCTCTCTAGCAGCGCAGTGATACCTGGCGATGTCCTCTCATTTCACGCTGCTCTTTCCCAGGTACAGCTCGCTCTTGGCTTTGTCTCTGGACAGGGTGAAATGCCCTTTAACCGAATCCATGTAACATTGGACAGAGCCATGGTGTAAATAAGTGAGACAAACTCCGGGCTTTTTCCTGGATCTGCTGGTACCAGTACGTTTTATAGCTGCTGAAGGTGAAGCCTGATCCTTTATAGGAGAGCAGGATGGACTCCCCTTCATTTCTAATAGCACCCCCAGACTCCACCAGCTGCATCTGCAACTGGACATCTGCTGGAGAAAACACTATAGCACAATGACCATTACTAATACCTATTGACTCTCACTAGAGTGATAAGGGGCCTCTAAGCCACATACATAGACAGAAAAACAAATTGCTAGATAATACAGTAGAGAAAATCATAGATGGGGACTGAAAATAGTAAAGGGGAAGTGTGGATGGATAGAGGGATAATACAAAGGAGGAAAAATGATTGTATAGAGAGATAATATGGTATAGGAACAATGGATGGATTAATAGATAGTGGGGAATTGGAAACATACAAATAGATGAGACAATTATGTGCACGGAACGTTGTATAGATTAGACTGTGAAAGAAAAGAAAAGAAAAGAAAGAAAGAAAGAAAGAAAGAAAGAAAGAAAGAAAGAAAGAAAGAAAGAAAGAAAGAAAGAAAGAAAGAAAGAAAGAAAGAAAGAAAGAAAGAAAGAAAGCATTATGCCTAGATGCATGCAAATGAATGGAGATAGATAGATAGATAGATAGATAGATAGATAGATAGATAGATAGATAGATAGATAGATAGATAGATAGATACTAAGGAGGTGTTGTGACGAAGTGGGACTGTTCTTAATGTTTCCTCTGAATATTGTGGGGGTGCCTCAGTTTCCCCTATGCAGTTCTTAAGTATCTAGGTGGTGGGGTAAGGGTGTATGATCATTGCAGAGACCTAGAGGGCAGGTGTGTGCAGGGGTCTGGACACAGAGAATGGCCGACACCCTGTTTCCTGGCAACTGATGGCCTGGGCCCTTCCCCCCTGCAAGGTGAGAGCAAAAGTGTTGGAGAACAAAGGAATCAGGTGACCTCCTGGCCCAGGAAAGGAACAAAGCCCAGGGGAGGAGGGGCTGGAGGGAGTTTTCAGTTTGGGCCTGGCTGGGACAAGGAGTGAAGGGCAGACGTGGTTGTCTGGCTCACTGCCCCCCAAAATGGACCCAGCTGAGGGGTCCTCTTCTCTGCACCTACAAGCTCTGTTTTAGACCATGTTCCTGTCGTTTAATAAACCTCTGTTTTACTGGCTGGCTGAGAGTCACATCTGACTGCGAAGTTGGAGTGCAGGACTCTCTGGCTTCCCCAGGAGCCCCGCCTGAGCGGACTCGCTGTGGGAAGTGCATGGAGGGGCAGAGGATGCTGAATGCTCGGAGGTCAGACCCAGGAAGGTGGAAGCTGTGTGAGCTGTGTGTCCTGAAGACAGTCTGCTCCCAGAGAGGAGACTTCCCCAGAGTCCTGACTGGCTTCACGGGGAGCAGTTCCAGAGCATCACCCAGGGACTCTGTGACAGTTGTTACGAATTACACCTTGTAGGACACGCACACAACTGCTGCGAATTATACCTGGTAGGACACGCACACAAGTGCTACGAATTACACCTGGTAGGACACGCACACCAGTGCTGCGAATTATACCTGATAGGACAAGCACAGTTCGAATCTAGGCTGAGGCACAGAAACAAAGTCCACAACTGCAGAGTTCCCAAAGGACACTAAGTTTATTACGCTCGAGCGTGGTGCCCCCCTGCTAGCCAGGAGGGGACCCTGAATGCAGATTATACAAAGGTTATATACTTTTTAGCAAAGCATGTTGCCCTCGTGCATCGGAAACCTTAGCCAATAAACAAACCCTTGTCTTATCTACCACCTATCCCTGCTTGGTGCATTCCTCGTGCTATACCAGTATGTTAATTACACAGCATGGTCCTAAAGCTATGCATCAGTAACTTTTATTATCAGGATGGGAGGCCTCACATCAAGGCCAAGAGACAGGGAGTTAGAGACTGACAAAAACCAGATACTGGGAGTCAAGGCAGGCTGGAGACAAGGAGGAGGATTTTCACAGGGATTCAATATCTAAGGATTACTCCTCCTGGTGTATGATGTGCTGGCATTTAAACAATGGTGGGCCCCAAACCAAAATGGAGTCACATGTGCTCACTTTTCCTTAACACAGTGGGGTAAGGGTGTATGATCATTGCAGAGCCCTAGAGGGCAGGTGTGTGCAGGGGTCTGGACACAGAGAATGGCCAACACCCTGTTTCCTGGAACTGATGGCCTGGGCCCTTCCCCCCTGCAAGGTGAGAGCTAAAGGGTTGGAGAACAAAGGAATCAGGTGACCTCCTGGCCCGGGAAAGAGACAAAGCCCAGGAGAGGAGGGGCTGGAGGGACTTTCAGTTTGAGGCTGGCTGGGACATGGAGTGAAGTGCAGACGTGGTTGTCTGGCTCCCTGCCCCCCAAAATGGACCCAGCTGAGGGGTCCTCTTCTCTGCACCTACAAGCTCTGTTTTAGACCATGTTCCTGTCGTTTAATAAACCTCTGTTTTACTGGCTGGCTGAGAGTCACGTCTGACTGTAGAGTTGGGGTGCAGGACCCTCTGGCTCCCCCAGGAGCCCTGCCTGAGCGGACTCGCTGTGGGAAGCGTACGGAGGGGCAGAGGATGCTGAATGCTCCAAGGTCAGACCCAGGAAGGTGGAAGCTGTGTGAGCTGTGTGTCCTGAAGACCGGCTGCTCACAGAAAGGAGACTTCCCCAGAGTCCTGACTGGCTTCATGGGGAACAGTTCCAGAGCATCACCCAGGGACTCCGTGACAGGTGTATACAGACAAACAAAGACCTAAATACACCCTCCAATTAAAAGCACATGACGTGGCTGCTGGGTTTGGAAGGGAAACGAAGTCATGCCCCTTCCCACACCCTGCCCCTGGAGCGGGGCAGAGACTCCGGTCTGATTGGGTGTCAGGATGCCCCGGGAACAGGGCCGGAGTTAGGCTCTACAGGACCTTTTTTTGTCTCAGATTTGCCTAGGGTTTCATGCAGGGGAAGCCAAAGCCATAAGGATTGAGATCCCAGTCATTGACTGGATTTCACTCTGAATACAGATATTGGACTATAACCTATGGACTATTTCCAAAAGAACTCTTTGCAAACACAAGCTCACCATCTCTGCTCCGTATCTGAACCTCAAGAATTGAATTCATGTGGGTAAGTATATTGATCCTTTAACCAACACTCTCTTTTCTTTTTTTTAAATAAATTTCAGTTTAGTTAGTAGGAATCGGATCTAAGATCTTTTGGGTAAGATCTAAGTTATAATTTGACCTGCGTGTGTGGCTGGTCCTTTGGGATCAGAACTTTTTCTTTTGTGTGATGGAATAAGATTTTCAGGAATCCTCATCATATTTTGTCCTGGGTAGCTGGGTGGAGGCCTGGGGCTGGGTACTTCAAGGGAACTGCATTGTTGGGACTGCTGAGTAACCAGTGAGGTAGTACAGAAGCCCTTGTGTGCTGGATGGGTAAATCTAAATATTGAAATATCCACTAGCTTTTCGGGTTTGTTTGCAATTCACCCTAATTGAGCGACCTCAGCTGGCTCCCACTGGGACCACCGTCACACTATCTAATCTAATCTATTTATCCCCATCCACCCCCTCTATCTAATCTATCTATCTATCTCATACACCCCCTTAGCTAGCTATCAGACCCCTCTCTGTATTGAGCTATACTGTCCATCCGATACACAACAGACATGGGCAGATGCATCCCATATATACACGCCTCTCTCTCCTCCTGAAATATCTACAGCCCAGCACAGCAGGGCAGACCCGGACCCCGCTGGCTCACTCTCTTTCCTGCTGTATGGAGTACAGTTGTAGCCACCACGGTCCCAGGATATCAGACACAAGGCGGGGGAGGTAATATTTTCTATTGGACCAACTTCTGTTGGCGGGACAGAGACAAACTCTGGAGCCCCACAGAGATCTTCTTTGGGTCTCTTTCCTGCTGTGTTTCTCAGGCAGAAGTTGACACTGACCTGTCACTATGCAGAGATGCTGTATCCCTGTTGGTCCCAAGATATTGGAGAGCCAAGGTGGGTGAGCTGATACCTTCTGGTGGATCTCTCTCTCTCTCAGCTACAGAAGTTGGTCCAACGAAAGAGATGGCCTCCCGCACCTTGTCCCTCGCAGAGGGGGGCTGAGAGAAGGGGACAAGCCAGGCGGGTTCAGCCCCGGAGGTGTGGCACAGAGGTTCCTCCCTTTCTGTCTGGGGGCTCCCTGTCTCTGTCTCCCTGTCTCTCTCCGGGCGCAGTAATAGGCGGCGGTGTCCGCAGCTGTCAGCGAGCGGAGCGGCAGGTAGACCTGGTTCTTGGAGGAATCAGCTGAGAGAGTTATTTGGCCTGGGAGAGACTGGGCGTAGCATAAGAGCCACTCCGGTGGTACCAGTCAATCTCTCCCAGCCAGTCCAGCCCTCCCCGGGGAAGCTGCCGGTACCAATCCCAGTAATCAGCAGAGACGGACCCACCAGAGATCGCGCAGGTGAGTGTGAGGGGCTCGGAGACCTGCCCCATCCCGGGGCCGGACGCCAGCAGCTGCACCTGAGAAAGGGCACCTGGAAACATAAATTAATAAACCAATGGACCTAGAGAGCAAAGAGTCTCCCGCACTCGCCCAAACTCCCCCCCCCCCCCGCCATTTCCCTAGTACTCACATGGGGCCAGGGCCAGCAGAGTAGCTAAGAGCCAGGTCATCATGCCTCGGACCAAAGCAAAACAGCCGGAGACCCGGACACCGGCTTCTCTCTCTGGGGAGAGTCTTTGAAACCCTCCGCAGCTTCTGCTGAAACCTGAGACCAGGAGCCAGAGGAGGCTGCAAACACTGTGCGACGCCTGCGTCAAACGCTGTCTCCCTGGCACAGGGAGCGAGGCGTTCCCACACCTGCAAAGCAGCGCGCTCGCTCTCCCGCGGCCATTCCTGAAACACACGCAGCCTTGCACTCTCCCTGTATCTCGCTCAGACAGAGACCAGCTCGCTCGTTAACAGCCACGTGCCTTAACGTTAGGGCGACTCTCACTGTCCCTTAAGGGCCTAGCGGCGGGAAGGATTAACCCTTAACTGCGGTGACACAGCGGATGCAGCTTCGCTCTCCTGCAGGCTGAGGGACGAGGCGGGTGTGACCCGGGAAATGCAACTGCCTCCCTGTACATATCCTGTGCCTTAAGAGAGGATTGTCAGTTCTCGCCGGCGGCCGGGTGTCCAGACATTAGAGAGGGCACCTATTGGGGGAACTACCGGGGTGATTTCCACACGCTCCCCGGCAGGAGACAACTGAAGACCAGTCCTGTTATTCACATTGTAGGTGCGCTCTGTCAGAAATTGCACCACTCCCATTTACCAATGGAATAAATGAAAGAACGAGTAAATAAAATTATTTTGCTCCCTCCTTTCCCACCAGAGATAACTAAGGTCCAGGCCTGAGTGACCAACACTTCAGAAGGGTAGTGACATCATCCCTTTAAGAGTCACCCACAACATGATCGCACCGCTTTTACCAACGGCGGGCGGGGGGGGGGGGGTGAATGAGTGTTTCCTCTTTTTCCATAAGAAGCAAATAATTCCCAGGCCTGAGTATTCAATCAGGCTGTCACAGTTTTTGGTTACTTGGAGGGATAATGGGAATTTGGAGGACGGAGTTAGATGGTAATTGCAGACATACAGAGCATTACGGTGTTGCTCTCTGGGAACTCCAAGGTCAGGGACATGTGAATGTGATATTTGGTTTGGCACAGGAAACCCAGCTGCGCAGTCTACATCTCCTGTAATCTGATAGGCGAGTGTCAATTCCAGCTGACAAGAAGAGAGGGGGGAGGGTATTCCAAGACCCCCTTTGCAATAGCATCATGTCCCCAAATGCTGTCAACCTTGAGATCTCCTAGCAGGGAAAGGGGTGAGGGGGAGGGTCCCTAAAGCATCTTTCCCTAATAATGTATCTCCGGCCCAGTGCTGAGCCCTATGTTCCACCACCAGGGAGCAATGAAGGGGGCAGTGTCCGATATTCCAGCAGCCTATGAAGGTCCCACGCAGACTGGAGCGCGCCAAAGAGAACAAGCGCTGCTCTCTAGTGGTATGTACTAGGGTAGAAGGCGCACAGTACGATTCAGGTCGGGGGGAAGTGCTGTACCCTACTGGCAGGGCTCGGGACAGCAGGTGCACACTGGTAACCGAGGTCGAGGCATGCGCATCTAAGACAAGGAGTGCGCACCTCTGAAAATGCCAATTCTGCTGATGACTCAGCTGGGGGAAGGTCAATGGTTCTATAGACTGAAAGGGTGTTTTTTATGTTTTTCCATTTTTCTGTACGGGAAGGAAATGGCATTAAAAACTACTTTAAAAGAATGTTAAGGTGGCAAAGTCAAGCCCTCGAACGATAGGAGATGCCAGAACTCAGGTTGCCCATGTAATCTTAACTCTGCCCCCTGGACGGGACTGACACAAGACTTCACACACTGTTTTTTCCTCAGGACTCCTGCCGCAGTCAGTGCCCAAGAAGGAGCCGCAGGGGAGTAAGGCGGGGCTATGCAAAGAAGGGGACTGGTGCTGTCTGCAGCCCCCCTGCTCCATTTGTTGCGGACGTTGCGAGGTGTGTGCCAGAGACCGGGATAGAGGCTGTAGCTCTCCTAATGTAACTCAGCCTTGGCGTGTCTTTGCAGCCTTCACCGGGCTCCAAAAATTATACTTTCCTACGTGATGACTAAAGAGTTGAGGACATTTTCTACTTGGTTAAAATCCATGTGATTGAACTTTGAGGTGTGACGTGCTTCCTCAGGGAGGCTGTGACAGGAACGAGAGGTTTTTGACTGAGCTCAGACCAGCTTCCCCTCATTGTGTGTCGCACAGTGATACCGGGCGCTGTCCTCGACTCTCAGTCTCTTCACTTGCAAGTGTAGCAAATTGCTGGGGTTGTCCCTGGAGATGGTGAATCGCCCTTCTGCTGAGTCCGCCTAATCCGTGTCAGAGCCAACCCAGTTAATATAAGAGACCCACTCTGGTCTTCCCCCGGGAGCCCGTCGGTACCACAGCATCGCTTAGTCACCAAATCTGAACCCGGAGGCTTTGCACGAGTTGTTGATAGACTCTCCTGCCATCTTCAGGCCTCCCCCAGACTCCACCAGCTGGACCTGCAATTGGGCACCTGAGGACATAGGTAGGCGGGAGGGATAGCTCAGTGGTTTGAGCATTGGCCTCCTAAACCCAGGGTTGTGAGTTCAATCCTTGAGGGGGCCATTTAGGGATCTAGGGCAAAAATTGGGGATTGGTCCTGTTTTGAGCAGGGCGTTGGACTAGATGACCTTCTGAGGTCCCTTCCAACCCTCAGATTCTATGATTCTATAACAGAGAACGATTTTAGCCTGGTACTCAGTAACACTGAGGCCTCCCGAACTTTTCAGGCCAGAATCACCTTGGGGCAGTGCTGCCATGAAAGCAACATGCCGCCAGAGGATCATCTTCTTCTGATTAGTCTGGGGAAAAATCTCCAGTGGGACTTGTTCAATGCAGGCACATGGGGCTGCAGCTTTTGCCCCCTGCAGGGTCAGGGACAGAGCGTGAGTGTGACAGGAAATGTTGTTATTCCATTTGCATATGCTCCCTTCTTTAAGGGAAGACCAGTCAACCCCTGGGGGGTCCAGTAGGACCCTTGCCTTTGTGTAGCGGTTCATCGTTACCAGATACACTTACCCTGAAGAGGATCAGTGTGGAAATCCAGGGATAATTTCCCGGCCGCAGAAACGAATCTCTGGTGTAGAGGCGCTTCTGTTTTTAATCAGGCTCGTTATCACCGATCCGGGGTTGCCAGTTCTGCCGGCAGTGACCAGTGAGTGCTCCCATTGGGTCCTTGGTGTAATTCAAGTCGGAACTGGGCATTTTCTTTCCAGCCTGGATAGCAAGAGAGCCAACATTTGGGATAGGTCCTCTCTTGGAGTAGACTCCCCACCACGCTACTAGTTGTGTGCAAAAATCTGGAGCCCTTTCCTTTGAACGTGTTGCTGGAGGAACAGGCCTTCCACCCAAGTGCTCAGGAAGGACAGACATGTTCTCTCACGATACGCTGTGAAAGAATTCCTGCAGCAGCCCGGCTTAGTAGACACCCGCAGGTTTGCTGGCGAACCCAGCAGAGTTCAGGTCAGTTCTCTGCTCTCACCCCCGGCTGTCTGTGTTTATAACCCTGCCCTGTGCTCTGAGAACAGCTCCTGTCCCTCCGGGCACAGATACACACCTTGCACCCCGAGAACGCACTACTCTGGACAAGGACGCCACTAAGGAGCTGCAGTGAGTGGGTGGGTGGGTGAGCAGCGGGCTATGAGTTGTGGGTGAGGGACACCGGCGTTCAGGGGGTGATGCTAGTCATGGGACGCTCCCGAATCCCCTGAGCTGAACGCAGCGAGTTTTTGTCTGAGCTCACACCGGCTTCCCCTCACTGTGTCTCTAGCAGCGCAGTGATACCGGGCGGTGTCCTCGGGTCCCAGGCGGCTCATTTGCAGATACAGCTGGCTCTTGGCGTTGTCCCTGGAGATGGTGAATCGCCCTTTTACGGAGTTAGTGTAATCTTTGCTCCCGCCAGTGCCGCTGATCCAGGAGACCCATTCCAGCCCCTTCCCGGGGCGCTGCCGGTACCAGAGCATGGTGTAGCTGCTGAAAGCGAATCCGGAGCCTGTGCAGGAGAGCCGCCTGGAGCCGCCGGTGGTCGCAGCCCCGCCGCCGGACTCCACCAGCCGCCCCTGCGCCTCGGCCCCTGAGGAACAAACCGGGGTGGGGGCGTGAGAGCGGGTGGGAACAATCCCCTCGGGCCAGGTCTGGGCAACGGCTCCAGCTTTGGCCACAGTCTAATGTAAGGGGGGGAGGGGGACATCTGGTCTGTCAATTATATTTGTGAGACAAAGGGAAACGATTTGGAGGTTTCCAGCCACCGCCTCTCAGACGAGACAAATACATGGTATGAAACCGGAAACAAAATCCGTGTGTCCCAATTTATTCCCGGGGAATCTCCCCTCTCCCGCTCCGGTCAATCAATGGCAATAATCGGATCAGCAACCCCCCGATTCCCGCCATCCGAAGTACCTTTGGACGCTGCTGCGATGAAAGCAAAATGGAGCCACCACCGCATCGTCTCTGCGCGTCTGCGGCCAGTCCTCGCCCTGGGGACGGGTCCGGAGCTGCTCCCTGCACTGACAGAGCTTCTCCGCGGGCCGCAGGGTCAGGGGCGGGTGGGAACAGCCCGGAAAGAGAGTCTCTGCACGGGGAGAATTTGCATAGCCCCGCCTCATTTAAATTACCACTCGGAGAAACCCCGCCCCAGCCTTGCTGAGCTAGTGACGAATATCCCAGGGAGGAGGGCGGCTAACTATCAACCACAGGGCGGTGCTGAGTTTTCACCTGGCCAATTATGACTATTACCTCTGAGAGGGCCAGTTCACGGGTCACAAGAGTAGCAGCCGTGTTAGTCTGTATCCGCAAAAAGAACAGGAGGACTTGTGGCACCTTAGAGACTAACCAATTTATTTGAGCATGAGCTTTCCTGAGCTACAGCTCACTTCAGTTATTGCAGATACAAATGCACTGAAAGCAGTGGAAGCTGCTGCCTGTGAAATCCACCCTTTCCTTCGGGAACCCACCAATCAGGATCCGGGAGCCTAACTTCAACTTCCTACATTGGAAAAGTCTTAGTCCTAAGAGATCAGACAGTGGGCTGGGCCCCAGGTCGGACAGCCGGGTTTCTTTCCTAGTGGGGCAGCAGGGGCAGCGTCAGATCTGCCAGCAGCGAGCGACATCTGACCCTGTCCGCTTTTGGCTGCCCCCTGCCACAGCTCGCAATCCACCAAGGTCTCCCGGGACCCAGGGTGCAGCAAAGAAAGGCTGACCCCTCACGCCCCCCAGAGGCCGCTTGGGAATCATCGACCTGAAGGAGCGAAGAGGGATCAGGGCGCTGCCCCCTAGGGGCAGGGTGTGCGAGGGGTGGCACGCTGGTTGCCCGGAGGGGCGGGTGTGCAGCAGAGAACATGGGGGTGCTGCCCCCTAGGGGCAGGGACTGGGACAGCGGCTGCCTCATATTTGCTACCCAGCCCTGACCTGACTCTGCAGCCCCACAAAAGTCTTGTCCGTCCCGCGCTGCTGGCAGCGCTGGGGACATTTTCTCCTTGGTTCAGTTCTGTGTGTGTCTGACTCTTCACCTGGGGTTTGCCCCGCAGGGGGCTGTGACTGCAAAGGGGATGTTTTTGTACGTGGTTAGATTCCCTGCCCGTCACTGTGTCTCTCACACAGTGATACACCGCCGTGTCCTCGGGTCTCAGGCCGGTCATTTGCAAATAGAGCAGGTTGCTGGGGTTGTCTCTGGAGATGGTGAATCGCCCTTTCACTGAATGGCCATAGTCCGCTGAAGTGCTACCGGGGTTAATGTAGGAGATCCACTCTGGCGCTTTCCCGGGAGCCTGGCGGTACCAGAACATCCAATAGTTTCCAAAGGGAAATCCGGAGGCTTTACAGGAGATGCGGATAGACTCTCCTGTGGTTTTAACACCTCCCCCAGACTCCACCAGCTGAATCTGCGAATGGACTCCTGCAAAATTAAAATAGAGTCTTAATAATCTCCACCATAATACTGAGCTTCTCTCTGTATCCAGGCAAGGAATCATCTCTGGGAATTGCTGCCATGAAAGCGAGGGGTAGCCACAGCATCATCTCTTTTCTGACGATTTTGGAGACAATTCTGCAGGAGAGGGCGCAGAGAAGTGGGGATGGGTGTGAGCTGCGGAGACACGTGTCTGTGCGGTGTCCTCTGCAGACCCAGGGGCGCCGGGGGTGTCTCACAGGAAATGTGGTCACTCGATTTGCATCCGCTCCGGTCTTCAAAAGGAGAGAGGAATAGACCGTAGTGGCTATGTGGTAGCAGCAGACGGAGCAGCAGTAACTTTACCCTCCTCTCTTTGTGACTTCCTTCCCCATGGGTATAACGAGGGCGCCGTGAGGAACCCTTCCTCTGTCGGCTCCAATTTCTTTGTAAGTTCTTCAGGGCAGAGACTGTCGCTCACTATGTGTCTCCACTGAGCGCTCATCGCACACGGGGCCGCTACACGGTGGGATTCCCAGTTCCCATCACAGGAAAACTGGTGAGAGAGGCAAGAACAAATCCCTGTGTTGGTTGTGAAATGTCAGCTGCAGGCCCCTGAAATCTGGCTCCGACCTCATCTAGCTGCCCCTGAGACCCTAGCTAAGGTCTGTGTTGTGGGTTCTAGCGGCTACTGTCCTATAGCTGAGTTATAAAAAAGCGCCATGGAGAAGCGAAACAGGAAAGTAACTGAAATACTTCTCCGATGGATTGTATTTACTGAGGCACAACCCATCCTAAATTCTCAATTACTGCGGGACAAGCTACACTCACTGCTATGTTTGCTTCCCACTTTTTATGAGTGAAGTACCCCAATAGTTGGATGCTAATATTTTAATTTCATGGTTAAATTTATTAACTTTAATTTGGGATATTGCAGATTATGTACTCTATGTATGTTGTCACTTTTAATCCAAACTTTGTACTTTGGGATAGTTTAAGCCTGAAAGATGATCCCTCACTCCCACAAACCTTGGGAGGCAGACCAGTCCTCATTTACAGACAGCCCCCCAACCTGAGGCAAATACCAGAAACCACACACCACACAACAGAAACACCAATCCAGGAACCATCCCCTGCAACAAACCCTTTTGCCAACTCTGTCCTCATATCTACTCAAGAGACACCATCACAGGACCTAACCACATCAGCCACACCATCAGGGGCTCATTCACTTGCACATCCACTAATGTACACCACCATGTGCCAGCAATGCCCCTCTGCTATGTACGTTGGCAAAACTGGACAGTCTCTATGCAAAAGAATAAATGGACACAAAGCAGATGTCAAGAATTATAACATTCAAAAACCATTTTAACCCCCCTGGACACTCAATTTCAGACTTAAAAGTGGCCATTCTTCAACAAAAAAACTTCAAAAACATACTTCAACGAGAAATTGCAGAACTGGAATTCCTTTGCAAACTTGACACCATCAAATTAGGTCTGAATAAAGACTGAATGGCTGGGTCACTACAAGAAGTAATCTCCCATCAACTGTTGAGTATGAGCCATCCACCCTGATGGAATTGGCATCCTTAGCACTACAAAAAGTAATTTTTACTCTGTAGACATTCACACCTTCTTGTCAACTGTTGGGAATGGGACACATCCACCCTGATTGAATCATTGACCCCCCACTTGGTCAGGCAACTCCTGCCTTTTCTTGTGCTGTATAATTATACCTGTTCCTGTATTTTCCACTCCATGCATCTGAAGAAGTGGGTCGTAGCCCACGAAAGCTTATGCCCAAATACATTTGTTAGTCTCTAAGGTGCCACAAGACTCCTCGTTGTTTTTGCTGAAACAGACTAACAGGGCTATCCCTCTGAAACTCGTCACCATGCAAAATAGTGTCTTTTAGTGTATTCTACATTGGGGAGGTATAGTGGGAATAGAGGGGCACCCAGCTTCTGGCATGGGGCAAATATGGGGGACCCTGGTATGGGAGGAGGTGATAATGGGGCGACTCCAGCGGGGAAGAGCCAGGGGAGTCCCTGAAAAAAAAGTGGGGGTGGAAGGGAGGCAGACTGGTAGTTTGTGTAGGGCAGGGAGTGATGCAGGAGACCCCGGGGTGAGCAATACGCTGAGCCTCCACAAGGTAGGAAGTGTGCAACCCCCCTGCTTGTAAACAATAACACACTTCTTGGTGCCCTCTGACACTTGGCTCCCCTCCCCCTCCCCCCGGTGCACGCAGGGGAAATGACTCATCCCCCTTCGCTTTCGAGACCGCCCCCCGCTCCGGCAGTTTGTGTCGGGAGCCCGGGGCGCTCCGTAGCCCGGTGGATCCCAGAGAGCGCAGAAATACACCGCCGAGTCAGCCCGCTGCGCCCCGTCTATGGACAGCGTGAACGATTTGACATGGGTGCTGAGCTCGGAGGAGAACCGAGGGGCCACCGAACCGCGCGTGTATTCATTTCCCCTCTCATTTCTGTGCAGTAGGAGCAGAGACTGCTGCCCAGGCAGCTGCTGGTACCACCCCAGGGCGTCGTACGTGTACGTGGTGCTGTGTTGACAGGACAGTTTCACGGGCCGCCCTTCCCTGGCTGACGCAGACGCTGGAATCTGGGTCCCGGAGTTCCCAGCCACGGGGCCTAGCAGGAGGACAGTGGAGGCAGAGTAAGATCCGTGAGTTAGAAAACACTCAGTCTGACTGCCAGTAAATTTAAACCACTTACTGAGGAGAAGTAGGCAGACGGAGATCCACATCTCGTCTCTACCGCTGTCACACACAGAATGATTCCTCTGCTGTGTCGTCCCGCCTATTTACAGTCAAGGACCCACTTCCCCCCGTGGGAGGGCTGTGAAAAGACAGAGGGAGAAATTCTGCCAGAAAAGCCACCCGGAGACAATGGGAAGGAGTGGTTTTTTTTCTTAAACTATATCTCCTCGGTGTAGGTGTATAACTTCGTTATATTTATTGCAGGCAAATAAACTAGGTAACCATTTTCCGGAGGAGTATAATCCATAAAAGCAGACATATAGACAAGCAGATACATTTGTATTTACTTTCAGACAGAGACAGAGAGTTGTAGTCGTTTTGGTCTCAGGATATGAGAGAGACAAGGTGGGTGAGTTAATATTTTTTATTGGACCAACTTCTGTTTGTGAAAGGGACACACTTTCGAGGTTCACAGAGCTCTTCCTCAAGTCTGGAGAAGAAAAGCAGACCTGAGGAGGAGTTCTCTGAATCTCGAAAGCTTGTTCTTTCCAAAAACAAAAGTTGATTCAATAAAAGTTATTACTTCACCCACCTTCTCTGATAGAGAGAGAGAGAGAAGAGAGAGAGAGAGAGAGAGAGAGAGAGAGAGAGAGAGAGAGAGAGAGAGAGATCCTTCCCTCCTACTGCAGAGATTTGGGTTAAGGGTGTTCTGTAGATCGGCAGATTAGCCTCTTGACACTTTTCTTCTTTAACTCTCCAAGGAGGGTTTCCACCTTGGACAGCTCCTTCAGTCTAACTGGTCTCAGAAGATGGACTATGGGTGAATAGCAGCACCTTGTGGCCATTTCTTTGAGTTACAAAATGGTCTTAAATTCCCCCTCTGCACAGGAGAAGAAAAACTTGCCTGTCTATCTATCTATCTATCTATCTATCTATCTATCTATCTATCTATCTATCTATCTATCTATCCTATCCTATCCTATCCTATCCTATCCTATCCTATCCTATCTTATCCTATCCTATACTACATACCCGTGGATCTCTAAAACTGCTTTTAATGAATTATACTCCTTTGAAAGATGCCAACCTAGACTTAGTATAAACAGAACTAAATTCTGTACTGCTGTCTGATAGAGTCACTCCTTCCAGTTCTGTCCGGATGGCTTCCCTGACAGCTTCACACGTCACAGAGAGACAGAGAGAGAGAGAGAGAGAGAGAGCGAGAGAGAGAGAAAGAGATCGATCCCCCAGCCACTCCTGCCCCAGAGCTGGCCATGGTCTGTAGTTTGCAAGCGATGCTTCGCCCTCCCGCGGCTCTGTCAGTTTTGGCTCTGCTCCGCAGCACAGCTGTGGCTCCGTGGGGACTGGAAGCGCAGTAATACACCGCCCTGTCTCGCAGCTCTGCGCTCAGGATCTTGAGGGTGAACCTGTTGTTGGAGCTATCAACTTCCCCTACGAAGCGGCCCTGGAAGCCTTCTCCATAGTGGTCCCCTTCTCGGTAAACCCAGGTCAGGGGGCCCCGCTGCCCCTTTCTCTACCAGTTCATCCAATAGCTGTTCATCTCCCCTCCCTTCACACGGCCCTGGAAGGCCACTTCCTCGCCCTCCCGGACTGCCAAAGCCTGGGCACCTTGTTCCAGCACCACATCACTCCTGACTGCTGGCGAGAGAATAAAGCGTATTAATCAGGCAAAGAGATTAACTGCCAGTAAGGGAGCAATGAGGGAGAAGGATAAAGGTCAGCGGAGATGGCTGAGCAGTATCTGGCAAGGCAAGAATTATTCTGTGTAACTGAAAATCTGGAGAGAATTTAACAGCTTCACAACCAGTTAAAGATGAAGAAAACGAGAAAGTAAAAACAAAAACCGGAAAATCCACCTAAATACAGAAAACACATTAAAAAACTGAAACATAAACACCTGGAAACCACCCTAAAGGAAAAACAAACAAACAAACAAACAACAACAACAACAAAAACCCTACCTCAAACACAAAAACCTGAAAACCAACCTAAACACAGAAAACACACACAAAAATCAAACACAAAAGCCTGAAAGCCAACATTAAAAGACACACACACACACACACACAAAGAGGAAAAGAAAAACACAAAGACAGGAGCACCCTAAATTCAAAATAAACACTGAAAACACACAAAAATATCATAACATAGGAACAAAAAAACACGAATATGAAAACCTGAAAAACAAAATAAAAAGTGAAAAAGGAACAAACTGAAAAAAGCCAAACACAGAAAAGAAGAACATAAACACCAGAAAAGCTCCATCAACACAGAAAGCACAAGAAACTCAGACACAGTAAATTCATACACAAAAACCTAAAAACCCAAAGAAAAAGCCAGAACAAACCCAAACTCAGACAGCAAGTGCAGAATTAGGGCTCTGTGCTATTGTGTTTTATTTACTTCCGCATAAGTTGCTGAGAAGCAGCAGAAGGCAGCAGCCTCTTCTCATCTCTGCAAAAAAACGAACACCCAAGAGTTTCTCAGTCATCCCCTTTGTCATACAAAAGTCACGTGCCCCTTCCTCTGCAGGCGCTGGCAGAGGATGGAGGTTGGCAGCAGTTCGATTTCTGGGTTAGCGTGGCTTCAAAAGCGACAAGATGGAGCTCCCCAGCCTTTGACGTCTTTAGCTCACAGGGTAACACATCGCGGCTCCGCTCACACCCCTCCGATCAGACATAGAGCAGCCAGATATCAAACAGCTCTTTCCCCTCTTAATACGGATCCTTCCAAACACCAGGTGGGCCTTTAACCTCCTTAGGACTGGAGAGAAAAGGAGAAATGCCGCACAACTGTTCACACAGACCTGGGCTCTGCAAAAGGCACCCAGCAAAGCATTTCGGCTGCAATTTTCAAAGAAATCTAAAGGAGTTAGATACCTACATCCCATTGAAGTGCAGCTTGAAGTTCATACTGTTCTTGCTGTTGTTGTTTTAATCATCCTGGAAAAGATTTTTTTTTTTATAGTATGGTACATTTTTAAAGAGGAAAGGGATTCTTTCTTTCTTTCTTTCTTTCTTTCTTTCTTTCTTTCTTTCTTTCTTTCTTTCTTTCTTTCTTTCTTTCTTTCTTTCTTTCTTTCTTTCTTTCTTCTGTTTTTGTGAAGACGGGAGGGTCTTCTTTCTCTTTCCTGGTTTATGTTGACTTTTAGACTTTTGTGCGTGTGTGTTTATTCTGTTTGTGTTTATCTTTTTGCATTCTGTGGTTGCCTTCTTGTTGTTTGTGCTGTACATTGTCGCTGTGTGTGTTTTGGGAATTTTTGCTTGTTTGTGTGTTTGATTTTTTTGCATTCAATTTTCTGGTTTTGGGGGGTGCTTTTTGATTTTTCTCTATCTCGGTCTATGTTTTCTATGTTTCTTCCCTTTTTTGATTCATTCTTTGGTTTGGTTCTTTGCTTTTCATTTTAAATTCTCAGGGACAAATGTTTCCTCTTGCTCTAAAACACGTTGTAGCCTTTAAATTTATTTCTAAATAGCGCCTTAAAGTGTTCCCTGTTTTACAGGCTCAAAGAATGTGTTTCAGGAGAAAAATACCTTTGCTGTAACCCACTTTGAAAGTGGGTTAAGATAAACAGGAACAAAGCAACAAGGTCCCTTTGATACGAACTTCATGAGCTGCTCTCTCATCTCACCGGAAATAGGTGCTTTTCTTTTTTAGGTGCATGCCTTGTTCAATTTAAGGTGACTCATCCTGGCCTCATCCAAAGTCTTTTGAAGTCAATAGGAGTCTTTCCATCCACTTCAAGGGTCATTGGATCAGGCCCGTGATAGGAATATATTGCACCATGAATGTGGACAAGAATAAAGCTTATGAAAATTGTACAGCATTACACTATACCCAGGGACGACAAAACGAAATGCCCCATATCTCTTCTCAAGAAGGGAAGAGAGGTGATTCATTGTCATAAGAGTTAAGATATAAAGCAGAGAGAGATTATGAGAGAGAGAGAGAGAGAGAGAGAGAGAGAGAGAGAGAGAGAGAGAGAGAGAGAGTGGATGCATTATCAGGTCCTAGCCACCAGGGAAACCAAATCTCCAACCACTGTGGATTTTATGTCTGAAGTGCTTTTGGCCTCGGTAGGGTAGTCTCCTACAGCATTTGAGGAGGTGAGATATATGGTTTCAAGTATCTTTTCCAGTCCATATTCATCCAGTGATTTAAAGAAACAAATCCAGTCATTGAAGAACATTCTAGTCTACTCTAGTCTAGTCTCATTTCCTGTATTGTATTGTGCTCCCATATCCTGTATTGCACTCTCATTTCCTATAGTCTAATAAATTCTGGATTGTAATTATAAATATAAACAAAAAATGAATTTCCCAACAACAGACACACAAAGTTCTTCTTGACAATGCATGTGAAATTCATTACTGGGTACTGATACTTGTACTGGTACTTGCCCCAGAGGGAATGAACAGAACAGGGAATCACCCAGTGATCCATCCCCTGTCGCCCATTCCCAACTTCTGGCAAGCAGAGGCTAGGGACACCATCCCTGCCCATCCCCTGTCAGCCTTTGTTTTTCTAGGCTAAATAATCAATCGCCTCTCCTAAATTCAGCTCTCCATTTCCCTGAACATCTGAGTAGCCCTCCTCTTCCACTTTGAATTAATCTTTTTTGAACATGGGTGACCAGAACTGGACAATGAATTCTTTTAAATAACCACTTGATTTTATCATTATTAACGGGCATGAACTTTCCATAGAAGGGTTTACAAATCTCATTCATCACCTGCATGTCTTGTCTTTACAAGACTCATTTGCCTTTGGTCAGTGTCTTGTCATTATCGGCGTTTTTATTTCGTTTGCAGTGTTGTGGTAGCTGTGTGGGCCCCGGGTAAGGAAGAGAGAAGGGGGAGATCTAATATCTTTTATCGGCCGAACTTTTTCTCCACAGAGCTCTGCGGTAGCTCTGTGGATATTGCCTCACTCACCGTGTCTATTTATTTTCTAACTTTCGGCCAATCTTCCCTGAGGAATTCAATCCAGCTCTAACCCCCGATATTGCTCGGCACTAGAATTCTCTTCCTATGGACATTTTAGCCCACGGTTGTCTTTAATCACCTGAGCTGCACCACTGAATTCAACAGGGGTCTTTCCATTGTCTTCAATGGTCTTTGGACCAAGCTCTCCTTGAGTGGCAGGTTATTGTTCAGGGTGTTACAAGAGGTGAACCATTGTGGGCTGCAAGGCACAATAATATACAGCACCATCTCCCGGTTGTAAAGTCCTGATGGTTAAAATGCTGGAGCTGTTGGCACGGTCAACAGAGAGTCCACAGCGTCCTGAATTTCTCTCCTCACTGTAGCTGTGAGTGATGTAAGTCAGTTCAGTGCTGGCCTTCCGGTAATACCAGTAAATGGAATCGTAATTCCCGTCAGGAATGTCATGCTTGCATTGAATCTTTGCATCAGCCAATTCAGCACCTCTCTGGTCGGGGGACTGGGTTACTTCAGACAGGCAGATACCACCTCGGGGGAGGGAGAGAGAGTGAGAGTTAAATACAAAGAAAAGGAATACTTGTGGCACCTTAGAGACTAACCAAATTAGTGGTTAGTCTCTAAGGTGCCACAAGTCCTCCTTTTCTTTTTGCGAATACAGACTAACACGGCTTCTGCTCCGAAACCTAGAGTTAAATAAAACACTAACCAATAAATGTGGGCTAGCGATGCACAGCACAAGAGGAAAATGAACTGGACTTAGTCGGTTAGCTTGCAATGGTGATGACAGAGGAAGATGGTCTGGTATGGAAGGCACTGAGCTGGGTCTGAGGACACTGAATTTAACTTCAAGCCCTGCTACCAACTCTCTGGGTGACTTTCAGCAACTCATCTGGGCTGAGAACAGCAGACACCTACAAGATTTGGACACTCAGTTCCCATTAAGAGTAGCAGAAGTTCGGCCTGTAAATCTCTTAGGCATCGTTGTAACTCTCAGTTGTATTCTCTCTGGGTCTCTATGTAAAACAGGGATAAAAGAACTTCTTTTTTCCTTAGACTTTGTCTATTTAGGGCAGAGACTCACTACGTATCTGTACAGAGCTCAGCACAGCTTAATGGGGTGCTGATTTCAGTTGGAGGCAGTGGCTGTTACTATAACAAGATCGCATTTAAAAGAGACAACAGGCGGCGTTACTCACAGAACAGGGACAAGACGAGACAGCTGCGCCCACTCATGGCACTCTGACTGCAGGGTCTTCTTGTTCTGTTTGTAGATCGAAGCTCGCCGCTGTCGCTGGCGGTGGGGAGATAACACCGACAGACCGCGCCTCCGCACGCATTCAACCCCTCACCACTTCTGCCTTATCTGCAAAGATTGCATGGCAGTTTGGTTGCTATGGCAGTAAAGGAAATAGGGGATTAAGAGGGTGTTTTTGAACATATCACAAGGTGTTGCTTATCAAAAGGTCTCGGAGTGGTAGCCCTGTGTCACGGAGTGTGGGGGAGTCCCGGCCCTGCACCCCTCTTCCTGGGATTCACTGAGACTCTCAGCCAGCCAGTAAAACAGAAGGTTTATTGGACAATAGGAACACAGTCCAAACCAGAGCTTGTGGGGACAACCTGGACCTCTCAGTCAAGTTCTTCTAGGGGAGAAGGGAGCTCAGACCCCAGCCCTGGGGTTCCCTGAGTTCCTCCACCCAGCCCCAAACTGAAACTAACCCCCCCCAGCAGGCTCCCTCCTGCAGCCTCTGTTCACATTCCTGGGCAGAGGTGTCACCTCCCCCTCCCCCTCCTGGCTCAGGTGACAGGCTCTCAGGTCTCTCATCCCCAGGGCACATTCCCAGGTCAACACTCCCCCCCTCCATGCTGCTTCACATCGTCACATCTCTCCCCCCTTGGAGACTGAACTGAGCGGGGTCACTCTGACCAGTGACCTGGGGAAGTTTGGGGTCCCCTCTCTGGGACAGCGCATCCGCTATCAGGTTGGCACTTCCCTTCATGTGGACCACGTCCATGTCGTAATCCTGCAGCAGCAGGCTCCACCTCAGGAGTTTGGCGTTGGCTCCTTTCATCTGGTGCAGCCAGGTCAGGGGAGAGTGGTCGGTGTACACGGTGAAGTGTCACCCGAAGAGATAGGGCTCTAGTTTCTTGAGGGCCCACACCATGGCCAGGCACTCCTTCTCGATGGCCGCGTAGTGTTGCTCTTGCTCAGGTACACAATGGGGTGTCTCTCCCCCTTTTCATCCTCCTGCATTAACACCGCCCCCAGTCCCATGTCTGAGGCGTCAGTGAACACCACAAAGGTCTTGTCAAAGTCTGGGTTTGCCGGAACTGGGCCACTGACCAGAGCCTCCTTCAGCACCCAGAAAGCCTCCTGGCACTGCTGGGTCCAGACCACCTTGTCTGGCTTCCCCTTCTTGCATAGCTCAGTGATGGGGGTGGTGATGGCGCTAAAGTGGGGCAGAAATCTTCGGTAGTATCCTGCCATCCCAATAAAGGCTTGGACCTGCTTTTTTTGTGTGGAGCGGGCCAGTCTCTGATCACCTCCACCTTGGCTGGTTCTGGCTTTAGGCGGCCGCTCCCCACCCGATGGCCCAGGTAAGATACTTCCGCCATCCCCACCTTGCACTTCTCCACTTTTACAGTCAGCCCAGCCCCCTGGAGTCGGTCCAGCACTTGTCTAATCTGGGACACGTGGTCCTCCCAGGTCTGGCTAAAGACACAGATGTCATCAATATACGCCACGGCAAAACTCTCCATCCCCCTCAGGAGCTGGTCCACTAGGTGCTGGAAGGTGGCCGGCGCTCCCTTGAGGCTGAAAGGCAGGGTCAGGAACTCATAGAGCCCCAGAGGGGTGATAAAGGCCGATTTCAGCCAGGCATCTGCATCCAGCGGCACTTGCCAGTAGCCCTTTGTAAGGTCCATGGTGGTAAGGTACCGAGCTCCTCCCAGCTTGTCGAGCAGCTCATCAGGCCTGGGCATGGGGTAGGCATCAGATACAGTGATGGCATTGAGCTTCCGACAGTCCACACAGAACTGGACCAACCCGTCCTTTTTGGGGACCAGCACCATCGGCGAGGCCCAAGGATCCTGGACCTCTCTTTCCAGGTCCTGAGCAGTTTTCCCTGTGACTCAGAAGGGGGAGCATCTTATCGGCGGGTGCGACCCTGTCTGCACCCGGTGGACAGTCAGATTAGTGCATCCAGGCTGGTTGGAAAACAGCTGTCGGTACGGATGCAGCACCCCCCTGACCTCAGCTTGCTGGGCAGGGGTTAGCTGATCTGAGAGGGGAATTGTTTCCAAGGGGGAACCAGCTCTGTTCCCAGGGAATAGATCTACTAAAGGGTCATCTCCCTGCTCCTCCCACTGTCCACACACGGCCAACACCACATTCCCCCTGGCATAATATGGCTTCATCATATTCACATGGTACACCCGCCGGTGGTGCGCCTGGTTCGACAGCTCCACCACATAGTTTACCTCATTGAGCTGCTTGACAACCTTGAAAGGGCCCTCCCAGGCGGCCTGTAGTTTGTTCTTTCTCACGGGGATGAGAACCATCACGGTTGGAATGTAGCTTTAGATTTAGGATTTAAGGTTCGGGGATAGCCTTAGATTTAGGGTTAAGGTTACAGCGAGGCTGAGGTAAAAGGTTTGGAGCAGGTTTAAGACTAGGATTCCATGGGATATGGGAGCCCAAAGTCCTTTGGAAATCCCAGTCTATTTACCTCCGAGATTCAATGTCCAAATGCTAAGAATAAAACACTTCCCCATGATTTCTCCTATAGCGACCTAGTTTTTTATGTTCTTTAAGACATGGCTGCGAAGAAGAATCTAATCTTCGTATATCCGAAGGCAGCTCTAGCTAGGGACGAGGGAGGAGTTTGGAGCTCATAAAAGACACAGGAAACACGCTGGGTTCAGGTGAATCTGCAGCTGACATCCTGCTGAGATTATAGGGAAAAGGATGGAGTTGTGGGTCAGGCACTTGTCTGAGACTCAGGAGAGCTGGTTTCAGTTGCCAGCTCTACCACAAATTCCCTTTGAGACCTTCGTCAAGGCAGTTAGTCTCTCTCTGCCTCAGTTTCCCTATACGTAAAACAGAGATCCTAATATTTCTCTGCCACACCTGGACTGTGAGGATACATCTTTGGAAGCACTCAGATGTTTTTTTGTGATGGGGTGATATAAGTAGATAGATACCCAGATAGCTTTACTGGGAATGAAGTTTGGGACTTTCAAAGGATGATTTTAATGAAACGTGGATGTCTCATTGACAGAGGCTCTTTAAAAATTCCCAGACATCATCCTAGCAATATGTTTTAAAAGACTCTTTTTTCCTCCCTGGTTAAAATCTGAAATAAATAGAACCTGGAAAGATTCAAATGACATGGGTATTATACTTTTTACCAGTAGGTTGTGCTACCTTGTTGTTTTCCCCAAATCTACCTGGACAGCGTTGCTTTAGTCTCATGCATTATTAAAATGTCATACAAAGCAATAGGAGGTTTTTAACTAATCACACCAAAACAGAAGGTGCTTTATAGGTTGTGACAGTCGCAGACTTGCAGCTAGTCATTTAAATCTCCCACCCACACTCATAAATAGGTTATCTTCATTTAAATCACTTAACAATGAAGTGAGCTGTAGCCCACGAAAGCTCATGCTCAAATAAATTGGTTAGTCTCTAAGGTGCCACAAGTACTCCTTTTCTTTTTGCGAATACAGACTAACACGGCTGCTACTCTGAAAACTATCTTAACTCAAGTTTTTAAAAAATCGGTATTTTTACTACTCTTTATTTTCAAAATATGCTAGTCTATGAAGAGAAAAAAATTCTCAAGATGTTAACAGAATAAGCTCAGGCCCATTCTATGATCCAGGGTTGATAAATTACTGTAAAGATTTCAATAAAGATTTGGTTTGGGGGGGATAGGAAGCACTAGCTTGACATCAGTACAATCACCTCAAAATATTTATTTATTGGCAGTGTAATAATTCTGCTAAGACCCGGTGTTCCCAGGCTCAGACTGCCTAACTTCCACTGCATCAAGGAAGGGAAGGCTTTTTGCTCAGCTTTGCTATGTAGCTCTGTCACTTTGAGCTCTGCAGGGCGCAGTAATACACCACTGTGTCTGCCAGCCTCAGTTCTGTGATGTTCAGGACTTTGCATCTGTCAACCACTTCTGGGAGAAACCTGCAGCATCACTGGCTCTTTTAGCTCCTCTCTGGAAAATGCACGGCAGGCCATGGTTACGATACTGAGGTACTAGAAGAGAGATACAGCGCCGAATAGGAGCAGAGAGAAGTTATTTTAACTCTATATTTAGCACTGCTGGGGCCGTTGCTGGAATACTTTGTCCAATTCAGGTGTTCAGAAATCAAGAAGGAGACTGATAAATTGGAGAGGGTTCAGAGAAGAGGGTTCAGAGAAGGGTTGTGAGAATGATTACAAGTTTAGAAAACATGTTTATAGTGATAGACTCAAGAAGCTCAAGCAGACTGCAGTATATTTTCCCCATGTTTTAAGTCATAATCTGCAACAAATGAGTATTTTAATTGTATTATTTATCTATATCTTTTAATTCATATTGTTTTATACCTACTGTACCACAAATGGATTTTCTTTCTTTCTTTCTTTCTTTCTTTCTTTCTTTCTTTCTTTCTTTCTTTCTTTCTTTCTTTCTTTCTTTCTTTCTTTCTTTCTTTCTTTCTTTCTTTCTTTCTTTCTTTCTTTCTTTCTTTCTTTCTTTTTTATTTTTACCCATAAGTTGCCATAAATTGTGACTTTTGGGCCAAAATGTTTGCCCACCCCTGATTTAGGATAAGGGCTAGAGTTAACATTCAAATGTACCCTTAGATTTAGGATTTAGGGTTAGGGTTCGGGTTCGGATTAGCATTAAATTTTGGGTTAAGGTTATAGCGTGGTTGAGGTAAAAGATTTGGGATAGGTTTAAGAGAATCCATGGGAGCCCAAAGTCCTTTGAAAATCCCAGTCGATTTACCTAGGAGATTCAATATCCAACTGCTAAGAATAAAACACTTCCCCATGATTTCTCCCTTAGAGACCTAGGCTTTATGTTCCGAGACGTGGCTGCGAGGAGCAATCTAATCTTTACGTGTCCGAAGGCAGCTCCAGCTAGGGACGGTTCAACAGAAACCAGCTGAGTGGAAGAAAGAGGAGTTTGGGGGAGCTCAAAACAGACACAGGAAACATGCTGGGTTCAGATTAGTCCGCAGCTGAAATCCTGGCAAGACTGTAGGAGATTTTCCCAGGAGATTAAATATCCAAATAATAAGAATACAACACCTCTCTTCCTGACTAAGCTAATACTTAGTCCTGCCAGGAGTGCAGGGGACTGGACTAGATGACCTCTCAAAGTCCCTTCCAGTTCTACGATTCTATGATTCTCCCACAGAGACCAAGTTTGGCCCTCTCAGATGTTGCTTCAAAGAGGAAACTAACCTTCAAGTCTCTGCAAGAAGCTACAACTTGGGAAAGTTCAAGAGAACTCGGGCTGGACAAAGAAGGAGGGAGTTGGAAAATTCCTAAGAGGTTCAGAAAACACGCTGCATACAGGTTGGTCTGTAGATCACATTGTGCTCAGCTTGTAGGAAGAAGAATAGGCTTGTGGGTAAGGCTCATCTCTGGGTGCAGGGAGAGCTAGCTTCAGTTCCCACCTCTCCCCCTGACTCCCTTGTGACCTTTATCAAGACAATTAACCTCTCTGGGCTTTGGTTTCCCTAGCTATAAAATATTCTCTGTCTGCCCCAAATGTGGATTGTGAAGACAAATAAACTGAAGCCCTCAGAAATTCTTGTATTGGGGTTCATTTAAGAACGTGGACACATTTATCAGGTGTTACAGGTTGGATCACAGAAACCCCCTTGGGGCTGCCAACTGATGTGCCAAGACTACTTCTGCCATTGCTTTCTCTGCCAGCTTGGGACTCCAGAGCCCTGCCTGGTTGTGCCAGACACACTTGCTGGCCACAGGCACAGACCCAGGTCTGAACCACGTCCCACAAACTGCAAGCTTAACTGAAAGCAGTTTAAGAAGTGTTCCGGTCTTTAACACTCAGATGCCCAACTCTCAATGGGGTCCAAACCCCAAATAAATCTTCGCCCTCTATTACACTGATAGAGAGATATGCACAGCTGTTTGCCCCCACCCCCATGTATTAATACATACTCTGGGTTAAATAATAAGTAAAAAGTGATTTTATTAAATACAGAAAGTGGGATTTAAGTGGTTCCAAGTATTAACAAACAGAACAAAGTGAATTATGAAGCAAAATAAAATAAAACACGCAAGCCTATGCCTAATAGAGTAAGAAGTTGAATACATATAAAATCTCACCCTCAGAGATGTTCCAGTAAGATTTCTTTTACAGACTAGTCTCCTTCTAGTCTGGGTCCAGCAATCATACACACCCCCTGTAGGTGCTGTCCTTTGTCCCAGTTTCTTTCAGCTATTCTTGGGGGTGGAGAGGCTATCTCTTGAGCCACTAAAGACAAAATGGAGGGGTCTCCCAGGGGTTTAAATAGACTTTCTCTTGTTGGTGGACACCCCTTCCTCCCCCTGTGTAGAATCCCAGCTACAAGATGGAGTTTTGGAATCACATGGGCAAGTCAATGTCCATGAATGACTCAGAACTTTCAGGTAGCAGCCGTGGTTCACATCCTACCTTGAACGTCCTCAAGTAGACTTCTTATGTGGATTGAGCCTTCCGAGATCCATTGTACATTAAGTGTTTCTTGATTGGGAACTTAACTTGCACATTCCTTTCTCAAGAAGCTGACCATATGCTTTACTAAGGCTACTTAAAAAGCAAGTACACAGCCAATATTCATAAGTTTGAACACAAAAATGATACATGCATACAAATAGGAGGAATAGATTCAGTAGATCATAACCTATACAGAGATATGTTACATAGCATATGTAGCATAAAACTTTTTCCAGTTATGTCATATTCATATATATATATATATATAAGCATATTTCCATAAAGCCTTATGGGGTGCAATGTCACATCAGGAATTAGGTCTGCAGAAGAGAAAAGTGGGGGGGGGGGACGGACATGGTAACCGTTTTCAAGTACATGAAAGGTTGTTACAAGGAGGAGGGTGAAAAATTGTTCTCTGAGAGTAGGAGAAGCAGCAATGAGCTTAAATTGCAGCAAGGGAGGTTTTGGTTGGATATCAGGAACAACTTCCTAACTGCCAGGGTAATTAAGTACTGGAATTAAGTACTGGTTGTGGAACCGCCCTCATAGGAGATTTTTAAGACACCTTAAACATACACCTACCAGGGATGGTCTAGAATACATAAGACTTAGTCTTTCCATGAGAGCAGGGGACTGGTCTAGAAGACCTGTCCAGGTCCCTTTCAGTCCTAGGATTCTGTGTTTCTCCAGGGGTGCCATTTTAATGGAGCTGCTTAAACAACTTGATCACGACCAAATCCGTGTTTTTTGCTGAGTGATCCCTCTTCCCAGGAGAGCTGCTTGCAGCTTTAATGTCTGCAACCTCCAGCGCTGCAGGGAAGGCAGGGCTTTTGTACAGCTCCGCTATGTGGCTTTCTCACAGTGGCCTCTCCAGGGCGCAGTAACACACCGCTGTGTCTGCCAGCTCCAGGGAGGCGATGTTCAGAACTGTGGAGCTGTCATCAGCCTGGGAAGAAAACCTCCCCTGGGCGAAATCTGCAGTATGAGTGTAACCCTGAGCTCGCTTCGCTCCTCTCTTGAGAATGTACTGCAGGGCTTGATTCGGATATTGGCGGTACCAATTCAGGTAGACATAATCCGTAGAGTTGGTATCGTAGGAACAGCGGAGAGCCACCGAGTCTCCTTCTGTTCCAGACACTTGGGATTCTTCAGGCTGGACCAAGTCACCCAGCACAGCACCTGCAAACAGACCATCACATTGCAGGACATCCTCTCAGCTGGGCGTGACCCACGGACCCAGCTCACGCCTGGGGGTTTCAAGGGACTCTAAAAGATTTAAGAAAAGGAGGACTTGTGGCACCTTAGAGACTAACCAATTTATAGGAGCATGAGCTTTCCTGAGCTACAGCTCACTTCATCGGATGTAGCTCAGGAAAGCTCACGCTCAAATAAATGGGTTAGTCTCTAAGGTGCCACGAGTCCTCCTTTTCTTTTTGTAAATACAGACTAACAGGGCTGCTACTCTGAAACCTAAAAGATTTAAGTGCTCAACAAGAATTGAATCAGGATGAGGGTGAGGTTTATACATAGAATCAATGTCAGGATTTGACATAGGGTTACCATTGGGTTTGGGGTTAACGTTGGGATTAATGTTCAATGAAATTTAGGAGTCCTAAACTCTCTCAAACTTCTTGGAAAATCCCCGTTCAACTACCTAGACGAGTCAGTACCCAAAGGGTGAGACGAAAACACCTCAACATAGCTTCTCCTCGAGCCACCCGGCCTGACACGCTCCGCTGCGGGTGCTGCTGCGAAGAGGAAAATTTCACTTCGCTGAAGGACCGTCACGAACCAGCGGAGAGGGAGGAGGTTGAGGAACTCGTTCCTGACCCGGGTCACACGCTGGAGTCTGGGGTTGGGCTGCAGCTGGAGCGATCCGGCTCGTGGGAGCGATGGGGTGCATGAAGAAGGCTGGTTTAGGCTTAAAGTAACTGGCTGTAGGCTCAGGATGTCATGGTCCAAGTCCCAGCTCCGCCCCAAGCGACCTCGGGCAAGTCAGAGAATATTTGTGTTCTTCTCTCCCCATCTGTAAATAGGAGCTAATAATAGGGCAGCTCTGCCGCGCCTGTTTTTCATAATGGGGCTAAGATATGGCTGCTAGAGGGGGTCACATATTCATATACCTTAATTAGCCATAATTGCTAAATTTTTCAAATAGAATTTTTTTTAAAATTCATTGACCTCCTTTTTAAATCCCAGCTGTCCCCATGGGTGGCAGATTTATCCCACACCACTTCGCACCTCTCTGGAGCATGCACTGTGGGATGTGGTTCGGACACCGACAGAGCAAGTAAAGACAGAAGTCAGGATACTCGCTACTTCAGGAGCATACGAGCGTCACCGTGTCTCCTTCTTCTCCAGGCATCGGAGATCACTGAACCGGACTGATTCAGCCAACCCAGCATCTGCCAAAAGACAGTCAAATCCCAGGACTCATTTCAGCTGCGCTTGACCGACTGAACGGGTTTAAGACACAGAATTTCAAACACGCGTAAGCCCTTGAGGCGCCTAATTGAGTAAAACGCAAGTTCAGGGCTAAGGTTAGGGTTGGAGCGTGGTTCGGGCTGAGGGCTGAGGTTTAGGGAATGTGCTTGTACGGAGGTTTATTGTTAGGGTTCGGGACCAATGGGGGTTGGGCTCCTAAATTTCTCAGAAAAAAATTGAACATTCGAGTCTTTTTACCTAGGTGCTTAAACAGCCAAACAAAGAGAAGAAAACACGCCTCCACTTCGATTGGATTTTTTGAGGGCATTTCAAACGAGAGCTTCACCTAACCACAGGTATCAATTAATAGGTATTTTGAATGTATATATAAACCACATATTTAAATTGAATTCATGTATATTGACCCTATATTTAATTTTAATTCATGTATTTTATGCTAATTTTGCAAAAAAAAATGAATTGAACAGTAATTCTAATCTATATTTTTTTTCAGTCATACTAGTTAGCCACGTTTCAGTTCCAGTATCTCTTGCTTTTCGTAATTTTGCACCCTAAGTCGGTATCTGTCCAGTTTAGAGGTGGGAAAAGATGCCCAAAGTGCTTCCTGGTTTAATTTCTTGGTCTTTTATATTCTCCAAAGGCTGTGTTTTAATGTTGCTATTTTGAGTAAGAACTTGATTTGATGGAGGAGGGGGAGTGGAAGAACTAAATTGACAGCCCCATAATCGCCCACAAATGTGAGCATTGAATGAGGTAAAAAACCGTTTTCAAGGGGGCTGCTTCTGGTGTTAATTTCTGCAGGCTCCGCTGCCGCAAGGCAAGGAGAGGTTTTGTGCAGATCTCCTGTGTGGCTCTGTCACTGTGCCCTGTGCAGGGCGCAGAGATACACCGCTGTGTCTGCCAGCTCCAGGGCTGCGATGTTCAGAACTGTGGAGCTGTCATCGGCCTGGGAAATAAAACCTCTGCTGGGAGAAATCTGAGATATCACTCAGTGTGAATCCCCTCGCTCCTCTGCGGAGAACTTACTGCAGGGCTTGGCTGGGATAACGGCGGAACCAGTACAGATAGACACGCGTATCACTGGCATTGTAAGAACAGCTGAGAGTCATAGAATCTCCTTCTGCTCCAGATGCGAAGGGCTCCCTGGTCTGGATCCACTCGCCCAAGCACCGCACCTGAAACAAGACAATCACATCGAAGGAGATCACCTCAGCTGTTCCTGACACATGTAAATGATTCCACGCACATTGCACTTTAAGGCTGTGGATTGCGAAAAAGCCTAGGAGATTTGGGCGCCTTGCTCCAAAGGAAATGAAGTTGGCGTTGAGGTTAATTTTAGGATTAGGGTCAAGGTAACTCCAATTATTGGGGTTAGGGTTAGAGATGGGGTGAGGCGGAGGGTGCTGGGGCAGGGCTAGGGTTCGGTTTACAATTTATTAGGAGCTGGTCGCCTAAATCTCTTGGGCTCTTTTAAAAATCTCAATCTGTTTACCTAGGAGATTAAACATCCAAATGCTGGAAATGAAATAGTTCTCCATGGTTTCTTTTATAACAGCCAGGTCTGACACTTCCAGATGTTGCTCCGAACAGAATCCGCAGTTACAGCGTGGGGAACATCGATCAGAATCCAGCCCGGAGGGAGAGGGAGGAATTTGGAGGGAAAACTCTAAACAGACACAAGAAATAGACCGGGTTCAGGGTAGTCTGCATCTGACGCTACTGCTGAGAGGGAGGGAAGAAGGATGGGGCTGTGGTGGAGAAGGCTGAGTTCTGGGAAGCAGGAGAGCTGGTCCCAGTTTCTCAGGTCTGCCACAAAGTCCTTCGGAGAATTTGGTAATTTCACTCCGTCTGTCTGTGCCTTAGTTCTCCATCTGTACAGAGGAGTGATAATATTTCTCGGTCTGACCACAGAGATTCTGAGGATAAGTCCTTTTGAATCACTCAGATGGGGAACATAATACATGTAGTATAGACTAGTAATGTAGACTGGGATTTAGTCGGGCTCCTAACACGCCTCCTAACTCTCCCCGGCTCTCGTGAATTGGGAGGAATTGTTTAAAATTCTTGGTATGTTTATTGTCATTCCGGCTGAAATGGGAGAACATTCAAATTCTCTAGAACAGTGGGAGGGTTTCAACTCGCAACACGTATTTATTCCATTCACCAGAAGATGGCGCTGCTCTGGCATTATCCCACCACACTCATCGAAGGCATCGCTTGAAGCGAACGGGGGCTGTACTTTTTTAGAGAGTGATACAAAGGAATGTCAGTTACCAAACCGATCAGCCCATCACTTGGATTTGTCTCCGATTGGAATACTCGTTTCACTTTGGTGGCGTGGTAAAGGGCAGCTTCACAGCGTCAGACACATCTCTAATTAGCAAATACTCACCAACAACCACATACCACACAACAGAACCACTAACCCAGGAACTTATCCTTGCAACAAAGCCCGTTGCCAATTGTGCCCACATATCTATTCAGGGGACACCATCACAGGGCCTAATAACATCAGCCACACTATCAGAGGCTCGTTCACCTGCACATCCACCAATGTGATATATGCCATCATGTGCCAGCAATGCCCCTCTGCCATGTACATTGGTCAAACTGGACAGTCTCTACGTAAAAGAATAAATGGACACAAATCAGATGTCAAGAATTATAACATTCATAAACCAGTCGGAGAACACTTCAATCTCTCTGGTCACGCAATCACAGACATGAAGGTCGCTATCTTAAAACAAAAAAACTTCAAATCCAGACTCCAGCGAGAAACTGCTGAATTGGAATTCATTTGCAAATTGGATACTATTAATTTAGGCTTAAATAGAGACTGGGAGTGGCTAAGTCATTATGCAAGGTAGCCTGTTTCCTCTTGTTTTTTCCTACCCCCCCCCCCAGATGTTCTGGTTTAACTTGGATTTAAACCTGGAGAATGGTCAGTTTAGATGAGCTATTACCAGCAGGAGAGTGAGTTTGTGTGTGTATGGGGGTGGGGGGGATGTGAGAAAACCTTGATCTATGCAGGAAATAGCCCGACTTGATTATGTAAAGAGTTGTCACTTTGGATGGGCTAGCACCAGCAGGAGAGTGAATTTGTGTGGGGGGGTGGAGGGTGAGAAAACCTGGATTTGTGCTGGAAATGGCCCACCTGTTGATCACTTTAGATAAGCTATTACCAGCAGGACAGTGGGGTGGGAGGAGGTATTGTTTCATGATTTCTGTGTGTATATAAAGTCTGCTGCAGTTTCCACGGTAAACATCTGATGAAGTGAGCTGTAGCTCACGAAAGCTCATGCTCAAATAAATTGGTTAGTCTCTAAGGTGCCACAAGTACTCCTTTTCTTTTTATCTCTAATTAGGTATTTTGACCTCAATTTTTAAATAACTTGTAACCCACATTTTCCACAAATAGGATTTTTAAACAGTATTTTTTTCATATTTTTCTCACTCATTTTCCGTCTAATTTTACCACAAATAAAGACTTCAATTGCATTTGTTATGTACATTTTTATCCACATATTTGCACACCGCAGTTTAATACAAATGAGCAATTTTTTTTTGGTCCCACACTACACACGGAGAGGCCCGCTGGAGAACTGTGGAGAAAAATGTCTAAGATGTTTCCTGGTTTAAGCTCATGCCCTTTATATTCTCCAAGCGTGACAGCTGAATGTAGCTCTTTAAATAAGTACTTGACTCTTGGGAGGTGCTAGGACAGATAACATGAGGTCCCCTATTCAACCCAAAATATGCAGTTGTACATAGTGGAAGGAGTTCCCCTCTGGAGATCTGCAAGCAGCATTAATCTCTGAACATCCAATGAAGCAGGGGTGGGAGGGTTTTTGTTCGGCTCGCCTATGTGGCTCTGTCACCGTGCCACACCCAGGGCGCAGAGATACAGCGCCGTGTCTGCCGGCTCCAGGGCTGCGATGCTCAGAACTGTGGAGCTGTCATCGGCCTGGGAAGAAAACCTCTTCTTGGCGAACTCTGCGGTATCACTCCGACCTCTGGCCTGCTTCACTCCTCTCCGGAGAATGTACTGCGGGGCCTGGTTGGGAAACTGGCGGTACCAGAAGAGATAGACGTAGCCGGTAGAGCTGGTCTCATAAGAACAAGTGAGGGTCACAGCGTCTCCTTCTCTTCCAGAGAGGTGGGGTTCCCTGGACTGGACCGAGTCCCCCAGCACAGAACCTGTAACAAAGCAATGAAATTTTAGGACATGATTTCACTTGTATCTGACTCACCGAGACTGCTCCAGGTGCATGGCGGTGTAAGACTGGCAATTTCGAAGAACCCTAAGGGGTTTAGGCTTCCGATGACCATTAAATTAAGGACTAGACTAAAGGTAAGGGTTTGGCATTCGGGTTTAGGGTGAGACTGAGAGTCAGGGTTCCAGATAGAGTTGAATGGTAGTAGCAATTTTAACTTCCTTAGACCCTTCAGAAACCTCCGGGTGTTTACCTAGGTGAATAAATAGCCAAATGCTGA
The DNA here is from genome assembly GCF_965140285.1 of Lepidochelys kempii. Lineage (NCBI taxonomy): Eukaryota > Metazoa > Chordata > Testudines > Cheloniidae > Lepidochelys > Lepidochelys kempii. The sequence goes on from NC_136392.1 coordinate 41,418,012, forward strand.
CTATATAATACGGCTCCATGATTTTTTTTTCCTTGTGTGACTAAATGGGACCCTCCAGATACCGCTGCAAAGAGGACTCTCAACTTCAGGGCTCTGCAGGCAGCTACAATTGAGGAAGGTTCGCCAGAATCCGGCCTAGTGGGGGAGGGAGGAGGTTTGGGAAACTCTTAACAGACACAGGAAACGCGGTGAGTTCTGTTCAGTTTGCAGCTGACAAAGTGGTGACATTGAGGTAAGAAGAATGAGCTGTGGTTAATGCTCTGGGCTGGGACAAAGGAGAACTTGCATCGGTTCCCAGGTCTGCTACACACACCCCTCTCTGACCTTAGGCAAGCCAGTGAATATCTTTCTGACTCCCTTTCCCTACCTGTGCAACAGCGATGGACATGTTTCTCTCTCTCACTGGGGCATTGTGAGGATAGATATCTCGAGGCGCTCCGATGTCACTCAGAAGAAGACCATACAGGTAACTAGATTCTTAGCAAGGAAGTCTGGAATTTTCAAAGGAGAAATTCAGAGAGAGAGAGAGAGAGTTAGGTGCATAGCTCCCTTTGGTTCCTTTGAAATTCCCCGACACCTATTTAGAACAATTATTTTCGTATTTGTTTGTCTTGTTCTACAGCTGTGTGCGTTTCTCTCTCCCCCTCCCCTTCCTGCTTAAAATACTTTTTTACCGAATAGTTGTCGATGACCAAACCGCCGTTTCCCCAAATATACACAGGGAGCAGTGCTTTAATCATGTGTATTATTTAAAATAATACAAGCGAACAATAGTACTCTAACAAACCACTCTAGCATACAAGTTTTGATTTGTATTTTAATAGTTATCTGACTCTGTGAGAATTGGAACCGGTAACGTAACCTCATAACAGTTATCCAAAACTCAGGATATTTTATTAAAATATTCCACCCAGATTTTAACACTCACTAAGTGACAAAATGGATTTTTTTACATTACATTTTTTTTACCACTACCCAACTATATATAGAGAAACAAAATCTCCGACTAGTCTCATCCCGTTTATTTTCTCCAATGGTGATATTTTAATGCAACTGTTTAGAGGTCTATGAAATGATAGAAGTCTATAAAATCATGTCTGGTTCAGAGCAAGTAAATAAAAAACTGTTATTTTCTCCTTCTCATAACACAAGAACTAGGGGTCACCAAATTAAATTAATACGCAGCAGGTTTAAAACAAACGAAAGGAAGTATTGTTTCACAAAACACACAGTCAACCTGTGGAACTCCTTGCCAGAGGATGTTGTGAAGGCCAAGACTATAAGAGGGTTAAAAAAGAACTAGATTAATGCATGGAGAATAGGTCCATCAATGGCTATTAGCCAGGCTGGGCAGGGATGGTGTGGCTAGCCCCTGTTTGCCAGAAGCTGGGAATGGGAGACAGGGGATGGGTCACTTGGTGATTCCCTGTTCTGTTCATTCCCTCTGGGGTACCTGGCATTTGACACTGTCGGGATACAGGACACTGGGCTAGATGGACCTTTGGTCTGACCCAGTCTGGCCACTGTTACTTTTGCACAGTGATTTGCTTTTGAGGGGAATCAGAAGGGATACCGTGACACCACCGAAACTACTCTTAATTATGAGTTTATTCACAGTATAAGAAATCTACCAAGAGCCCCTACTTCCAGCCTCAATGTGTCTAACTTCAGCTGCAGCAAGGCAAGGAGAGTTTTTGCACCTCTGTCATAAATATAAAGGGAAGGGTAAACCCCTTTGAAATCCCTCCTGGCCAGGGGAAAGCTCCTCTCACCTGTAAAGGGTTAAGAAGCTAAAGGTAACCTCGCTGGCACCTGACCAAAATGACCAATGAGGAGACAAGATACATTCAAAAGCTGGGAGGAGGGAGAGAAACAAAGGGTCTGTGTCTGTCTGTATGCTGCTTTTGCCAGGGACAGAACAGGACTGGAGTCTTAGAACTTTTAGTAAGTAATCTAGCTAGGTATGTGTTAGATTATGATTTCTTTAAATGGCTGAGAAAAGAATTGTGCTGAATAGAATAACTATTTCTGTCTCTGTATCTTTTTTGTAACTTAAGGTTTTGCCTAGAGGGGTTCTCTATGTTTTTGAATCTAATTACCCTGTAAGATATCTACCATCCTGCTTTTACAGGGGGGATTTCTTTATTTCTATTTACTTCTATTTTTTATTAAAAGTCTTCTTGTAAAAAACGGAATGCTTTTTCATTGTTCTCAGATCCAAGGGTTTGGGTCTGTGGTCACCTATGCAAATTGGTGAGGCTTTTTATCCAACATTTCCCAGGAAAGGGGGGGTGCAAGTGTTGGGAGGATTGTTCATTGTTCTTAAGATCCAAGGGTCTGGGTCTGTAGTCACCTAGGCAAATTGGTGAGGCTTTTTACCAAACCTTGTCCAGGAAGTGGGGTGCAAGGTTTTGGGAAGTATTTTGGGGGGAAGGAAGCATCCAAACAGCTCTTCCCCAGTAACCAGTATTAGTTTGGTGGTGGTAGCGGCCAGTCCAAGGACAAGGGGTGGAATATTTTGTACCTTGGGGAAGTTTTGACCTAAGCTGGTAAAGATAAGCTTAGGAGGTTTTTCATGCAGGTCCCCACATCTGTACCCTAGAGTTCAGAGTGGGGGAGGAACCTTGACAACCTCTCTGTCATGTGGCTCGGTTACTGTGCCCGCTGCAGGGTGCAGAGATACACCGCTGTGTCTGCAGGCTCCAGGGCTGTGATGTTCAGAACTGTGGAGCTGTCAGCAGCCTGGGAAGAAAACCTCCCCTGGGCGAAATCTGCACTATGATGGTACGTGTTTCCCTTCGCGCCTCTCTGGGGAGTGTACTGCGGGCCTTGGTTGGGATACTGGCGGTACCAGTAGAGAGAGACGGAACCGGGATAGCTGGTCGTGTAGGAGCAACTGAGGGTCACATGGTCTCCTTCTGTTCCAGACATCTCGGTTTCCTTGAACTGGACCGAATCATAGAGCACCACACCTGCAACATGACAATCAAATCCAAGGGCAGCAAGCTAATTGCACTTGGCCCACAGAGAGGGTTTCAGGTGTACTGCACTTTAGGCGGGCCTTTCAAAGGCGTTAAAGGGGTTTAGAAGCCCCACACCAGGTGAATTAAGGATAGTGTGAGGGATAGAGTTTAGTGTTAGGATAGCGGTTCAGAGTTAGTGTTTGGGTTAAGAAAAGTGTTAGAATTATAGTTAAGTGAAAGTTGGGCTCCTGGTTCCCTTAGGATGCTTTGAAGAGCCCCAGACTGCTTACCTAGGTGCATCAACAGCCAAGTGCTGATAATGGAGCGTGCCTCCATAATTTCCCTCTCTAGTGACCGAATTTGACGGTCTGAGCTGTTGCTGCTCACGGGAAAATTAACTTCACGCCTCTGAAGGCAGCTGCAGGTGGGGAAGGTTCATCAGAAACCAGCCCAAAGGAAGAGGGAGGGGTTCAGGTTAGTCTGCAGCTGACCTAGAGGTGAAATCGAGGGAAAACTGGGGTTGTGGTTTGAACTCTGGCCAGAGACCTGGTTCCCAGCTGCGCCACAGACTCCCTGTGTGAGCTTGAACAAATCACTAAATAGCTCTGTGCCTCAGTTTCCCTGTATGGAGCTACTTATATTTCTCCAGCTCATTTTGGACTTGTGAGTATAAATATATTGACTCACTCCCATTTTATTGTAATTAGGATCATATAAGTACATACATAGATTTAGTAGGAATGAAGTTTGGGATTTTCAAAGGAGAAATGTAATGGTATTTTCATGCCTAACTTCCTTAGCCGCCTTTGAGATTCCCAGCCAAAATTCTTGGAAGAATTATTTTAAATTGCTTTTGTTGGCTCCCGATTTAAATCGGAAAATAAGGGTATATGGAAGGCTTTCAAATTGCAATGCTTGTGTATACTTCTCACCACCAGGTGACGCAGAGACAGAAGGTTGTTTTAATTATAAAAAGAAAAGGAGGACTTGTGGCACCTTAGAGACTAACCAATTTATTTGAGCATGAGCTTTCGTGAGCTACAGCTCACTTCATCGGATGCATCCGATGAAGTGAGCTGTAGCTCACGAAAGCTCATGCTCAAATAAATTGGTTAGTCTCTAAGGTGCCACAAGTCCTCCTTTTCTTTTTGTGAATACAGACTAACACGGCTGTTACTCTGAAACCTGTTTTAATTATATTGTTCAACATTGCGGGTAATTAGCCTCTGGAACAATTAAAGTGTGATTACTTTTAAATCAAGGTGGGGGGGAGATTCCTCCTAAAAGAGGTCTTGTTTCACAAACACGAATTAATTCAGGGAAGTTCCATGGCCTGTGTTCCTCCAACACCCTTGAAAAGCCTTAACTGAATTAAGTTAAAATATTGTTGGGGTCCCTTGTGTTAAATGCAAACTTTAAGCATTATTGTAGGCCAGGATTGTATGGAACCGCTCTAGGGGAGAGATGGGACCTGGGCATTCAAAGCTCTCTACAGAACAAAATGCAGGACCAAAAAGGACTTTGGGAACAAAAAAATGTAGAGTGTTTTTTTTTTTTTTTTCTGAGGAACATGTACGGGGAGGTGAATGCAAATCCCCCAGCAGACACCCAGCCTCTTGATGCTCTGGCCTGAGGAGTCAGCCTGTGTCTGATGAGCTATGAGCCAGGCTGGGCAGGGAGGATGGCCCTAGTCTCTGTTTGCCAGAAGCTGGGAATGGGCGACAGGGGATGGGTCCAGGCCCGCCGACGGGAGGGTGGGGGGAAGGGGACAATTGCCATGGGGCCCAGGCAATGTAAAAGGGCGTAGGGGCCCCTGGCCACCGCCACCACTGGCAGTGAAGTGGGCCTAAGGCAGGCTTCCTGCTCGCTCTGTGCCGAGGGCTGCTCCCGGAAGTTGCTGGCATGTCCCTGTGGCCACTGGGGTGGGGGGTCTCCGCGTGCTGCTCCCCTCCTGAGTGTGACTCCTCAGCTCCCATTGGCTGGGAACTGCAGCCAATGGGAGCTGCAGGGGCGGTGCTGTGGGTAGGGGCATGCGGACACCCGCGATCACCCTGCCTCGGAGCCACTGCGAGAGGGGTGTGCCAATCTCTTTCGGGAGCCATCCAAGGCAAGTACTGACCTGCTGACCCCCTCTTGCACCCCAACCCCCTGCCCTAGCCTAAAGCCCATACCACTCACCCAAACTCCCTCCCAGAGCCTGCACCCCACACCCCTTCCCCAGCCTAGAGCCTGCACCCTGCACCGCACCCCACGCCAAACTCCCTCCCAGAGCCTGATCCCTCACCCCCTCCCACACCCAAACTCCCTCCCAGAGCCTACATCCCAACCACCTGCCCCAGCCTGGTGAAAGTGAGTGAGGGTGGGGAAGAGCGAGCAAGGAAGGGAGGGGGAATGGAATGGGCAGGGGTGGTTCCTCAGAGAAGGGGTGGGATGGGGGATGTCTTTGCCTCAGGCAAAGGCCAGTTTCTTGGCCAGTTTCTCAGGCAAAGGCAGAAAAACTGTCTCTATCTGTAAACTCAACTTCTTGCTATTTCTGTACATCAGGTGGAGATTGTCATGATAAATATCTTGACCTACTCAGATATTAGGGTAGGAGAAATCTCAAAACATGCTCAGATTTGTTAACAATGACAACTGGGATTTTCGATGGAGAAATGTAATGAGAGTTAAATGTCAAATTCCACTAATGTCTGTCATCAGAGGTCACCGGTGGGGTGCTCTGCTCTGCCCAATGCTGATAACATGTCGGCTGCGGGGGGTGTTCCCTCCCTGTGCTGCCCCAGCTCTGTGCAGATTGCTGACACAGCAGATCTCGAGTGACTCGCCCACTGACCACAGACTCCGATAAGGTACGAAGGCACCCGGCCAGGTTTATTGCCAAATGAAACACAGTCTCTAGCTCCCCAAATCAGATGTCTACAGTTCTGCTAGTACGTTTGTGCTCCCTGACAATGGACTGGCTCAGTCAGTGGCGGGATTTGCCACTGCCCCCGAGGCCAGACAAAGACATACACTCAGGGATGCATTCTCATACACAGGTACAAACAAGTTACATATCACTCCTGACATACTGAGGGGCAACTCCTCTGCTGTTGGGGTGATGTCTCTCTCCTAGTACATGTTGGTTTGAACAAACAACTCTATCCATCATATTATTCTTTTGACCCTGTCTTTTAGGATGGGTCAGCCTGTTCCTCATTATCTCTGTGGAATGTGTTCGTACCGGATTGTTCTGGTGCCATCCTGGCCCATGTTTAGCCTATTAGTGCTTTATACCCTTTAGATATGTGTATATGTCCAATTAGCAGCTGCCTTCTTCCCAACTTTTGTAAGCAGGGTCTGCCTCTGGATCACAACTTAACTTTGCTTTATGGTAGTAAAGTTTTGACCATTACTTTAGTTCAGGCCTCATACCAGGCCTCTGATAACAATGGGTTGACGTTTCAGGGCCACATCTTACTTCAGGCAGAAGCTTAGTTTGGACATAACGGAAGCACCAATAGTGTGTTAAGGGGAAGTGGAGTGATTGTTCTTCCTATCCTTCTTTCATGTAAGAAGTTTTCAATTTGGGGTGCTGCTGGATCCTCAATGACACCTGGAAGTACAGGTGGCACCAGGGGCCAAAGCATCATTTTACAACTGCATCTGTTTAACAGATGCTCAGCAGTGGTAAAATTTTGGACAGGTAAGGATGGTGTGGGAGGGGACGGGGAGAACGTGGTTGCAGGGGTCTGGGCTGGGGGCAGGGCAGAGTGAAATGAAAGTCATTTGGAAAGTTCATTAAGTGGTCTGCCAAGACCCTCACCAATTTTCAAGTGGTCTCTGGAAAAAAAGTTAGCCTACGAAAACAATCAAGGTACCTCAATTTATTTTCATTTACTTCCTATTACTTATAATATAGGAGGAGGATGAAGAAAAAAGAATGAAAAACGGGGGCAGGAGAGATAAGAGAGAATGTTCTTTTTCTTGGCTGGGTCTCCAGGGTGGGGTGGGGAAGGAATGAAGCTGAGCACAGGGCCCCACCAAGTTTAAATCTGCCACTGTCTTTACAATACAACTGTGACGGGTTCAGTTGCAGAGACTCCCTCGAGACTGTCACTCAGTGTGCTGGGATTCCAGTGAGCATAAACTCCCCTGCCAGAACAGGTTCCCCTCCACTCCTGTCTTGCTGAGTTAGACACACCAGTCAGCTCCAGTGCAGACCAAGAGGTTGGGCCACACCCCCCTGCAGTTCACAGAAACTGAGATTCACTCAGCCCAGGGGCTTGTCAGTTAACAGGTACTTTCCCAGCACCCAGTGTTCAGTCTTTCTGGAAGCCTGAAACCCAAATAAATATGTTTTACTCTGTATAAAGCTTATACAGGGTAAATTCATAAATTGCCCACCCTCTATAACACTGATAGAGGGATATGCACAGCTGTTTGCTCCCCCATGTATTAATCACTTACTCTGGATTTATTAATAAATTAATATTAATAAACAAAGGTGATTTTATTAAGTATAAAAAGTAGGATTTAAGTGGTTTCAAGTAATAAGAGACAGAACAAAGTCACAAAACAAAATGAAACAACATGCAAGTCTAAGCCTAATACATTAAGAAACTGATTACAGGTAATATCTCAGCCTCAAATATGTTCCAATAAGTTTACTTCTCAGACTGGACTCTTTTTTAGTCTGGGCCCAATTCTTTCCCCTGGTACAGTCCTTGTTATTTCCAGCAGACATCTCAGGTGTTAAACAGGGGGTTTCTCATGACTGGCATCCCTCTTTGTCCTACTCAGCCCCTTCTATATCTTTGTCACAAGGCAGAAATCTTTTGTCTGTGCTTGGATCCCACCCTTCCTCATTAATGGAAAAGTACAAGGACTAAGATGGATTCCAGTTACATGTGTTATGGTCGCATGTTTTTGAGACCCCTAGTCTCTATTCTTCCTGGTTTGGCCCACACATACAGAGGAAGGCTTGCAGGTAAATAAACCATTTACCATCAATTGCCCTAGTCAACAGGAGCCATCAAGTTCCTAATACCCCATTGACGGCCCCCACCTGGTGTGACTACAACAGTGTTACAAGTTTATATCTTATCCTCTTACCTCCAGATATAGAAATAATACAAGCAAACAAATGAGATGAACACACTTAGTAGATTACAAGCTTCCTAAGGACACCATACAAGGGACTATTTGCATAAAGCATATTCCAGTTACATCATATTCACCTTCATAAGCATATTTCCATAAAACACATGGAGTGCAACGTCACAACAACTACGGGAAAAAATACTTTTCCAAGCCACTACAAAGAAAAGCAAATGCAGCCAAAGTCTCATTTTGCCTGATGTTAGTGGGGAAAATTCTAGGGGGAGGGCAGGTGGATGCAATTGTTCCTCGTTGTCTCTTGACCTGTAGCCTAGTCATGGAGAGAGAGAGATTTAAACAGGAAACTGTGACCCCTATGATCATATCCCCCTCCTTATAAGAGATTCAAACTCCTTCCCTTGGTGATGTGAATTATTTGCACTCTGGTTCATAGAACAGTCTGGCTGTCGCACAGAGCAGTGTGTACCTCATTTCGCTTTTGGATAAGGAAAACATGAATACCTTTAAAAACAACTCTTCCCCCAACATGTATTTAAGGGCTGTTCATAGTCAAGTTAGGTATTTATTTAGCACATCCATAGTCGTCTAGCCAAGCAATGGCATCTTCAGTGACGTGATGCAGTTTTTCTAGGCCATCACTGAACCTAGTCAGCAGGCATTCCTCGACAATGTACGTCATTTTCTGTGTTGCGGCACAAAGGGCTGTCACAAAAGGCCCAGCAATGCTGCACAGAGACCTTGCCCAGTCTGGAACCTGTTCAACAGGGACCATTGCTGATGGGGCAGGTCAAAACCAGGTGGGCAGGTTTTGGGGTAGGCAATGAGAGATTGGTTGGGGATGGTGATGAAGGGGGGTGGGGGGGGGAATATCATTTTCTGGAAGTTCCAGCCATTCAGGTAGCTAGAATCTTTCTCAGTAGTTGTTAACTCTTTAGACCTCACTTTGAATTGACTTGCCTGTAAGGGTTAAAATCATAGAGTCCCAGACTCCCACCACTACTTAGGGAAGCAGGAAGTGTGTTGGCAGGAGGCCAGGAGAACCAATCAAAATAAAGCAGCAGCCTTTTCTTTTCCCGTTGTGTTCTGGGAGGCAAAGCTACTGAAAGGGCATGAAGTAAGCCAGGGGCCAGGCATGGAGAATCCAGCAACATCCATGCCCAGGGAAGGACTAAATCTTGAACTAAAGATATGTGAGTAGAACAGGGAATATTGAGTCAGATGCAATCAGATTTATTGCTTTATTTTGGGTTTGTTGGTTTCTCTGTGCTGAGCACATGTAACTTCCCTCTTGTATTGTAAGTTTTTCAAGCTGAATCCCAGGGAAGCAATTGTCTGTGCTTTTAAAACTTCCTTTTTTAGTTGCTCCATAACGCCTAGCAACCAAGCAATGTTTTGCCAGATCTGTTTTCTTTTTGCTTAATAAAAATCACTCTTTTAAGAACATGATCTGATTCCTGTGTCCTAGAAGGTGGAGGGTCTGTGTGCACATGTCTAAGACTTCACAACCAGTTACTAAGAAGAATTAAGAAATTAAAGTTTCATGTTCAGCTGATATCAACAGTTGGTATTTCCAAGCTCTCTCCAGAGGGAGAGCTAAAAGAGCTCACAGGAAGGAATTCCCAAGTGTGCCTTCCTGGGTTCTCAAAGAGGTTTTTGCATTTGGATGGTGGCAGTGATATCAGTCAGAGGCCAGGGAATCTGTAACCTGGGGGAGTTTTAAAGCAAGCCTTTAGTGGCAAGTACTTTTAAGGTCTTTTCCTGGCCCCCACCTTTTGCACTCGAAGTGTCAGAGTGGGGAAACAGCCTTGACAGGGATCATAATAGGTATCCATTTCTCCTGCCACAGTGTTTCCACCCTAACATCCTGATGTGGCAGATGAGACCATAATGGGCAACGTGGCAGCAAACGTGTGGCTAGCAGCTTAAAAAAGGTCATTGTGCAGTGGCAGGCTTGGGCTGGCACGTACTTTCTCCAGTAACTTGCCAGTGGCAGCCTCTCATCTGATATGGGGAGGAGCGATATTACTCGAACTAGAAGCCATGGGAGTGGAGTCAGATGTAGGGTGCCAGAGATGATGCAAGTGGAAGTATGTAACTGTGTATCCACCAGTTTGGTGTGTGATGATCAGCTCCACACTGGTGCGCAGGACTCCTCCACTGAATACGAGGTGGCAAGAGTTGATGTCTGCAGGGTTGTGGCATGAGCACCCCATGACGAACCTACCAGTTTACTAAGAAGATTGTTGTGTGACTTAACTTTAGCTGCTGTCTTCAGTTGGGCATGGTAACTCAAAGTGCGGTCTAAGGTCCCACCTAGATAGACCAGCTCTACTTCATGCTTCACCTTCTGACCATTCAGATAAACATTCAGTTCTCAGGTGGCGATGGCGTGATGAAGATGGAACAAACTGGAAACTGTTTTTATGATGCTTGGCTGGAGGTGCCAAGTTTTACAGTAATCAGGTAACTTTACCATGTCCTGGTTTAAGGTGGCATCAAGCTTGGGAAACATCTGGGCCTGGGTACCGCAACAGATGATGTTTGTGTAAATGAACTTTCATGACTCCGTTGTTGATAGGTCATTGATGTAAAGGTTGAACAGGGTTGGAAAAAGCACAGAGCCCTGGGGTAACCCATTGCTCTGTCATCTCCAAGCACTCATCTTATCCCCCATAAGGACTCTGAACTTCCTATCATGGAGGAACAGTTCAACAACACCTGTGACCTAAGGTAGAAGGACCCATGATACCTTGATGAGCAGGCCAGTGTGCCATACCGTGTCATATGCTGCTGTTAGGTCGATGAAAACAGCGCCTGTTTTCAAGTTTCTCTGGAAGCCATTTTCAACAAATAGTGGTCAGCATGAGTACTTGGTCACATGTGCTATGGCCCTGGGTGAAAGATGGCATGGTCATGGCTCAAAATTTTCTCCACACTGGGTAATATACACTGTAGGACCAAGCGCTGCTGTGGCTTGAAACACACTGACAGTAATGATATGGGACAATAGCTTGATGCTTGACTTGGGTCCTTTCCAGGCTTTGGGAGGCCAATGACTTTTGTGGTGCACTGTATCTTAAGTAGCCTGCCTTCACTGATGACCCTGGTGAAGAATTGTACAAGCCAAAGCTGAGCACAAGGGCCAAGGTTTTTCAGGAATTCTGGAGATATGTTTTCATAGTCCACAGCTGTTCCACACTGGATGCTACCCAGTGTCTGTTCCAGCTCTGTTACAGTGAATGGTTCTGGGAAGCTTCTGATCTGCTGTACATGTTTAAACATATGCCATTCATTCCTCACTTGTCTTCACACCTGTTTCTTCAAAGGTGCTCTGGCCACTTTGAGTAGCTGTTTGGTACTTTGGCTGGATGTCACTGGCTGGATGTAGCTGAGTGCAGCTGGTCGCTGCGCTGCTCCAAGGCATCAGATCAGGCTCCAACACTTGCAGCTGGAGCAGGTAAAGCTCATCCTCTCCGTCATCTTCTCCCATCTGGCTCAGCGACCAGCGTCCAATGATTTGATCAGATGGTCAGCGACGTGGGTCACCAGATGCCTCATACTGCTTGAGCAAGGCAGCTCTAGCCTCATCGAGGCAGGGGATGTAGACCTGACAGCAACTGCATGGGGTGGTTCTGCAGGCTGCTTTTTAAATAGCACCACAGAAGTGACAGTAGGTCTCATTTACCAAGATATGCCAGGCTGGTATTGTCACTACACTCTTCTCCAGCACTTCCCTGTATTTTTCCCAGTCGGCCTTTCAGAAGTTCCACCACTATTTTTTTGGAACTCTTGACAACTGGGAGCTGTAGCCCAATATGGATCAGCGAGGGTCTGTGTTGGCTGTGTGGAAAATTATCCAAAACTTGGCATGTTACAGGCTGAGGATGGCCATGTACTGAACTGACCCAGCACAAGTCAGTAGAATGGAACGTGCCTCATTGCTTATCATCATTCGTGAGATGCCCAGTCTGCAAGCTGTTTACCATCAGTGTTAGCTTCCTTATATCCCCAGTCTGTCTGATGGCTGTTGAGGTCTCTGAAGTAGACAGCCAGGTGTGGCAGGCTTGGTAGGACCTGTTGGTTCCAGCTGACATTTGGAGGCTTGTAAACATTTGCCATCCGGAAACCGCCAGTCTGGATGGTGTCACAGAATTTGGTGGATATTAGCTGAATGGCATGTGCAATGTTGGACCGAACGTATGTAGCTCAGCCATGCTTCAGGTGTGCCACATGGCACAGCAGGTCGAAGCTGTTGATACTGTAATGCCCATCTTCAGCAGGTGCCATGTGTGTCTCTTGCAAGCAAATGTCGTTGTTAGTATGTTCATGAGCAAGAATGCCAAGTAAATCACTCTTGGCAACCGACAAACCCTCAACATTGAGTTGTAACACGCGTAGAGCTTGTCCAATGACATGAAAGGTTGCCAGGCTGCACGTTGGGGTTGTCGGTGATGACAGTGCAGGGATTCGTTGAGCTGGTGCTCTCAGAATTCAGCCAACTGGTTGGATCATTAGCTTCCCTGACTGCTGTCAGGTACCGGCGGGTGGCACGACCAGAATTCTGACCATTGCCCCCAAGTTAGGTGATGGTGGGAGGCTCAGTTCTGCAGCCCCCACCTTGTGGGCAGTGAAGCTGTGTAATAGCCAGCCACTGAGGGGGTCAGTGACTCGGGGGGGGGGGGTCACAAAATCCAACTGGGTTGAGAGGCTCTGTGTTGGGTGAAAATTCCCCCGGCGGTGAGTGAGGGCTGGGACTGAATTCTCCACCCATGCCCATTACTAGCAATGTCCGGCTCCACTGAAAAGTGCAGGGAGCAGAGGGAAATATCTCGTGGAAAGTTCAGACTTGGGTCAGGGCCCAGGTGCTGCTTTCTTTACTCTCTGGAAGTCTCCCATTCGTCTCAGTGAGGCTTCTGGTTTGGGGAGAGAAAGTAGCGCTCCGAGAAGGGTCTATGCTTTGAACTGCGGGGGGCTGCATCCCCCTCTGGAGTTGAACGGTGAAAACGTAATGGAAAAATGTTGTTCCTAACTCCTTTTGTTCTTTCTCACGATTGTGCCCCAAGGCGGTGCTATTTGCGCTACTGCTGCCCCCGCGTGGCGCAGGGGAGAAATGGGATTTCTTCCGCTCTGGTTTTTGTATTAACACTATGAGATTTCCTCTCACCGTGAGTCTGGCACAGTGATACCGGGCGGTGTCCTCAGGTTTCAGGCCGGTCATTTGCAGATACAGCAGGTTGTTGGGATTGTCCCTGGAGATGGTGAATCGCCCTTGAACAGGCGAGGAATACCACTGGTTGGATGCATCGGGTCGAATCTCAGCCACCCACTCCAGCCCCTTCCCGGGGGCCTGGCGGAACCATTCCATGTAGGCGCTGCTGAAGGTGAACCCGGAGGCTTTGCAGGAGAGGCGGAGAGAGTCTCCGGGCTTTTTCACACCCCCTCCGGACTCCACCAGCAGGATCTGCGACCGGACACCTGGGAATAAAGACAGGTTACAAATATTGGTATAAAACCCACAATAATATAATATTCGTTTAACTCTGCCAATGATTCAGTGAAAAGAATACCTTCCAGAGCCGCTATAGTGAACGTTAAAAGGAGCAAAAATCGCATTTTCTCTGGTGTTGGAGAGGAAACTTCTCAGGGCGAATGTCTGGTAACCGCATCGACACAAGGGGCTGGGGGTTGTGTTCCCAGGAGCAGCCTGGGCAGAGAGAAAGAGACAGATTTTAACAGGAAGCTATCACCGTAATTTACATATTTCCCCCTTTATAAGCTGTACAAACGTCATCATGACTGTAACTAAGGCTCAGAGGGAAATTTGTTTGTGTTTGTGCGTCTGTGCAGCGCCTAACAAAGAGTCCTGGGGTCTTGAATATACTTGCCCCGAAGAGAGGAATTACCAGTTGCCAAGGTTCTAGGGCTTGACATGAACTTCATTGCAATCAACACAAATACTCTTTTTAGGTTTAGAGGACGTTGGATCAAACCCAGAAGGAGAATACTCTTTTTACTAGAGACCAAGACAAATGCAGATAATGTCTTGGTCAGAGGGGTATGAAAAGTAAAGGTGTCGTTGACGTTTGTGTTAGAAGTATAGCGGTAGGCTTCCCACTTTTAACCTCTAGGGCAGAAGGAAAAACTTTTTCACTGTGGTCTCAGTTTCCACCGTGGTAAATAGCGGCATGAAAATTCCCTGTGAGATCTTCCCTTTGTTCGGTGTAACTGCTGCCCTCTCCCGCTTAGTGCGATTCATGGACCTTCGGGAAGCTGCTGGTTCTTGTGGGACGCATAATAAGTTTCCCCTCGCTGTGTCTCTCCCACAGTAATACGCGGCGGTGTCCTCGGGTTTCAGGCTGCTCAAGTACAAATAGAAGCTGGAGCTGTCCTTGGAGGCTGTGAATCGCCCCTGGATTGTCGGGGAGTAGCTGTTAGATGGAGAATACTGTAATAAGAAAAGGAGGACTTGTGGCACCTTAGAGACTAACCAATTTATTTGAGCATGAGCTTTCATAAATATGTTAGTCTCTAAGGTGCCACAAGTCCTCCTTTTCTTTTTGCGAATACAGACTAACAGGGCTGCTACTCTGAATACTGTAACAGTGAATCAGTCACTCCAGCCCCTTCCCGGGAGCCTGCCGGATCCAGAACATGCTGCAGCCCAAATTGCTAATCCCACCGACTGAACATTGCCGTTTATGGGACTCTCCGGGCTTCTTCAGCGCTGTCCCCGACTGGGTCAGAACCACCTGCGAGCGGGCCCCTGCGTGGGGAAATGAAGAAAGGGAGATTGCACGTTAAATTCATAATATTAGACACATAATGGGTAGCGCGTGGAAGTAGCGAACCCCAACCCAGCTCACAGGAAAGGGTGGCCAGTGTAAGGAGCAGCTGTACCAGGGACAACTTAGCCACGGTGCGGTTCGAGAGCAGAGCTCAGGTGGATCTGGTCCGAACTGGAGTCCCTGAGGCAGATCCTGGACTTTGTGAGAGGGGAAAGCCTGTTTTGTTTTGTTGTTTTTTTTTTAAATCGGACCAGAGAGGTCTCCGCTTTGCATAACGCTGGCAGGAGGGTCTGCCACCGGGTGCATACGGGATCCACCCCCTGAGAGAACTCAAGAGAGCCATTGCCCTGGGGGTGCAGGGGGAGCGTGTGTTACGTATGGAGGGGAGGGGAGATGTCTGTGCTGTTGGTGTCTCTATGAGCGGACAGTGGCTCTGGGGTAGCAGGGGGTTAGGTATAGGGGGAGGGGGAGGAGGCGGTGGCGGTGGGGTCTCTAAGGGGTGAGCTGATGTGGGGTTCCGCACAGATGAAAGGGGAGCAGGCCTGGCTGCCGGTATTGCTAGGGGATGAGATTGGTTGTGAGGGTCCAGAACGGAGGGGAACTAGCTCTGCTGCTGGGTCGCTGTGGATGTGGGTGCGGGGGGGTGGATTTAGAAGGGATGGGTGCAGCTCATGCTGTGGGAGTCTTTAGGGTTGAAAATGAAAACAGAGAATATGGCAGAGAACTGACATAATATTGTAATCCAGAGTCCCTCACTGCAGCTGCTAGCTCACAGGCCCGGGTGGGCTTGGAGGCCAGGTCTCTCCCCCTACAAGCGCTCCAGCTCACCCTTCCCTGCACGCTGCGATAGGACACGTGTGCGTGTGTTTGGGGGGGTCTATGTGTAGGAGGGAGAGCGAGAGAGCAGTCAGATCAGTGGTTTGCTGAGACCAGTGCCTGTCACGCTGACACATTATCCCAGGTTTCCTGTGGCATTCCGTCTGTTGTCTCGTTTTCTACTTAGTTAATAAAGTCTTCGCGGGACAGGGATCCAATATTAACTGGAATCTTAATTGCTTTGTAACATTTTAAAACTCCCAGGGCACAGCCCTTAATTCTTTCCGGAGGAGCGGGCACTATTGTGAAGGGGTTACTACCTCATTCTAAAGGTAGAAATGGCGCCTCTTCTTAGAAAAAACTCTTTTTTTCACAGGAACCTAAGGGAGTTAGGCACCCAGAACCCATTGGCTAAATAGCACCCATGTGTTTATTAGAGGTTTTAACTGTTTGAACAAAAGGCCCAGATCGTCAGCCGGCATAAATAGGGGCATCTGCTGCATTGAATCCAGTGGGTCAGTGATCATTTATTCCAGCTGTGGTTCTGCTCCCACCGTGAATGTATGTCTTAAGATCACAACAACCATAGCTGTGTGAAATCAGAGGCAAGGTTTTTCATTGCTTCCCAAGGGCTGTAGATCAGTCCCATCACCCGTTTCTGTTCTCCGAGGTGACAGCTACTGCCCATTGTATCGGAGATAGAAATGATCAGGAGAAGATCGACCGTTCCCCTTCTGCCAGGGGAGAGTGGCTCTTACAAGAGGTATCCCAGTTAAGCAGGGCTTATGGGGGACTCCGATGGTCTCTGCACTGCAGGCCCCAGGGCGGTTATGTGTAACAAGGGGTGGCATTGCCAGGGATCTAAAGCAGCAGCCCATCTCCATGACACACACACACAAGCTGTTCGTTTTGAAGGCTGAGACGCGTCTTCTGCCTCTTGTATGATTCGTTTAACTGCTGCCCCTACGCGGCGCACGGCAGGAGGGACAATCCGCAGCCTGGGTTTTTGTGTTAGCGACAAGAGGTCTCATTTCACTGTGCGTCTAGCGCAGTAATACCGGGCGGTGTCCTCGGGTTTCAGGCCGGTCATTTGCAGATACAGCAGGTTGTTGGAATTGTCCCTGGAGATGGTGAATCGCCCTTTGACTGCATCTGAGTAATAACTTTTGCTTCCATCAGTGTAAATGAGCGAGACCCACTCCAGGCCTTTCCCGGGAGCCTGCCGGACCCAGTGCATCTGGTAGCTGCTGAAGGTGAACCCGGAGGCTTTGCAGGAGAGGCGGAGAGAGTCTCCGGGCTTTTTCACATCCCCTCCGGACTCCACCAGCTGCACCTGCGACCGGGCACCTGCAAATAAAGATACACTTAGAAATCGTACGAAGAGCTGTCACAAACCTTCTGCCTCCGAAATGTGTTTACAAGGAGAAAATACCTTCCAAAGCTGCTACAAGGAAACCTAAATGGAGCCAAAGTCTCATTCTCCCTGGTCTTGGAGAGGAAAGTTCTTAGGGAGGTTGACTGGTAACTGGACAGAACCAGGGGGCTGTGGATTGTATTTCTGGGTGCAGCCTGGGCAAAGAGAGAGAGACAGATTTAAACAGGAAACTGAGACCCATATTTGCATATCCTGCTCCTTGATAAGAAGCACAAACTCCTTCCCTGAGTGAGCTCACTTTCTGAGTCTGGGGATTCAAGAGAAGGATCAAAACCAGTCACTAAAGAAATAAAGGTAGGAAGAGATTTGACTCCCTGTAGGGTTTGGTAGGCTCTCAACTTTGGTACTGCCCCAGCTGTGTTCGAAAGGATTGGCTGCAGGACCGGATTTACCATTAACCACACCATGCGGTGGCATGGCCCCCAACGGCAGGGTCCCCCCCCCCCAAATGTGGCAGGGCTCAGGCAGGCAGGCTGCCTGTATGCTGTGGCTGGTGGCCCCACATGGGTCCCGGAAGCTGCTGGCATGTCTGTGTGAGTTACTGGCAAGGATAAGGTGGCTTCGCGCACTGGCCCCACCCCGGGCAGCGCAGGG
The DNA here is from genome assembly GCF_965140285.1 of Lepidochelys kempii. Classification (NCBI taxonomy): domain Eukaryota; kingdom Metazoa; phylum Chordata; order Testudines; family Cheloniidae; genus Lepidochelys; species Lepidochelys kempii. The sequence goes on from NC_136392.1 coordinate 41,435,705, forward strand.
AGACCCACTGCTCCCCTCCCCACCAAGGGGCACACAGAGACTTGCCAGTAGGAGTGCAGCAGGTCTAAGGCGGCTCCCTGCCCGCTCTGCTTCCCTCCCTCTGCCCCATGCTGCTAACAGCTAAGACAGAAACCGCAGAACAAGCAGGAATGCTTCACACACACATTCAGTAGCATTCAGTAGCAAGGACACTGACAACTGTAAACAAGTGATAAGCTTATATGGACAATGCCCGCCCAGTAACTCAGCTCTTAGAACAGAACAAACCCTCCCTTCACAGCCCACTGGATAACTGTAAGAACTCATCCCTACCCCGCCTCCTTCCCCCGCAAGGTAGTCATAGGTGTTTGATGCAATTAGGACCACCGCTGTATGTATGTACTGTTTTTATTTTTATCTTTGTTCGGGGTTCTCTCTTGACTAGTAACAATGTCTGTCTCTGTATGTACAGATAAATGCAAATGAATTGATAAGAGAATGTATATAACTGGGCACTCGGGCACCATATTTTTGAAGCTGTTTATCAGTCTTCCCAGTACCATGAATAACCCCTCTCTTCAGTATTGTCTGTGCTTGCCTGATTCTTGAGGAAAAGACCTTTTTTTTGCCTAATACTGCTCTCCGAAGTGCCAGGCATGTCCCTGAAATTCCTGGTGGAGGTGGTGGGGACTCTTCACACCTTGCCCCTGCCCCAAGTGCCGACTCCACAGCTCCCATTGTCCGGGAACTCAGGCCAAAGGGAGCTGCAGGGGCAGCGCCTGCCAGCAGCAGTGCACGGAGACCTCCTGGCCCACTGCCTAGGAGCCACTGACAGAGGGGTGTGCAGGTTGCTTTGGGAGCCGTGCCACCCAAGATAAGTGCCACCCCCTGACTCCTCCCACACCCCAATCCCCTGCCCCAGCACAGAGCCTGCATCCCGCACCCAAACTCCCTCCCAGATCCCTACTCTTACACCCCCTCCTGCACCCCAGACCCCTGCCCCAATCAAGGTACCTCACTTTATTTTCAGTTACTTCCTATTACTTATAATATAGGAGGAGGATGAAGAAAAAATAATGAAAAACATGGGGAGGTAAGAAAGCATGTTCCTTTTCTTGGCTGAGTCTCCAGTGGGGGCCCCCGAAAATATACCTGCATACAGGCCCCCACTAACTAAATCCACCACTGGACGTCTCCCTGCGTTTCAGACACTGCCACCCCCTGGGGCACTTCATTCCGGTATTGAGCTGGGAGGAGAACCGAGGTGCCACCGAACTGGATTTGCGCTCCGAGCTATAGGAGTATCTGCCCAGCAGGAAGAGGGGCTGCTTCCCGGGCAGCTCCTGGTACCAGTCCAGGGCGAAGCTGCTGTAGGAGGTGCTGAATTGACACCTTATCTCCACCCTCTGCCCTTCCGTGGCTGACAGGGAAGCCGGGATCTGGGTCAGCGAGTTCCCAGCCACCGAACCAGAAGGAGGGAGGCACAAGGCGAGGAAAATCCCATAGACAGACAAGCCCCTGGTCCCGCAGCTCGGAGCTCACCTGGGAACAGCGGCAGCGCGCAGAGACACAGACACAGAGATCCCCGCAAGTCTGTAACCACTGGGGGAAATACAATGAGCCGCAGTCACTTATCCAGGGGAAATGGAGCGCCAGGGGGTGACGGCGGCTTCTGTGTGAACAGCGGATCCGGAGCTGGGATGGGGGTGGAGCTCCGAAAGGGGGGCGTGTGTGCGCGCGCGCGCCCTTTTCTGGATCCGAGTCTGTGTCCTCCTCTCTCACTCTGTCTTTCCGACCTAGTGTGTCCCTATTTGCGTGTGCATGCGCAGTCTCTCTTTCTCATGGCTCCAACACACACAACAGTCACACCTAGCAGCTCCCTGCCCGAGATACGGTCCCTCCTGCTCCAAAGCGGAGGGTGAGCAGAGGTCAAGAGCAGCCGAGTTTTCTACCCTATGTCACTGTCTCTTTAAGGAACAGGGGCGAGGCGCAGGGCCATGGGGTGCGCAGGGCTCTGGAGTGGCTGTGCCGGGCGCCCCCTTTCTGTCCCTGCGGCTCCCCTTTTAGAGTCGCTAGGAAGCGGGGGAAGGGCTGGTGGGTCCTGGTTGGTGGGGAGGGGTGGAGGTGGGGGGAGGGGCGTGGGCGGGGCTCACCCGCTCCGGAAATAGAGGGAGAATTACAAAATGATAAAAAATTACTCAAGATAGTGAAGACCCAGGCAGACTGTGAAGAGCTACAAAAGGATCTCACAAAACTGGGTGAGTGGGCAACAAAATGGCAGATGAAATTGAATGTTGATAAAAGCAAAGTAATGCACATTGGAAAGCATAAGGAGAAATGCAAAGTACTCCTCTGAGGAAGGAACAATCAGTTTCACACATGCAGAAAGGGAAATGACTGCCAAGGAAGGAGTACTGCGGAAAGGGATCTAGAGGTCATAGTAGGACCCCTAGGAAAAGCTAAATATGAGTCAACAGTGTAATGCTGTTGCAAAAAAAAATCATTCTGGGATGTATTAGCAGGAGTGTTGTAAGAAAGACACAAGAAGTAATTCTTCTTCTTTACTCCCTGCTGATTAGGCCTCAGCTGGAGTATTGTGTCCAGTTCTGGGTGCCACATTTCAGGAAAGATATGGACAAATTGGAGAGAGTCCAGAGAAGAGCAACAAGGATGATTAGAAAAGGAGGACTTGTGGCACCTTAGAGACTAACCAATTTATTAGAGCATAAGCTTTCGTGAGCTACAGCTCACTTCTTCAGATGCATATCGTGGAAACTGCCACGATATGGCAGTTTCCACGATATGCATCTGAAGAAGTGAGCTGTAGCTCACGAAAGCTTATGCTCTAATAAATTGGTTAGTCTCTAAGGTGCCACAAGTCCTCCTTTTCTTTTTGCGAATACAGACTAACACGGCTGTTACTCTGAAAAGGATGATTAGGGGTCTGGAAAATGACCTATGAGGAAAGATTGAAAGAATTGGGTTTGTTTAGTCTGAAAAAGAGAAGACTGAGAGGGGACATAACAGTTTTCAAATACCTAAACTGTTGTTACAAGGAGGAGGGAGAAAAATTATTCTCCTTAACCTCTGAGGACAGGACAAGAAGCACTGGACTTAAATGGCAGCAAGGGAGGCTTAGGTTGGACATTAGGAAAAACTTCCTAACTGTCAGGGTGGTGAAGCACTGGAATAAATTGCCTAGGGGGGTTGTGGAATCTCCATCACTGGAGATTATTAAGAGTAGGTTAGACAAACACCTGTCAGGGATGTTCTGGATGGTGCTGGTCCTGCCATGAGTGCAGGGGACTGGACTTGATAACCTCTCGAGGTCCCTTCCAGTTCTATGTTTATATAATTTTATGATGATACCAACTATACATATAAAATGATGGGATCAAAATTAGCTGTTACCACTCAAGAAAGACATCTTGGAGTCATTGTGGCTAGTTCTCTAAAAACATCCACTCAATGTGCAGCAGCAGTCAAAAAAAGTGAACAGAATGCTGGGAATAATTAAGAAAGGAATAGATAATAGGACTGAACATATCATCTTGCCTCTACATAAAGCCATGGTATGCCCACATCTTGAATACTGTGTGCAGATCTGGTTGCCCCCATCTCAAAAGAGATATATTGGAATTGGAAAAGGTTCAGAAACGGGCAACAAAAATGATTAGGGGTATGGAACAGTTTCTGTATGAGGAGAGATTAATAAGCCTGGGGCTTTTCATCTTGGAAAAGAAATGGCTAAGGGAAGTTATGATGGAGGTCTATAAAATCATGACTGGTGTAGAGAAAGTAGATAAGGAAGTGTTGTTTACTACTTCTCATAACACAAGAAATAGGGGAAACCAAATGAAATTAATATGCAACAAGTTTAAAACAAACAAAAGGAAGTATTTCTTCAGACAATGCACAGTCAACCTGTGGAACTCTTTGCCAGAGGATGTTGTGATGGCCAAGACTATAACAGCGTTCGAAAAAGAACTAGATAAATTCATGGAGGATATGTCCATCAATGGCTATTAGCCAAAATGGGCAGGGATGGTGTCCCTAGGTTCTGTTTGCCAGAAGCTCGGAATGGGTGACAGGGGATGGGTCACTTGATGATTAGCTGCTGTGTTCATTCCCTTTGGGGCACCTGCCATTGGCCACTGTTGGAAGACAGGATACTGGGTTGGATGGACCTTTGGTCTGATCCATTGTGGCCATTCTTATGTTCTTATGTTCTCAGGGGAAGAGAATGTGGGACCCTGGTCTGGGGAGAGGAGGGAATGGGATACACAGAGGAATGGAGGGCAGGGGGAATGGGTCTAGGGGGTGCACAAAGAGCCACTGGGGAGAGGGCAAATATGGGGGGAGCCTGTTATGGGAGGAGATGGGAATGGGGGATGATGTGGCTGACTCTGGCCAGGAAGAGGTTATATGGAGGATCCAAGGAGAGTCTGGGGGTTAGCATTAAAGTGGGCCTGCACAAGCTTAAAAGTGTGTGACCCCTTCCCCCTGCTTGTAAACAATAACACACTTCTTGGTGCCCTCTGACACTTGGCTCCCCTCCCCCTCCCCCCGGTGCACGCAGGGGAAATGACTCATCTCCCTTCGTTTTCGAGACCGCCCCCCGCTCCGGCAGTTTGTGTCGGGAGCCCGGGACGCTCCGTAGCCCGGTGGATCCCAGAGAGCGCAGAAATACACCGCCGAGTCAGCCCGCTGCGCCCCGTCTATGGACAGCGTGAACGATTTGACATCGGTGCTGAGCTCGGAGGAGAACCGAGGGGCCACCGAACCGGGCTTGTATTCATTTCCCCTCTCATTTCTGTGCAGTAGGAGCAGAGGCTGCTGCCCAGGCAGCTGCTGGTACCACCCCAGGGCGTCGTACGTGTACGTGGTGCTGTGTTGACAGGACAATTTCACGGGCCGCCCTTCCCTGGCTGACGCAGACGCTGGAATCTGGGCCCCGGAGTTCCCAGCCACGGGGCCTAGCAGGAGAACAGTGGAGGCAGAGTAAGACCCGTGAGTTAGAAAACACTCAGTCTGACTGCCAGTATAATACACTGAGGAGAAGTAGGCAGAGGGCGATCCACATCTCGTCTCTACCGCTGTCACACACAGAATGAGACGTCCGCCCTGTTGTCCGGCCTATTTACAGCCAAGGACCCACTTCCCCTCGTGGGAGGGCTGTGAAAAGACAGAGGGAGAAATTCTGCCAGAAAAGCCACCCGGAGACAATGGGAAGGAGTGTTTTTTTTTTTCTTAAACAATTTCTCATCGGTGTAGGTGTATAACTTCGTTATATTTATTGCAGGCAACTAAATTAGCTTACCATTTCTCCAGAGGAGTATAATCCATAAAAGCAGACAGACAGACCGACAGACAGACACACATGTATTTATTTTCAGAGAGAGAGACAGAGACAGAGAGAGAAAGAGAGTTGTTGCAGAACTTTTGGTTTTAGGGTATGAGAGAGGCAAGGTGGGTGAGGTAATATTTTTTACTGGACCAACTTCTGTGTGTGGAAGGGACACGTTTTCGAGGTTCACAGAGCTCTTCCTCAGGTCTGGAGAAGGAAAACAGACCTGAGGAGGAGTTCTCTGAATCTCGAAAGCTTGTTCTTTCCAACAACAAAAGTTGGTTCAACGAAAGTTATTACGTCACCCACCTTCTCTGAGAGAGAGAGAGAGAGAGAGAGAGAGAGAGATTAGATTAGATCCTTCCCTCCTACTGCAGAGATTTGTGTTAAGGGTGTTCTGTAGATCGGCAGGTTAGCCTCTTGACACTTTTTTTCTTTAACTCTCCATGGACGGTTTCCACCTTGGACAGCTCCTTCAGTCTAACTGGTCTCAGAAGATGGACTATGGGTGAATAGCAGCACCTTGTGGCCATTTCTTTGAGTTACAAAATGAGGCTTAAATTCCCCCTCTGCACAGGAGAAGCACAACTTGCCTGTCTATCTATCTATCTATCTATCTATCTATCTATCTATCTATCTATCTATCTATCTATCTATCTATCTATCTATCTATCTATCTATCTATCCCCAGATATCCCTTCTATCTATCTATCTATCTATCTATCTATCTATCTATCTATCTATCTATCTATCTATCTATCTATCTATCCCCAGATATCCCTTCTATCTATCTATCTATCTATCTATCTATCTATCTATCTATCTATCTATCTATCTATCTATCCTATACTATCCTATACTATCCTATACTATACTATACTATACTACATACCCGTGGATCTCTAAAACTGCTTTTAATGAATTATACTCCTTTGAAAGATCCCAACCTAGACTTAGTATAAACAGAACTAAATTCTGTACTGCTGTCTGATAGAGTCACTCCTTCCAGTTCTGTCCGGATGGCTTCCCTGACAGCTTCACACGTCACAGAGAGCGAGAGAGAGAGAGAGAGAGCGCGATCCCCCAGCCACTCCTGCCCCAGAGCTGGCCATGGTCTGTAGTTTGCAAGCGATGCTTCGCCCTCCCCCGGCTCTGTCAGTTTTGGCTCTGCTCCGCAGCACAGCTGTGGCTCCGTGGGGACTGGAAGCGCAGTAATACACCGCCCTGTCTCGCAGCTCTGCGCTCAGGATCTTGAGGGTGAACCTGTTGTTGGAGCTATCAACTTCCCCTACGAAGCGGCCCTGGAAGCCTTCTCCATAGTGGTCCCCTTCTCGGTAAACCCAGGTCAGGGGGCCCCGCTGCCCCTTTCTCTACCAGTTCATCCAATAGCTGTTCATCTCCCCTCCCTTCACACGGCCCTGGAAGGCCACTTCCTCGCCCTCCCGGACTGCCAAAGCCTGGGCACCTTGTTCCAGCAGCACATCACTCCTGACTGCTGGCGAGAGAATAAAGCGTATTAATAAGGCAAAGAGATTAACTGCCAGTAAGGGAGCAATGAGGGAGAAGGATAAAGGTCAGCGGAGATGGCTGAACAGTGAAATGACAGTATCTGGCAAGTCAAGAATTATTCTATGTAACTGAAAATCTGGAGAGAATTTAACAGCTTCACAACCAGTTAAAGATGAAGAAAACAATAAAATAAAAACAAAAGCCTGGAAACGAAGCGAAACACAGAAAACACACACAAAAATCAAACACAAAAACCTGAAAACCAACCTAAACACAGAAAACACACAAAAACTTAAACACAAAAACCTGAAAGCCAACATTAAAAGACACACACACACACACACAAATAAAGAGGAAAAGAAAAACACAAAGACAGGAGCACTCTAAATTCAAAATAAACACTGAAAACACACAAAAATATCATAACATAGGAACAAAAAACCACGAATATGAAAACCTGAAAAATAAAATAAAAAGTGAAAAAGGAACAAACTGAAAAAAGCCAAACACAGAAAAGAAGAACATAAACACCAGAAAAGCTCCATCAACACGGAAAGCACAAGAAACTCAGACACAGTAAATTCATACACAAAAACCTAAAAACCCAAAGAAAAAGCCAGAACAAACCCAAACTCAGACAGCAAGTGCAGAATTAGGGCTCTGTGCTATTGTGTTTTTTGTTTACTTCCGCATAAGTTGCTGAGAAGCAGCAGAAGGCAGCAGCCTCTTCTCATCTCTGCAAGAAAACGAACACCCAAGTGTTTCTCAGTCATCCCCTTTGTCATACAAAAGTCACGTGCCCCTTCCTCTGCAGGCGCTGGCAGAGGATGGAGGTTGGCAGCAGTTCGATTTCTGGGTTAGCGTGGCTTCAAAAGCGACAAGATGGAGCTCCCCAGCCTTTGACGTCTTTAGCTCACAGGGTAACACATCGCGGCTCCGCTCACACCCCTCCGATCAGACATAGAGCAGCCAGATATCAAACAGCTCTTTCCCCTCTTAATACGGATCCTTCCAAACACCAGGTGGGCCTTTAACCTCCTCAGGACTGAAGAGAAAAGGAGAAATGCCGCACAACTGTTCACACAGACCTGGGCTCTGCAAAAGGCACCCAGCAAAGCATTTCGGCTGCAATTTTCAAAGAAATCTAAAGGAGTTAGATACCTACATCCCACTGAAGTGCAGCCTGAAGTTCATACTGTTCTTGCTGTTGTTGTTTTAATCATCCTGGAAAAGTTTTTTTTTTATATATAGTATGGTACATTTTTAAAGAGGAAAGGGATTCTTTCTTTCTTTCTTTCTTTCTTTCTTTCTTTCTTTCTTTCTTTCTTTCTTTCTTTCTTTCTTTCTTTCTTTCTTTCTTTCTTTCTTTCTTTCTTTCTTTCTTTCTTTCTTTCTCCTGTTTTTGTGAAGACGGGAGGGGCTTCTTTCTCTTTCCTGGTTTATGCTGACTTTTAGACTTTTGTGCTTGTGTGTTTATTCTGTTTGTGTTTATCTTTTTGCATTCTGTGGTTGCGTTCTTGTTGTTTGTGCTGTATGTTGTCGCTGTGTATGTTTTGGGAATTTTTGCTTGTTTGTATGTTTGATTTTTTTGCATTCAATTTTCTGGATTTGGGGGGTGCTTTTTGCTTGTTCTCTATCTCGGTCTATGTTTTCTATGTTTCTTCCCTTTTTTGATTCATTCTTTGGTTTGGTTCTTTGCTTTTCATTTTAAATTCTCAGTGACAAATGTTTCCCCCTTGCTCTAAAATACTCTATAGCCTTTACATTTATTTCTAAATAGGGCCTTAAATTGTTCCGTGTTTTACAGGCTCAAAGAATGTGTTTCAGGAGAAAAATAGCTTTGCTGTAACCCACTTTGAAAGTGGGTTAAGATAAACAGGAACAAGGCATTCTTATTCTGGAATAAGAGTGTCCACAGGTGGATATTTCAAAGAATTTCTGTTGAACTTTAAATTCACACCCTACCTTAATACACATTCATTTTCAAATATAGACAAGCCCCAGTTTTCCACTCCTTCTGAGTGCTGTTTCTTTGTGCATTGCTGGGCGGAGGGATTTTGTAAAGGAAGGTGTATCCTTTTTCCTACTGTGTCTATCAGCGCACAGTAATAGGTGGCGGAGTCAGACAGCTGAACCGATGATATATCCAAAGGGAAAACCCTGCTGGTTTTATTAATTTTGGCTTTGAAACGGTTCCTGAACCTCTCTTCCAAATCTTCATGCCTGGAGCGCTCCTGAAGGATGAACTGTGGAGATCCTCCTGATTCCTGCCTGTACCAGAGCAGCGTTGGGAAGCCAGAATTATAGCTACAGTCCAGGGTAACAAATTCCCCTTCCTTCAACTTTGTTTCTCTCACGGGTTGGATGACTGTCTGACCTTGGGTGAGCCCTTTAAACACATCAAAGTAACATCGGAGTTATTACAAAACCCCCGAGGACACACAGATTTCATCTCAGTCTTTTAAGCAAACATCAGCCAAGAACAGACATAGAAGCTGGAATTAAACACTATGGTGTTCATAAGCTCACCGGACCAGTTCAGGGTTAGGACAAGTACCAAGGGAAGCGCAGGCATGCTGAGACCCCAGGGTGTTTGTCGCTGCTGTGAGATAGGACCCTTTGATACGAACTTCATGAGCTGCTCTCTCATCTCACCGGAAATAGGTGCTTTTCTTTTTTAGGTGCATGCCTTGTTCAATTTAAGGTGACTCATCCTGGCCTCATCCAAAGTCTTTTGAAGTCAACAGGCGTCTTCCCATCCACTTCAAGGGTCATTGGATCAGGCCCATGATAGGAATATATTGCACCATGAATGTGGACAAGAATAAAGCTTATGAAAATTGTACAGCATTGCACTATACCCAGGGACGACAAAAGAAAATGCCCCATATCTCTTCTCAAGAAGGGAAGAGAGGTGGTTCATTGTCATAAGAGTTAAGATATAAAGCAGAGAGAGATTATATGATAGATAGATAGATTAGATAGATAATGGATGTGTTATCAGGTACTAGCCACCATGGAAACCAAATCTCCAACCACTGTGGATTTTATGTCTGAAGTGCTTTTGGCCTCGGTAGGGTAGTCTCCTACAGCATTTGAGGAGGTGAGATATATGGTTTCAAGTATCTTTTCCAGTCCATATTCATCCAGTGATTTAAAGAAACAAATCCAGTCATTAAAGGACATTCTAGTCTACTCTAGTCTAGTCTCATTTCTTGTATTGTATTGTATTGTGCTCCCATGTCCCGTATTGCACTCTCATTTCTTATATTCTAATAAATTCTGGATTGTAATTATAAATATAAATTAGAAAATGAATTTCCCAATAACAGACACACAAAATTCTTCTTGACAATCCGTGTGAAATGATTTTTCTGTACTGCTAAACGAAGACATCTTTTAATTAAAACATACAATTTTAAAAGGAATAATAATTTCATAAAATTCACCTTCTTCTGAGATATAGCCACTTATTTTTAAATACCGATTTTTTACACAGTCATTTTTCTGGTCTGTCAAATTTAGACAACTTCTTTTTATTCATGTATCCAAAAATACAGTAAAAATAAACAGATATTTCATAACATTTATATTATATAGAGATATTTAATATATTGATTTTATTTGCACACACAATTCATTTTTCCAATATTTTAATAAAGACAAAATTTAGTTATTCAGGTAAACAATTACTATCCATAGGAACGTAGGACATAGGACTGGAAGGGATCTCCATCCTGGCTCATAGAACATTTCAGGTAATGCCATTTCATAAATTTATCAAGCTCCATTTTAAAACTAGTTTGGTTGTTCACGCCCACTCCTCCTATCACCTGTTCTATAACCTCACAGTCACTCCGCTAATGATTAGACATCTTCTAATTTCCAGTCTAAATTTATTCGTGGCCAGTTTATAACCCATTGTTCTTCTACAAACATTGTCCAGTAGCTTAAATAGTTCTTCTCCCTCCCTGGTGTTTATCTTACTGATACATTTATAAAGAGCAGTCAGATCCTCATAAGACAATAAGAACCGCCAGACTGGGTCAGACCAAAGGTCCTTCTAGCCCAATATCCTGTCTTCCGACAGTGGCCATTGCCAGGTGCCCCAGAGGGAATGAACAGAACAGGGAATCACCCAGTGATCCATCCCCTGTCGCCCATTTCCAACTTCTGGCAAGTAGAGGCCAGGGACACCATCCCTGCCCATCCCCTGTCAGCCTTTGTTTTTCTAGGCTAAATAATCAACTGCGTCTCCTAAAATCAGCTTTCCATTTCCCTGAACATCTGAGTAGCCCTCCTCTGCACCTCTTCCACTTTGAATTAACCTTTTTTGAGCATGGGTGACCAGAACTGGACAATGAATTCTTTTAATTCTTTTAACCACTTGATTTTATCATTATTAACGGACATGAACTTTCCATAGAAGGGTTAACAAATCTCATTCATCACCTGCATGTCTTGTCTTTACAAGACTCATTTGCCTTTGGTCAGTGTCTTGTCATTATCGGCGTTTTTATTCCGTTTGCAGTGTTGTGGTAGCTGTGTGGGCCCCGGGTAAGGAAGAGAGAAGGGGGAGATCTAATATCTTTTATCGGCCGAACTTTTTCTCCACAGAGCTCTGCGGTAGCTCTGTGGATATTGCCTCACTCACCGTGTCTATTTATTTTCTAACTTTCGGCCAATCTTCCCTGAGGAATTCAGTCCAGCTCTAACCCCCGATATTGCTCGGCACTAGAATTCTCTTCCTATGGACATTTTTGCCCACGGTTGTCTTTAATCCCCTGAGCTGCACCACTGAATTCAACAGGGGTCTTTCCATTGTCTTCAATGGTCTTTGGACCAAGCTCTCCTTGAGTGGCAGGTTATTGTTCAGGGTGTTACAAGAGGTGAACCATTGTGGGCTGCAAGGCACAATAATATACAGCACCATCTCCCGGTTGTAAAGTCCTGATGGTTAAAATGCTGGAGCTGTTGGCACGGTCAACAGACAGTCCACAGCGTCCTGAATTTCTCTCCTCACTGTAGCTGTGAGTGATGTAAGTCAGTTCAGTGCTGGCCTTCCGGTAATACCAGTAAATGGAATCGTAATTCCCATCAGGAATGTCATGCTTGCATTGAATCTTTGCATCAGCCAACTCAGCACCGCTCTGGTCGGGGGACTGGGTTACTTCAGACAGGCAGATACCACCTCCGGGGAGGGAATGAGAGAGAGAGAGAGAGAGTTAAATAAAACACTAACAAATAAATGTGGGCTAGCGATGCACAGCACAAGAGGAAAATGAACGGGACTTAGTCGGTTAGCTTGCAATGGTGATGACAGAGGAAGATGGTCTGGTATGGAAGTCACTAAGCTGGGTCTGAGGACACTGGATTTAACTTCAAGCCCTGCTACCAACTCTCTGGGTGACTTTCAGGAACTCATCTGGGCTGAGAACAGCAGACACCTACAAGATTCGCAGAAAGAAAAGGAGTACTTGTGGCACCTTAGAGACTAACCCATTTATTTGAGCAGAAGCTTTGGTGAGCTACAGCTCACTTCATCGGACGCATTCGAGTGTAGCTGTATCTAACGAAAGCTCATGCTCAAATAAATTGGTTAGTCTCTAAGGTGCCACTAGTCCTCCTTTTCTTTCTGCGAATATAGACTAACGCTGCTACTCTGAAACCTACAAGATTTGGACACTCAGTTCCCATTAAGAGTAGCAGAAATTTGGCCTCTAAATCTCTTAGGCATCGTTGTAACTCTCAGTTGTATTCTCTCTGGATCTCTATGTAAAATATGGATAAAATAACTTCTTTTTTCCTTAGACTTTGTCTATTTAGGGCAGAGACTCACTACGTATCTGTACAGAGCTCAGCACAGCTTAATGGGGTGCTGATTTCAGTTGGAGGCAGTGGCTGTTACTATAACAAGATCGCATTTAAAAGAGACAACAGGCGGCGTTACTCACAGAACAGGGACAAGACGAGACAGCTGCGCCCACTCATGGCACTCTGACTGCAGGGTCTTCTTGTTCTGTTTGTAGATCGAAGCTCGCCGCTGTCGCTGGCGGTGGGGAGATAACACCGACAGACCGCGCCTCCGCACGCATTCAACCCCTCACCACTTCTGCCTTATCTGCAAAGATTGCATGGCAGTTTGGTTGCTATGGCAGTAAAGGAAATAGGGGATTAAGAGGAAAGGAGTACTTGTGGCACCTTAGAGACTAACCAATTTATTTGAGCATGAGCTTTTGTGAGCTACAGCTCACTACGAAAGCTCATGCTCAAATAAATTGGTTAGTCTCTAAGGTGCCACAAGTACTCCTTTTCTTTTTGCGAATACAGACTAACACGGCTGTTCCTCTGAAACCTGGGATTAAGAGGGTGTTTTTTGAACATATCACAAGATGTTGCTCATCAAAAGATCTCTTTAAACTTTCATCCTCTACAGATGGAGAACTGCTTGCTTGCTGAAGGCGTGCGGGTGTTCGGTCTTTACATTTATTATCATTATATCATTATTACTTTTCTCTATATAGCAGTACCACATAAAGACTTCTTTGTTTAGGGTGCTACACAGGCACACCGGAAAAACAAAACAAAACATTTTTTGTCCTGCAGAGTTTACTGTCTAAATAGTCTAAGGAAGGACTTTTATCCCCATTTTACAGGTGAGGAATTGAGGGACAGCGGGACTAAGGGCCAGATTTTAAAGGTATGTATGTACGATTGAAATCAATGGGAATTAGGCACCTAAATACATTTGCAAATTTGGCTGCTAGGCGCTATAATAATGCAATATCTGAGACACACCAATAATAATTACTAAATGACTAAAGCATATCTTCCTCAAGTCTCACTGCTGTGTCATCCCACCAATTGGAGGTGGAGACCAGTAATTCCACAACAGTGAGACTTGAGGAATATATGCTTTAATCAAGCACAAATTGTTGGTCTCAATGCAGGAGAAACACGATGAAATTCTATGATCTATGTGATACAGGGGGTTACGATCTAGTGGTCTTCTGGCCTTTAAATCTATTAACCTACAATTAGGTACCTATTAAATCTATTAATCTATAGCATTACCCCCTAGTGGTTAGTGGAGTTAAGCAAACTTTCCATCTCCTTGCAATCTTATTCTCCTTGGAACTAACAAAGAATGGTCTTTATGGCTAAGGTAGAGGCCAGGGAGGGACTTGGATTTCCAGACCTGCCATAGACTCCCCTTGTAATCCTGGGAAAGTAATTTAGTCCTTCTGTTCTTTGTTTCCCCATCTATAAAATGGGACTTCCCTGTCTCACAGGAGTTTTTTGGGGATAAAATACTGTGATGGTCCTGCTAATGGGGGCCACATACGTACCTTAGGTAAATGGTTTTCTAGTTTCCTAAACCACCTTCTAAAATTTATTTTACAGCCTAAAGGGACCAGTAGATCATGTATGATTAGTTTGATCCCCTACATATCAGAGACCACACAATTTCACTCTGTTACCCCTTTTTTGAGTAATCTGTGTCTAACCCATATCCTCCAGAAACGCGTCCAGTCTGGATCTGAAGACCCCAAGAGACTGAGGATCCACCACTTCCCTTGGGAGTTTGTTCCAAGGATGAATCACCCTCTCTGTTAAAAATTGTGCCTTGCTTCTAATTTGCCAACGGACTTACCCTCCTAAATCACTTAGATGCTTTTGAAAAGACCTTTAGTCTTTCTATGCCACAGTGCCCCAACTGTAATGTGGATAACAGGACTTTCCTCTCCTACAAGGTGCTGTCAGGATCCATACATTAAAGATTGGGAGGCTTTCAGACACTAACTGATTTGAACATTTCAGCCATAAAACATCATATATTGAGAGCCCTGTTTATTCTGGGTTGCCTCACACTTCTCTTTTCAGACTCTATTCTTCTTCTTCTTCTTCTTCTTCTTCTTCTTCTTCTTCTTCTTCTTCTTCTTCTTCTTCTTCTGATGATGATGATGATGATGATGATGATGATGGTAGTGATGGCAGAACTAGTAAGTCACAGTGATGAACCAGGACCCCATAGTGTTAGGTGCTGTACAAACACAGGGGGGGAAGATGCCCCTAGACCGGAAGAGCTCACAATCTGAGCTCCAGAGTGCATTTTTGCACAGAAAGAGTCAGCATTTACCACTGTGCAACAGCTCAGAAACAGGTGGCAGCCTCTTCATTGTTAATAGCCATAATTTAAATCCCAGGTTGCAAGTACTTTCTGCCCTCCGTGTTGTACAGTCTGTACCCTGTTTTGCTGGAGGTGTTTTTTTGGTGTCCACAGATTAGATGCTCTTGGGTTTGGTACAAGAACAATTGGTACCAATGATGAGCAGCTGACATCCTGCTGAGATTGCAGGGAAAAGGACGGAGTTGTGGATGAGGCACTTACCTGAGACTCAGGAGAGCTGGTTTCAGTTGCCAGCTCTACCACAAATTCCCTTTGAGACCTTGCTCAAGGCAGTTAATCTCTCTGCCCAGGTTTCCTTATATGTAAAACAGAGATCCTAATATTTCTCTACCACACCTGGACTGTGAGGATACATCTTTGGAAGCACTCAGATGTTTTTTGTGATGGGGTGATATAAGTAGATAGATACCCAGATAGCTTTACCAGGAATGAAGTTTGGGACTTTCAAAGGATGATTTTAAAGAAATTTGGGTGTCTCGTTGACAGAGGCTCCTTAAAAAGTCTCATGCAAAATTCCTGCAATATGTTTTAAAAGTCTCTTTTTCCTCCCTGGTTAAAATCTAAAATAAATAGAACCTGGAAAGATTCAAATGACATGTGTATTATACTTTTTACCAGTAGGTTGTGCTACCTTGTTATTTTCCCCAAATCTAGCTGGACAGCGTTGCTTTAATCACATGCATTATCAAACTGTCAAACAAAGCAATAGGAGGTTTCTAACTAATCACACCAAAACAGAAGGTGCTTTATAGGTTGTGACAGTCGCAGGCTTGCAGCTAGTCATTTAAATCTCCCACGCACGCTCATAAATAGGTTATTTTCATTTAAATCACTTAACTACACTATTTTAAGTCATATTTTTTTAAAAAAAATCGGTGTTTTTACTTCGCGTTATTTGCAAAATACGATAGTCTATGAAGAGAAAAAAATTCCCAAGATGTTAACAGAATAACCTCATGCCCATTCTATGATTCAAGGTTGATAAATTACTATAAAGATTTCAATAAAGATTTGGTTTGCGGGGAATAGGAAACACTAGCTTGACACCAGTAGAGTCACCATAAAATATGTATTTATTGACAGTGTAACAATTCTCCTAAGACCCGCTGTTTCCAGGCTCAGTGTGCCTAACTTCCGCTGCATCAAGGAAGGAAAGGTTTTTTGTCCAGGTTTGCTCTGTGGCTCTGTCCCTTTGAGCGCTGCAGGGGTCAGTAATTCATCGCTGTGTCTGCCAGCCTCATGTCTGTGATGTTCAGAACTGTGGAGCTGTCATCAGCCTGGGAGGAAAATCTCTTCTGGGAGAAACCTGCAGCATCACTGGCTCTTTTAGCTCCTCTCTGGAGAATGCAGGGCAGGCCATGGTTACTATACTGAGGTACTAGAAGAGAGATACAGCGCCAAATAAGAGCAGAGAGAAGTTATTTTAACTCTATATTTAGCACTGCTGGGGCCGTTGCTGGAATACTTTGTCCAATTCAGGTGTTCAGAATTCAGGAAGGAGACTGCTAAATTGGAGAGGGTTCAGAGAAGAGCTGTGAGAATGATTACAAGTTTAGAAAACATGTTTATAGTGATAGACTCAAGAAGCTCAAGATCTTTACAAAGAGGTGGTGAAGGGGTGACTTGACTATGGTCTATTACAAACAAATATTTAATAATGGGCCCTACAACCTAGCAGAGAAAGATATAACAGGAGCCAATGGTTGGAAGTTGAAGTTACACAAATTCGGATCAGAAATAAGGTGCTAATTTTTGTCAGTGAGGGTAATTAACCATTGGAACAATTTACCAAAGGGGCTGTGGTGGATTCTCCATCCCTGGCAATTTTAAAACCCAAATGGGAAGTTTTTCCAAAAGAGCTGCTCTAGGAATTGTTTCAGGCCTGTATTACACAGGATGATCACAATGGTTCCTTCTGGCCTTGGAATCGATGCATCTACTAATAAGGAGTTTTCTAATATTTCACACAAAAATAGAAGCTTGTCTTCTGGTTCAGTTGTGATTTGACAAGTGTAGATTTGGAACTGTAAAGGTAACCTCACTCTATCTATGAACTAATACTGCAATTTTGCATCACAATTTTAATCACTTGTAACAAATTGGTATTTTTACAACTTATTTTTACAAATTCCCCCAGAATATGCTGCTGGAAGGTGTCTAACAGCTTTCCTGATTTAAGTTCCTGCCCTTTGTACTCTCCAAGGGTGGACTTTTTTAGTGTAAATTGTTCAATGAGCATTTTACTTTGGGGTGTGTGTGTGTAAGGAATAACCTGACACCCCCACACTCACCCCGAAATTAATCCTTTTAACAATGTAACAAGTCTTCTGAGGAACTCTCCCTCCAGCTTCAATAACCTCAGTTGCGACAAGGAAGGGAGGGTTTTTGTGCTGCTCTGCTAGGCGGCTCCGGCACTGTGCCCTCGGCAGGCCGCAGTAATACACCGCTGTGTCTGCCCGCTCCAGGGATCTGATGGTTAAAACGGTGGAGCTGTCGTCAGCCTGAGAAGAAAACCTCTTCTTGGCGAACTCTGCAGTATCACTGAGTTTGCTGTAGGACTTCGCTCCTCTCCGGAGAATGTACTGCGGGGCTCGGTTCGGATACTGACGGTACCAGTGGAGATAGATGCCACCAGAATAGTCCGTATTGTAAAAGCATCTGAGTGTCATCCTGTCTCCTTCTCCTCCAAACACTGCAGCTTCGCTGGGCTCGACCGAACCGCCCAGCCCAGCCCCTGCAAGAAGACAATCCCATGTAAGGACGTCATTCCAACCACCCTTGGCCCATGGAGATGGCTCGAGGCGCACGGCTGGGGATCAGGAACGAACCTATGTGTCCACGCTCCTAACTAGAAAGGAATTAAGGTTAGGTGTAAGGATCAGGTCTGCGTTTAGAGGTTAGTACTAGAGTTAGGGATAAGGACAGTGTTAGGGTTTAGTGTTGTCATAAATATAAAGGGAAGGGTAAACCCCTTTGAAATCCCTCCTGGCCAGGAGAAAGCTCCTCTCACCTGTAAAGGGTTAAGAAGCTAAAGGTAACCTCGCTGGCACCTGACCAAAATGACCAATGAGGAGACAAGATACTTTCAAAAGCTGGGAGGAGGGAGAGAAACAAAGGGTCTGTGTCTGTCTGTATGCTGGTTTCTGCCAGGGATAGACCAGGAATGGAGTCTTAGAACTTTTAGTAAGTAATCTAGCTAGGTATGTGTTAGATTATGATTTCTTTAAATGGCTGAGAAAAGAATTGTGCTGAATAGAATAACTATTTCTGTCTGTGTATCTTTTTTGTAACTTAAGGTTTTGCCTAGAGGGGTTCTCTATGTTTTGGAATCTAATTACCCTGTAAGATATCTACCATCCTGATTTTACAGGGGGGATTTCTTTATTTCTATTTACTTCTATTTTTTATTAAAAGTCTTCTTGTAAAAAACTGAATGCTTTTTCATTGTTCTCAGATCCAAGGGTTTGGGTCTGTGGTCACCTATGCAAATTGGTGAGGCTTTTTATCCAACATTTCCCAGGAGAGGGGGGGTGCAAGTGTTGGGAGGATTGTTCATTGTTCTTAAGATCCAAGGGTCTGGGTCTGTAGTCACCTAGGCAAATTGGTGAGGCTTTTTACCAAACCTTGTCCAGGAAGTGGGGTGCAAGGTTTTGGGAAGTATTTTGGGGGGAAAGACGCGTCCAAACAGCTCTTCCCCAGTAACCAGTATTAGTTTGATGGTGGTAGCGGCCATTCCAAGGATAACGGGTGTAATATTTTGTACCTTGGGGAAGTTTTGACCTAAGCTGGTAAAGATAAGCTTAGGAGGTTTTTCATGCAGGTCCCCACATCTGTACCCTAGAGTTCAGAGTGGGGGAGGAACCTTGACAAGTGTAAAGGTAAAATGTAGTTTACCGCTAGGGTTAGGATCGGGGTTTCAGGTCAGGATTAGGGACAGAGTATAAAGATTAGGGGCTGGAAAAGAACTAGGTTCAGGGTTCCACTGTAGTTGGACGCCTAACTTCCTCAAAATACTTCGAAAATCCCACCGCATTTACCCAAGAGATTAAATATCCAAATAACGAGAACACAACACGTCTCCATGATGTATCCCACAGCGACCAAGTCTGACGCTCTCAGATGTTGCTGCGAGGGGGGAAGTAGGCAACTAAACTTCAAGTCTCTGTAGGTGGCTACAACTGAGGAAAGTTGAAGAGAACCCGGGCTGGACGAACAGGCAGGGAGTTGCGTAACACCTAATAGGTTCAGGAAACACGCTGCGTTCAGGTTAGTCTGTAGATGAATTTGTGGTGAGCTTGTAGGAGGAAGAACGGGCTTGTGGGCAAGGCTCATCTCTGGGTGCAGGGGTAGCTGGCTTCAGTTCCCACCTCTCCGCCTGGCTCCCTTGTGACCTTGATCAAGGGAATTAGCCACTCTGTTCTTTGGTTTCCCTTGCTATAAAATTATGTTTCTCTGCCCCAAATGTGGATTGTAAAGATAAATATGCTGAGGCCCTCCGAAATTATTGTGGCGTTCATTTAAGGACATGGATACATTTATCAGTAATTAGGTTTGAGCTTTTCAAAAGAAAAGTTTAATAGCATTTTTTTAATCTCAGTCCAAGTTCTTGAAAGAATTTTTAATGTCTTTCTTCTATGTCCTTTGCTGTGATCATGATTAACCTCAAATATAAAGAACATACAAGTGTTTTAAACGACAGGGTGTATTTACACTTTGCACCAGCAGGTGACGCTGCTTTACCTTTACTTTACCACAGCCTGCACAGAGAGCATCACCTTGTCCACGTATTATCGTCCTTCGCTAAAGAGGGCTAACAGCTTCCTAAAACAGCAGCCAGAAATGTAATTTTATCTTAAATTTGAACAGCGATATATCTCTAGGGGAGTCCGAAACGGCAGCTATTCCCATCAACACGCACCTACATCTGCGTATTTTAACAGCATATTTTCCCCATGTTTTAAGTCATGTTCTGCAACAAATTAGTATTTTAATAGTATTATTTATCTATATGTTTTAATTCGTATTGTTTTATCCCTACTGTACCACAAATGGATATTCTTTCTTTCTTTCTTTCTTTCTTTCTTTCTTTCTTTCTTTCTTTCTTTCTTTCTTTCTTTCTTTCTTTCTGACAAGTTGCCATAAATTGGTAATTTATAATATTTTAACATGTATAAACTGATGTGATATTTTACTCATTTTTAGTACAAATGTTGTTTATTTATTTTAACTCATCAAACTTGTATATGACCCTTGGGAAGCCGATTTAAATTGATTACCTTTATTGCCTAATAGCTTTCTTTGACAGGATAACAAGCCTTGTGGATGCGGGAAAGAGTAGATGTGGTATATCTTGACTTTAGTAAGTCTTTGGATACCGTCTTGCAAGACCTTCTCGTTAACAAACTAGAGAAATACAGCATAGATGTAGCTGCTTTAAGGTGGGTGCATAACTGGTTGGAAAATACTTCCCAGAGAGTAGTTATCAGTGGTTCACAGTCAAGCTGAAAAGGAATAATTACAGGGGTCCCACAAGGATCAGTTCTGGGTCCCGTACTGTTCAATATCTTCATCAACGATTTAGATAATGGCATAGAGAATACACTTATAACATTTGGGGATGATACCAAGCTGGGAGGGGCTGCAAGTGCTTTGGAGGATAGGATTAAAATTCAAAATGATCTGGAAAAACGGTCTGAAGTAAATAGGATGAAATTCAATCAGGACAAATGCAAATTGCTCCACTTAGGGAGGAACAATCAGTTGCACACAAACAAAAAGAGAAATGATGGCCTTGGAAGGAGTACTGCAGAACGTGATCTGGGAGTCATAGTGCGTCACAACCTAAATATGAGCCAGCAGTGTAATACTGTTCTAAAAAAAAAAAAAAGCAAACATCATTCTGGGATGTATTAGCAGGAGTGTTGTAAGCAAGACAGGAGAAGTAATTATTCTGTTCTACTGAAAAGCCTCAACCGGAGTATTGTGTCTAGTTCTGGGCACCACATTTCAGGAAGGATGTGGAGAAATTGAAGAAAGTCCAGAGAAGAACAACAAAAATGATTAAAGGTCTAGAAAACATGAAGTATGAGGCAAGATTGAAAAATTTGGGTTTGTTTAGTCAGGAGAAGAGAAGACTGAGAGGAGACATGATCACAGTTTTGAAGTACAAGAAAGGTTGTTACAAGGAGGAAGGTGAAAAATTGTTCCCATTAACCTCTGAGGCTAGGACAAGAAGCAAGGAGATTAAATTGTAGCAAGATTGTAGTTTAGGTTGAACATTAAGGAAAAACTCCCTGTCAGGGTGGTTAAGCACTGGAATAAATTGCCTAGGGAGGTTGTGGAATCTCCCTTCTTGGAGGTTTTAAGGCACATTAGACAAACACCTCCTGTAAGGGGGAGTGTCTACAAGATAACAGTCCTGCCAGGAGTGCTGGGGACTGGACTAGACGTCAATTCCAGGCCTACAATTCTGATTCTCCAGTGTGTCATTTTAATGGAGCTGCTTAAACAACTTAATGAAGCTAATATCTGTGTTCTTAAATGAGTGATCAGTCTCCTCGGATGAGCTGCTGGGCAGATTTAATGTCGTCAACCTCCAGCACTGTCGGGAAGGGGAGGGTTTTTGTAGAACTCAGCTGTGAGGCTCTGTCACTGTGTCCCTGCCAGGACGCAGTAATACACCGCTGTGTCTGCCAGCTCCAGGGCTGTGATGTTCAGAACTGTGGAGCTGTCATCAGCTTGGGAAGAAAACCTCCCCTGGGCGAAATCTACAGTACCAGTGAAACCTTGAGCTCGCTTTGCTCCTCTCACGAGAAGGCACTGTAGGGATTAATTCGGATATTGACGGCGCCAGTCCAGATAAACTGAGGCGGTATAGTTGGTATGGTAAGAAGAGCGGAGGGTCACAGAGTCTCCTTCTATTCCAGACACTTGGGCATCTCTGGACGGGACCAAGTCACCCAGCACAGCACCTGCAACACATTTCAGGACATCATCTCAGCTGGGCTTGACCCAGGGAAGCAGCTCATGTCTGGGAGTTTCAAAGGACTCTAAAAGATTTAGGTGCTCGGCAGGAATTGAATTAGGGTGAGGGTGAAGGTTATATGTAGCATCAATGTCAGGGTTTAGCATAAGATTACCATTAGGTTTGGGGTTAGCGTTAGGGATAATGTTCAATGAAATTTAGGAGTCTTAAACTCTCTCAGGTTTCTTGGAAAATCCCCGTTCAATTACCTAGAGGAGTCAGTACCCAAAGGGTGATTAGAAAACACGTCTCCATGGCTTCTCCTAGAGCGACCCGGTCTGACCCCCTCCACCGCTGCTGCGAAGAGGAAAATTTCACTTCTCTGGAGGACGGTCACAAACCAGCAGAGAGGGAGGAGTTTGAGGAACTAGTTCCTGACCTGGGTCACACTCTGGAGTCTGGGGTTGGGCTACAGCTGGAGCTATCAGGCTCGTGGGAGCGATGGGGTTAATGAAGAAGGCTGGTTTAGGCTTAATGTAACTGGCTGTAGGCTCAGGATGTCATGGTCCAAGTCCCAGCTCCGCCCCAGGTGACCTCGGGCAAGTCAGCCAATATTTTTGCGCTTCTCTCCCCATCTGTAAACTGGACATAATAATATGGCAGCTCTGCCTCGCCTGTTCTTTTTTTTATTGATAAGCATCTCGTGGAGTGGAGATATAATGATAGAAGGGGTCATAAGAACTAAACAACATAAGAGCGGCCATACTGGGTCAGACCAAAGGTCCATCTAGCCCAGTATCCTGTCTTCCCACAGTGGCCAGTGCCAGGTGCCCCAAAGGGAATGAACAGAACAGGGAATCACCAAGTGATCCATCCCCTGTCACCCATTCCCAGCTTCTGGTAAACAGAGACTAGGGACACCATCCCTGCCCGTCCTGGCTAATAGCCATTGATGGACCTATCCTCCATGAATCTATCTAGTTCTTTTGTGGACCCTGTTATAGTCTTGGTCTTCACAACATCCTCTGGTAAGGAGTTCCACAGACTGACTGTGCACTGTGTGAAAAAAATACTTCTTTTTGTTCGTTTTAAATCTGAGGCCTATTAATTTCATTTGGTGACCCCTAGTTCTTGCGTTATGAGAAGGAGTAAATAACACTTCCCTATTTATTTTCTCCACACCAGTCATAATTGAATATACCTCTATCATACCCCCCTTCGTCGTCTCTTTTCCAAGTTGAAAAGTCCCAGTCTTATTAATCGCCCCTCATATGGCAGCCATTCCATACCCCTAATCATTTTTGTTGCCCTTTTCTGAACCTTTTCCAAGTCAAATATATCTTTTTTGGAATGGGGTGACCACATCTGCAGGCAGTATTCAAGATGTGGGCATACCATGGATTTATACAGAACCAATATGATATTTTCTGTCCTATTATCTACCCATTTCTTAATGATGCCCAATATTCTGTTCCATTTTTTGACTGCTGCTGCACATTGAGTTGATGTTTTGAGAGAACTATCCACAATGACTCCAAGATCTCTTTCTTGAGTGGTAGCAGCTAATTTAGAGCACATAATTTTATATGTAGAGTTGGGATTATATTGTCCAATGTGTATTATTTTGTCATATATTCACATATATTTATTAGCCATTATGGCTAAAATTTTCATACAGATTTTTTTTTTAAATTCTTAAATCCATCAGCCTCCTTTTCAAATCCCAGTTCTCACCATTCATGGCAGATTTATCCCACACCACACATCCACCAACATCTCTATTTAACAACATTTATTTTCTCACCATATTAGAGCCACATGTTACCAAGAATTTTTTTTTTAACACAGCGACACCCATTTCTGTCTGCTTGGGAAGGAAGAAAAGGCATTCCAGAGATTTCCTGGGTTAAATTCTCCCCCTGGGTAGTCTCCAAAAATCATCTAGTGAAGCTGGTTGCATAAACATTTAATCTCCCAGGGGATGTTGAAGAAGAAAATGGAAATCAACAGTCATCCCAAATTCTGTGTTTACAATTGGCTAGCAGATGGTCCAGCCTCCATGTGCCTCACTGCAGTTGCATCAAGGAAGGGAGGGATTTTGCATCCCTTTGCTATGCGGCTGTGTCACTTGTACCAGCTACATAGACCATGTTATAAGGAGGAAGGTGAAAAAGTGTAACCTCCAAGGAGAGGACAGGACGCAGTGGGTTTAAATTGCAGCCAAATTGCAGTTTAGGTTGGTCATTAGGAAAAATCCTTTTTCAGGGTAATTAAGCACTGCAATATATTGCAGAGAGATATTGTGGAATCTCCGACCCTGGAGGTTTCTGGAACCATGTTAGACAAACACCTCTCAGGGATGGTCTAAAAGATAATACTTACTCCTGCCTTGAGTGCAGGGGACTGGACAAGAAGACCTCTTCAGGTCCCTTCCAGTCCTACCATTATGTGATTCTCCAGGGGTGTCATTATAATGCAGCTGCTTAAATAACGATTTAATAATGTGGGGATTTGGAATAAATAAATTGACATGACTAAAATCACTCCAAAATCTGTGTTTTTAGCTGAGTGATCACTCTCCTCAGGAGTGCTGCTGGGCAGTTTTCTATCTGCAACCTCCAGTGCTGTAGGGTTTTGTATAGCTCCGCTATGTGGCTCTGTCACTGTGCCCTCCCCAGAATACAGTAATACACCGCGGTGTCTGCCAGCTCCAGGGAGGCGATGTTCAGAACTGTGCAGCTGTCATCAGCCTGGGAAGAAAACCTCTTCTGGGCAAAATCTTCAGTATGAGTGAAACCTCCAGCTAGCTTCGCTCCTCTCTTGAGAATGTACTGGAGGGCTTGATTCGGATATTGGCAGTACCAATTCAGATAGACGTAATCGGTAGAGCTGGTATCGTAGGAAAAGCGGAGAGCCACCGAGTCTCCTTCTGTTCCAGACACTTGGAGTTCTCTGGGCAGGACCGAGTCACCCAGCACAGCACCTGCAACAAGACCGTCACACTGCAGGACATCCTCTCAGCTGGGCGTGACCCAAGAACGCAGCTCACGGCTGGGAGTTTTAAAGGATCTAAAAGATTTTGGTGCTCAACACGAATTGAATCAGGCCATGTAGTCCAACCCCCTGCCCAGAGCAGGACCAATCCCAACTAAATCATCCCAGCCAGGGCTTTGTCAAGCCTGACCATAAAAACTTCTAAGGAAGGAGATTCCACCACCTCCCTAGGTAACGCATTCCAGTGTTTCACCACCCTCCTAGTGAATTTTTTTTCCTAATATCCAACCTAAATCCCCCCCACTGCAACTTGAGACCATTACTCATTGTCCTGTCATCTGCTATCACTGAGAATAGTCTAGATCCATCCTCTTTGGATTCACCTTTCAGGTAGTTAAAAGCAGCTAACAAATCCCCCCTCATTCTTCTCTTCCATAGACTAAACAATCCCAGTTCCCTCAGCCTCTCCTCATAACTCATGTGTTCCAGTCCCCTAATCATTTTTGTTGCCCTTTGCTGGACTCTCTCCAATTTTTCCACATCCTTCTTATATTGTGGGGCCCAAAACTGGACATAGTACTCCAGATGAGGTCTCACCAATGTCGAATAGAGGGGAATGATCACGTCCCTCCATCTGCTGGCAACACCCCTACTTAGACCCCAAAATGCCATTGGCCTTCTTGGCAAAAAGGGCACACTGTTGACTCATATCCAGCTTCTCATCCACTGTAACCCCTAGGTCCTTTTCTGCAGAACGGCTGCAGAGCCATTCGGTCCCTAGTCTGTAACGGTGCATGGGATTCTTCTGTCCTAAGTGCAGGACTCTGCACTTGTCCTTGTTGAACCTCATCAGATTTCTTTTGGCCCAATCCTCCAAACTTGCTGAGGGTGCAATCCACACCATCCTCCAGATCATTAATGAAGATATTGAACAAAACCGGCCCCAGGACCGACCCTTAGGGCACTCCACTAGATACCGGCTGCCAACTAGACATGGAGCCATTGATCACTACCCTTTGAGTCTGACAATCTAGCCAATTTTCTACCCACCTTGTAGTGCATCCATCCAGCCCATACTTCTTTAACTTGCTGACAAGAATACCGTGGGAGACCGTGTCAAAAGCTTTGCTAAAGTTGAGGAATAACACGTCCACCGCTTTCCCCTCATCCACAGAGCCAGTTATCTCATCATAGAAGGCAATTAGATTAGTCAGGCATGACTTTCCCTTGGTGAATCCATGCTGACTGCTCCTGATCACTTTCCACTCGTCTAAGTGCTTCAGAATTGATTCCTTGAGGACCTGCTACATGATTTTTCCGGGGACTGAGGTGAGGCTGACCGGCCTGTAGTTCCCAGGATCCTCCTTCTTCCCTTGTTTAAAAGATGGGCACTACATTAGTCTTTTTCCAATCTTCCGGGACTTCCCCATATCGCCATGAGTTTTCAAAGATAATGGCCAATGGCTCTGTAATCACATCCGCCAATTTCTTTAGCACTCTCGGATGCAGCGCATCCGGCCCCATGGACTTGTGCACATCCAGTTTTACTAAATAGCCCGGAACCACTTCTTCCTTCACAGAGGGATGGCCACCTCCTCCCCATGCTGTGCTGCCCAGTGCAGTAGTCTGGGAGCTGACCTTGTTCGTGAAGACAGAGGCAAAAAAAGCATTGATGACATTAGCTTTTTCCACATCCTCTGTCACTAGGTTGCCTCCCTCATTTAGTAAGGGGCCCACACTTTCCTTGGCTTTCTTCTTGTTGCCAACATACCTGAAGAAACCCTTCTTGTTACTCTTGACATCTCTTGCTAGCTGCAGCTCCAGGTGCGATTTGGCCCTCCTGATATCATTCCTACATGCCCGAGCAATATTTTTATACTCTTCCCTGGTCATATGTCCAACCTTCCACTTCTTGTAAGCTTCTTCTTTGTGTTTAAGATCAGCAAGGATTTCACTGTTAAGCCAAGCTGGTCGCCTGCCATATTTACTATTCTTTCTACACATCGAGATTAAGGATTCTTTAAAATGAGTCCAGGAGAGCTGGCTATCTTTCCCCCTCATGTTATTCTCCCAGGGGATCTTGCCCATCAGTTCCCTGAGGGAGTCAAAGTCTGCTTTTCTGAAGTCCAGGGTCCATATTCTGCTGCTTTCCTTTCTTCCTTGTGTCAGGATCCTGAACTCGACCATCTCATTGTCACTGCCTCCCAGGTTCCCATCCACTTTAGCTTCCCCTACTAATTCTTCCCTGTTTGTGAACAGCAGGTCAAGAAGAGCTCTGCCCCTAGTTGGTTCCTCCAGCACTTGCACCAGGAAATTGTCCCCTACATTTTCCAAAAACTTCCTGGATTGTCTGTGCACCGCTGTATTGCTCTCCCAGCAGATATCAGGGTGATTGACGTCTCCCATGAGAACCAGGGCGTGAGATCTAGTAGCTTCTGCGACTTGCCGGAAGAAAGCCTCGTCCACCTCATCCCCTTGGTCTGGTGGTCCATAGCAGACTCCCACCACGACATCACCCTTGTTGCTCAGGCTTCTAAACTTAATCCAGAGACTCTCAGGTTTTTCTGCAGTTTCATACTTGAGCTCTGAGCAGTCATACTGCTCCCTTACATACAGTGCAACTCCCCCACCTTTTCTGCCCTTCCTGTCCTTCCTGAACAGTTTATACCCATCCATGACAGTACTCCAGTCATGCGAGTTATCCCACCAAGTCTTCGTTATTCCAATCACATCATAATTCCCTGACTTTGCCAGGACCTTCAGTTCTCCTTGCTTGTTTCCCAGGCTTTGTGCATTTGTATATAGGCACTTGAGATAACCCGCTGATCACCCCTTGTTCTCAGTATGAGGCAGGAGCCCTCCCCTCTCACACGCTCCTGCTCGTGCTTCCTCCCAGTATCCTGCTTCCCCACTTACCTCAGGGTTTTGGTCTCCTTCCCCCGGTGAACCTAGTTTAAAGCCCTCCTCACTAGGTTAGCCAGGCTGCTCGCGAAGATGCTCTTCCCTCTCTTGGTTAAGTGGAGTCCGTCTCTGCCTAGCACTCCTCCTTCTTGGAACACCATCCCATGGTGGAAGAATCCAAAGCCTTCTCTCCGACACCACCTGCGTAGCCATTCATTGACTTCCACGATTCGACGATTCCTACCCCGGCTTTTTCCTTCCACGGGGAGGATGGACGAGAACACCACTTGTGCCTCATACTCCTTAATCCTTCTTCCCAGAGCCACGTAGTCTGCAGTGATCCGCTCAAGGTCATTCTTGGCAATATCATTGGAATGTCAGTTACCAAACCAATCAGCCCATCACTTGAATTTGTCTCCGATTGGAATACTCGTTTCACTTTGGTGGCGTGGTAAAGGGCAGCTTCACCCCGTCAGACACATCTCTAATTAGGTATTTTGATCGCATTTTTTAAATGACGTGTTACCCATATTTTTCCACAAATAGGGTTTTTAAACAGTATTTTTTCATATTTTTCTCACTCATTTTCAGTCTATTTTTACCACAAATAAAGATTAAAATTGCATTAGTTGTGTAGATTTTTTATCCACATATTTGCACACCGCAGTTTAGTACAAATGAGCAATTTTTTTGGTCCCACACTACACACGGAGAGGCCCGCTGGAGAACTGTAGAGAGAAATGTCTAAGATGTTTCCTGATTTAAGCTCATGCACTTTATATTCTCCAAGCGTGACAGCTGAATGTAGCTCTTTAAATAAGTACTTGACTCTTGGGAGGAGCTAGGACAAATACATTGAGGTCCTCTCGTCTTCCCAAAATATGTGGTTGTACATAGTGGAAGGAGTCCCCGCCGGAGATCTGCAAGCAGCATTAATCTCTGAACATCCAGTGAAGCAGGGCTGGGAGGGTTTTTGTACAGCTCTGTTATGTGGCTCTGTCACTGTGCCAGACGTAGGGCGCAGAGATACAGCGCCGTGTCTGCCGGCTCCAGGGCTGCGATGCTCAGAACTGTGGAGCTGTCATCAGCCTGGGAAGAAAACCTCTTCTTGGCGAACTCTGCGGTATGACTCTGACCTCTGGCCTGCTTCACTCCTCTCCGGAGAATGTACTGCGGGGCTTGGTTGGGAAACTGGCGGTACCAGTAGAGATAGACGTAGCCGGTAGAGCTGGTCTCATAAGAACAAGTGAGGGTCACAGCGTCTCCTTCTCTTCCAGAGAGGTGGGGTTCCCTGGACTGGACCGAGTCCCCCAGAGCAGCACCTGCAACAAAACAAAGGAATTTAAGGGCATCATTTCACTTGTATCTGACTCACTGAGGCGGCTCCAGGTAAATTGCCGTGTGAGACTGGCAATTTTGAAGACGCTTAGGGTGTTAAGTGCCCAAAGGCGATTAAATCAGATTTAGGGCTGGGCTAAAGGTAAGGGTTTGGCATTGCCGTTCGATTTAGGGTCAGTTTAAGGGTTTAGGGTCAGGATGAGAGTCAGGGTTCCATAGAGGATTGAATGGTAGTGGGAATTTTAACTTCCTAAACACCCCTCAGAAACCCCAGCCTGTTTACCTAGGTAGTTAAATAGCCAAATGCTGAATATATAATATGGCTCCATGATTTTTTTCTCTTATTGTGATTAAGCGGGAAGCTCCTGATGCTGCTGCTAAGAGGAATCTAAACTTCAGGGCTCTGCAGGCAGCTACAACTGAGGAAGGTTCGTCAGAATCCGGCCTAGTGGGGGAGGGAGGAGGTTTGGGAAACTCGTTACAGACACAGGAAACGCGGTGAGTCCTGCTCAGTCTGCAGCTGACAAAGTGGTGACACTGGGGTGAGAAGCATACGCTGGTGGTTAAGGCTCTGGACTGGAATACAGGAGACCTGGCTTCTGTTCCCAGCTCTGCTACAGACCCCCTCTATGAGCTTGGGTAAAGCAGTTAATATCTCTGTGACTCCCTTTCCCTAACCGTGCAAGAGAGAAGGTCGCGTTTCTCTCCCTCACTAGGGCATTGTGAGGATAGATATCTCGAAGCACTGCGGTATCATTCCAAAGAAGAATCATCCAAGTGAGTAGATTTTAACAATGAAATCTAGAATTTTCAAAGGAGAAATTCAGTGAGAGTTGGGTGCCTAACTCAGATTCCTTTGAAATTCCCTGCCACGGTTTTACAACAATTATTTTAATATTTGTTTGTCTTTTTCTACAACTTGACTCCCTGTCAAGGTTCCTTCCCCACTCTGAACTCTAGGGTACAGATGTGGGGACCTGCAGGAAAACCTCCTAAGCTTACTTTTACCAGCTTAGGTTAAAACTTCCCCAAGGTACAAACTATTTTACCCTTGGACTTCCACTGCCACCACCAAACTTTATCTGGATTCCTGAGAAAACATAGTTTGGACACGTCTTTCCCCCCAAAATCCTCCCAACCCTTGCACCCCACTTCCTGGGGAAGGTTTGGTAAAAATCCTCACCTATTTGCATAGGTGACCACAGACCCAAACCCTTGGATCTTAGAACAATGAAAAAGCATTCAGTTTTCTTACAAGAAGACTTTTAATACAAGTAAAGGAATCACCTCTGTGAAATCAGGATGGTAGATACCTTACAGGGAAATTAGATTGAAAATATAGAGAATCCCTCTAGGCAAAACTTTAAGTTACAAAAAAGACACACAGACAGGAATATTAATTCTATTCAGCACAGTTATTTTCTCAGCCATTTAAAGAAATCATAATCTAACACATACCTAGCTAGATTACTTACTAAGTTCTAAGACTCCATTCCTGTTCTGTCCCCCGCAAAAACCTCACACAGACAGACACAAACCCTTTGTTTTTCTCCCTCCTCCCAGCTTTTGAAAGTATCTTGTCTCCTCATTGGTCATTTTGGTCAGGTGCCAGCAAGGTTACCTTTAGTTTCTTAACCCTTTACAGGTAAGAGGATTTTTCCTCTGGCCAGGAGGGATTTTAAAGAGGTTTACCCTTCCCTTTATATTTATGATACTCCCCTCCCATTTTTGTCTCTCTCTTCCCCCCACCCCGGTTAAAATACTTTTTACCAAATAGCTGTCGATGATAAAACCTTTGTTTCCCCCAGTATTTATAGAGAGAATTGCTTTAATCCTGCGCGTTATTTAAAAAAAATACACGTGATCAATAGTTCTCTAACAACCCTTGCTAGCAAGCAAGCTTTGTTTTATGTTTTAATAGTGATCTGACTCTGTGACAGTTGGAACATTTAACTTAACCCTACCACACACATTCAAAATTTAGGATATTTTATTAGAATATTCCATCCACATTTTAACACGTAGTAAATGACAAATGGAATTTTTTTACATTACATTTCTTACTATTACCCCAGTGTAAACAGAGAAAAAAAATTCTCCAACTACTTTCATCCCATTTATATTCTCCAAGGGTGATATTTTAATGCAAATATTAAGGAGGCCTATAAAACTGATAGAGGTCTATAAAATGATGACTGGTGTAGAGAAAGTAAATAAGGAAGTGTTATTTACTCCTTCACATAATGCAAGACCTAGGGGTCGCCAAATCAAATTAGTGGGCAGCAGATTTAAAACAAAAAAAGGAAGTATTGTTTCACAAAACACACAGTCAACCTGTGGAACTCCTTGCCAGAGGATGTTGTGAAGGCCAAGACTATAACAGGATGAAAAAAAGAACTAGATAAATGCGTGGAGGATAGGTCCATAAATGTCTATTAGCCAGAATGGGCAGAGATGGTGTCTCTAATAATCCTATTTTGCCAGAAGTTGGGAATGGTCTACAGGGGATGGATCACTTGATGATTATCTGTTTTGTTCATTCCCTCTGGGACACCTGGCACTTGCCACTGTCAGGAGACAGCATACTTGGCTAGATGGACCTTTGGTCTGACCCAGTATGGCCGTTCTTATGTTTTTTTATGTTTGCACAGGAATTTGCTTTTGGGAGGAATTGGAAGGAATACCTGGACAACACCAAAACTACTCCTAATTATGAGTTTCTTCACACTATAACAAATAAGCCAAGGGCCGCTACTTCCAGCCTCAGTGTGCCTAACTTCAGCTGCAGCAAGGCAAGGAGGGCTTTTGCCCAGCTCTGCCATGTGGCTCTGTCACTGTGCCCTATGCAAGGAGCAGTAATTCACCGCTGTGTCTGCAGGCTCCAGGGCTGTGATGTTCAGAACTGTGGAGCTGTCATCGGCCTGGGAAGAAAACCTCTGCTGGGCAAAATCTGCACTATGATGGTACGTGTTTCCCTTTGCACCTCTCTGGGGAGTGTACTGCGGGCCTTGGTTGGGATACTGACGGTACCAGTAGAGAGAGACGGAACCGGGATAGCTGGTCGTGTAGGAGCAACTGAGGGTCACATGGTCTCCTTCTGTTCCAGACACTTGTGGGTCCTTGGACTGGACCGAGTCATCCAGCACCACACCTGCAACACAAGAATTAAACTCAGGGGCATCAGTTCCATTGCACTTGACCCACAGAGAAGGTTTCAGGTGTGCTGCACTTTAGGTGGGTATTTCAAAGGCATTTAAGAGGTTTAGGTGCCCAACCCCAGGTAAATTAAGGATAGTGTCAGGGATAGAGTTTAGTGTTAGGGTAGCTGTTTAGAGTTAGTGTTTGGGTTAGGAACCGTTTTAGAATTAGAGCTGAGTGAGAGTTGGGTGCCTGGTTTCCTTAGGATGCTCTGAAGAGCCCCAGACTTCTTACCTAGGTGAATAAACAACCAAATGCTGATAATGCAACACGTGCCCATGATTTCTCCTCTGGCGACTGAATTTGACGTTCTCAGCTGTTGCTGCTCACAGTAAAATTAACTTCACACCTCTGAAAGCAGCTGCAGCTAGGGAAGGTTAATCAGAAACCAGCCCAAAGGAAGAGGGAGGGGTTCAGGTTAGTTTGTAGCTGACCTAGAGCTGAGAGGGAGGGAAGACTAGGCTTCTGGTTAGAACTCTGGCTGGAGACCTGGTTCCCAGCTGCACCACAGACTCCTTGTGTGAACTTGAACTAATCACTTAATAGCTCTGTGCCTCAGTTTCCCTGTATGGAATTCATCATATTTCTCTAGCTCATTTAGGCATTGTGACTATAAATAACTTGAGTCACTCCAATTATATTGTAATTGGGGGTCACATTAGTACACATATCGACATACCCAGTGTGGCCATTCTTATGTTCGTATCACCTACTACATATGGGCAAGATTAAAGGCCCAAGCTATATAAAGGAAAGACTGCACTATTTGTTTTGATTCTGTAGCAGTTATGACCCACGAGAAAAACACAGTGGTTGTGGGTTTAGAAGGACTGACACCTTGGTTGGAATCAGGAGTGATTCCTGATATGCCCTTTAGCATGTGGGTAGGTTATTTGGTTGTTCTGCTGTAGGTTGTTGTTGTTTTTGTGTAATGCTTTCACACTAAAAATATATGTGCTGGTTGGAAACAGCTGCCTGGTAATTTGTAACTGTGGCAATTATGCTGTTCATTCCCTCATCCAATCACAGAACATGAACTGACACCAGCTTCTGGAAGGTTTTGGACTCTGACCGCAAGAGTGCCATGGTACCAAATTGATGTATACGATAATGGGGGTGAAATAATAAATGAATTAACCTATACAAGAAGGACACCTTAACGTTGGTAAGGGAAGTAAATACAAATAAGGAAGAGGGGAGAAACCTCTACTGAATATGCATTAGACATGGTTGAAAAGATCAGTGTAACATATTATAAAAGTGGCAACCCAGGGCAGTAGAGGAGAGAGTGAGATGTAGCCCTTGGGAGGGGCCAGAATGATGGCCACTGGTAAAGATGAGGAAGGTGACGGTGATGAGGAAGGTGATGGCTAGCTTTTCAGGTTGTTCTGCAAGGGATGGTGTGCGTGGATGTTCAGATGTACTGTCTGTATTATCTCGATCTACCTTACTGAGTTAGAGTGTGTGTGACTTTGCTAAATGTATTAATAAATTATTTATTTGTAAATCAAAAGATTTCCTATAGTGTGAGTGTTGCATCTGTGAAAGCTGGGGTTCCCAACTGTATAATAATTTTAATAGTACTGGGCCTGATCTTGAGACAAGAACCTCCCAACTCTCAAAGTAATAATTGGGAATTTTAAATTCATAATCTATAGATCAGGCTGCAATCACCAGTTGAATATGAGACAACAACGTGATACAATTGCACAAAAAAGCAAATATCATTCTGGGGTGTATTAACAGAGGTATCATACGTAAGACAGGAAAGCTAATTTTCCTGCTGTACTCAACACTAGTGAGTCCTCAGCTGCAGTACTGGGTACACTTCTGGGTGCTGCACTTTAAGAAAGAAGTGGACAAATTGGAGAGAATACAGAGACCAGGCCCACCGACAGCAATTCCGGGCCCCAGAGCAGAACAGTCAATGGGCCCCCACACACTTACAAGCCCTGCTGTGCCTGTGCTGGCTGGTGCCAGGTGGGGGACCCAGGGAGTCTCTGCGCACTGCCCCCACAGCTCCCATTGGCTGCCACTGGCTGCAGTTCCCGGCCAATGGGAGCTGCGGAGTCAGCGCTGGGGACAGGGACAGGTTGCGGAGATCCCCTACCCCGGGGACCGTAGAGCCATTCTGGCACCTTCCAGGAGCCGCGAGGAGTCAGGGTGGGCAGGAAGCCTGCCTAAGCTCCAGCTGTACTGACGGCGGTAGCGTCTGGGGCCATGGGCCCTTTTAAATCTCCCAGGCCCCAAGGCAATTGCTCCCTTTGCGCCCGCCCGAGCGGGCCTGACAGAGAAAATCAACACAAATGATCAAAGGTTTAGAAAACCTGACCTATGAGGAAAGGTTACAAAAATGGGGCATGTTTAATCTAGAGAAGAGAAGAGGGAGGGGTAAGAGGACCTGATTACACTCTTCAGATATGTTAAGGTCTGTTATAAAGAGGGCTGTGATCAATTGCTCTCCATGTCCATTGAACTAAAACAAGAAATAGTTGGCTTAATCTGCAGCCAGGGAGATTTAAATTAGATATTAAGGAAAATTTCTTACTCTAAGGGTAGCTAGCTAAGCACCAGAATCACCTTTCAAGGGAGGTTGTGGAATCCCCATCACTGGAAGTTTTTACAAACAGGTTAGCGAAATATTTGTCAGGTGTGGTCTAGATTTACTTGTTTCTGCCTCAGAGCATAGGCTGGACTAGGTGACCGCTCGAGGTCCCTCCAGCCTAAAATTCTACAATTCTGTGTGAAACGCAGGTCAGTAAATGTATC
The DNA here is from genome assembly GCF_965140285.1 of Lepidochelys kempii. Taxonomy (NCBI): domain Eukaryota; kingdom Metazoa; phylum Chordata; order Testudines; family Cheloniidae; genus Lepidochelys; species Lepidochelys kempii. The sequence continues at coordinate 41,470,895 of NC_136392.1, forward strand.
TCTTTTATACAAATAAGGAGTGGAATACAGGAGGGAGAGTGCAGAGAGGATCAATTGGGGCATAAGAACAGGTTTCACTCTAATGGGATTAATACTAATCATTCACATTTATATTAACATTCATATCCTTATTCACACTCACTCTGAAATAGCCTTTCATATTTGGATTTCCATTCACAATCATATCCCCCTTCTCACTCCCATTTATACACGTAGTCCCCTTCCCGTTCTAATCCCCATTCAAATCCTCTTTCATACTAACACTCATGTCCCTATTGACATTTAACAAATGACTATCTGTGGTTGCTGCAGGGTTTAGGGTCCAGACACCAAAAATTCAGGTCTTACATGACACAATCTGGCTCTTCTGCTTGAAAACCTCTGCTCCCCGCCCCCCACCCCACCCCAAAAGCAGTGTCAGTAACTCCAGTGGTGCTTCAAAGGGAGCCAGCATGGTCCTTTGGGTTAGATGCTTGGCTGACCCAGAAGATCTGGGAAATTAGGTGAGAGCAAAGGCTGCTGGGGGAGGGAGTCGAGGAAGTGCAGGGCTGTCGTTTGTCATTGTGTCCATCTCTTCACCCCTTGTCCTCCGGTATAAGTACCCGGGGGAGAACGAAATACAAGTACAGGCTTCCTTGGTTCGCTTTTTTTTGTCTTCATTCAGCTCATGCCATTTTATGGACAATGAAGGCCACCTACAGCAAAATCCTCCTGCAGTGAAGCAGGGAGGTTGTTGTCTGAGCTCAGACTCGCCTCCCCTCATTGTGTGTCCCTCGCACAGTGACACCGGCTGGTGGCCCCGGCTTTCGGGGCACTCATTTGCAGATACAGAAGGTTGTTGGGGTTGTCCCTGGAGATGGTGAATCGCCCTTTCACAGCCTGGGAATACAGCTGTTCAATTCCACTTTGGGAACTGATCTGAGCCACCCATTGCAGAACCTTCCCGGTAGCCTGACGGGCCCAGTCCATGTAGGAGCCACTGAAGGTGAACCCGGAGGCTTTGCAGGAGAGGCGGAGAGAGTCTCCGGGCCTTTTCACATCCTCTCTGGACTCCACCAGCTGGACCTGGGACTGGGCACCTGGGAATAAAGAGACGATAGAAATATTAGTATCAAAATAGCAAATATAAACTATTTGTCTGCCTCTCCAGTGCATTTAAGTTAGGAAATATCTTCCAAAGCTACTACATGGAGAACTAAATGGAGCCAAAGCCTCACTGTCCCTCGTGTTGGAGGGGGACATTCTTAAGGGGATTGTTTGGTAACTGCACAGAGACGGGGGTTGGAGATTGTCTCTGCAGGTGCAGCCTGGGAAGAGAGAGACATTGACTGAAACAGGAAACTGTTACCCCTATTTGCATATCCCCTTCCTTATAAGAGTCACAAACTCTTGCCCTGGGAGTCAGACAGAGAGAGGCAGTATGTTTGTACAGCACACCGCAGTACATAGTGAGATCCTGAATATGTTTTGCCTAACACAGAAATTAACTACCACTTTGCCTGAGCTCATACATGCGTATCTTGATTCCAAAGTCTCATCCACAGACTGTTGTACTCAAAGGGAAGGTACCCACTGGTTTCAATTTGCTTTGGTGGATCTTCCCTTTAGATATGAGACTCTTTGGCTAGAGAATAAGGCAGATGAAGATGCGACTCTCTGTGACTGTGGGGGTCAAGGCTTTATGAAAACCGATCTCCCTTTCTAAGTCTGCATTCTCACCATAGTCATAGGCTGGGACCCTGAGTCAAGGTAACGTGGAATAGTGAGGCTCTGGGTAAGATTTTGCCCCTAACTTCTCTAGGTTTCATTGAAAATCCCTGGTGCGGTCAATAAATCATCCCCAATTTCCTTACCCATGGGGCATTTAATGTATGATCAGTGTCACTGTGAAAAGTCTGACCCTCCATTGTGGGCAAGCGATGGAATTGGTTTTGGCGTAGGGAATCAGTCTGAGAAAAGTCTTGCCATTCGCACTAGAGACAGATGCCCTCGTGGCAGGTCACCCATATGGACCCTAGAGGAGAATGAGGAGCCCAGGGCAGCAGCCACCAAGCAAAGACCCCAGCGCTGCTCTCTCTGACCCCAGTGACCTCTGGTCCCTCACCAATGGGATCAGCTCCTGTTTGTGCAGGGGTCTCTTCCTGAGCTTTTCCAATCAACTCTCCTGGTCTCTGCCCTAGAAGTCACATAACTAGCCCCACTGGACAGATTCAGAGGAGGAAGGGCTGCGGGTCAGTTATTTGTCCCTGTGAAAATCTTTTTGCATTGTGGACATAGGTTGTGGGCCACATGGTGAGCTCCCCCGATTCACACTAGCTGAGGGGCTGGGCATGGATTTCCAAATGGATGGGGCGGGGCCTTAACTCATGGGTCTGCTTGGAAAATCCCAGGCCTGACCCATAGCTCCCGCTGTAGCTGATTGTGGTTTGCTCAGGCATTGAGCCGTCTCTGTACGGAGCCCATCGTGAAGCAAGCGGTGACATTGCCAGGGAATTAGAGGGTTAAAAGCCCATGGCAGACTTTTAATTCACCCTGATGCCTTTTCTCTTGCCAGTGCCCAGAGCTGCATGGTCACTGCTGCCCCCAAGCGGCGCACGGGAGGTGGCGCAGTCTGGGTTTTTGCGTCGGCACTGCTCGGTTTGGTGTCGCTGTGTCTCTCGCACAGTGATACCTGGCGCTGTCCTCCGGTTTCAGGCCGGTCATCTGCAGATAAGCCGAGCTGACGGAGTTGTCTCGGGAGATGGTAAATCGGCCTTGAGCAGCCGGGGAATACCACTGGCTGGAGCCACTTGGCTGGCTGACCGTAGCGACCCACTCCAGCCCCTTCCCGGGAGCCTGGCGGACCCAGCTCATCCCGTAGCTGCTGAAGGTGAACCCGGAGGCTTTGCAGGAGAGGCGGAGAGAGTCTCCGGGCTTCTTCACACCCCCTCCGGACTCCACCAGCTGGACCTGGGACCGGGCACCTGGGAATAAAGACTCTAATATCACTCTGATATCAACTGCAGCCGTGTAATATTCCCCTATTTCTCCAATACAGTTAAGGGGAGTAAATACCTTGTAAAGCCTCTGCAGTGAAAAGTAAATGGAGCCAAAGCCTCATTTTCCCTTGTGTTGGAGGAGAAAGTTTTCACGATAATTGGCTGGTAACTGCACAGAACCAGGGGGCTGCGTATTGTGTCTCCGGGTGCAGCTTGGGCAGAGAGAAGGACAGATTTAAACAGGAAACTCTCACTCTCATTTGCATATCCCGCTCCTTATAGGAGGCACAAACTCTGATTAAAAGAAAGGAGGAGTATGTGTGGCACCTTAGAGACTAACACATTTATTTGAGCATAAGCTTTCGTGAGCTACAGCTCACTTCATCGGATGCATTCAGTGGAAAATACAGTGGGTATATATATATATATAGAGAGAGAGAACATGAAACAATGGGTGTTGCCATGATCAGTTAAGGTGGGCTATTATCAGCAGGAGAAAACAACCTTTTGTAGTGATAATTAGGATGGCCCATTTCCAACAGTTGACAAGAAGGTGAGAGTCCTCTGCCATGTACATTGGCCAAACCAGACAATCTCTACATAAAAGAATAAATGGACACAAATCAGACATCAAGAATTATAACATTCAAAAACCATTTGGAGAACACTTCAATCTCCCTGGTCACTCGATTACAGACCTAAAAGTTGCAATATTACAAGAACAAAAACTTCAAAAACAGACTCCAATGAGAGACTGCTGAATTGGAATTAATTTGCAAACTGGACACCATTAAATTAGGCTTGAATAAAGACTGGGAGTGGATGAGTCATTATACAAAGTAAAACTATTTCCCCTGCTTATTCCCCTCCCCCACCCCACTGTTACTCTCACCTTCTTGTCAGTTGTTGGAAATGGGCCATCCTGATTATCACTACAAAAGGTTTTTTTTTTCCTGCTGATAATAGCCCACCTTAACTGATCACTGTCATTATAGTGTGTATGGCAACACCCATTTTTTTCATTTTCTCTGTGTATATATATATATCTATATATATCTATATATCTTCCCACTGTATTTTCCACTGCATGCAATCCATGAAGTGGGTTTTAGCCCATGAAAGCTTATGCTCAGATAAATTTGTTAGTCTCTCAGGTGCCACAAGTCCTCCTGTTCTTTTTGCTGATACAGACTAACACGGCTGCCACTCTGAAACCTGTCACAAACTCCGATGAGATTTATTAGTTTCAGTAGGTCTCAGAGGGAGGGAATCAGATTATCCAAGACTCTGCATTTGTGCAGCACAGTGCGATGGGATCCCAAGTACATATTACATAAGGGGAAAACAAACAGATGGAGGGGGTGAATCGCCCCTGGAGGCTGGGAGAGGAGCGGGTTGTGACTGAAGGTTTGTGGTAACTCATCAGCCATCCAAACCCCCTTCCCCGGTTCCTGTGGGACCAACCAGACCTGGGGATTAAACCCGGTCCCAGTGCATTTCAGCAGGGTGGATTTTCTGGGATGCTTCACTTAGGGACCCGCCTGGGTCAGAATATCTGTGACCAGGTGCATATGGGAGGAGTGAGAAGAGGGAACAGGGAGAGAAGAGGTCACAACAAACACATCCCCCATCAATTTAGAGGAGATCAAACACACACCCCACACAGAAGAGAGTCTGTGCTACAGTGAGACCCCATAGCAGCTGGGCAAGGGGAGGAGCTGGTTGGGGGAACACAACCAGATCTGGGAGTTGGGTCCCTGCAGCCCCTTGTTCTAAGCCAGGGATCTGCTCATAAAGTGACCTTAACATTCCATGCACCGAGGCTTGGCAGAGATGAATAAAGTTCAGCCTGTGACATGTTTGTGACCTGTTCCTGTGGAGTCTTCATCAGCAGGTTATTTGTGTTGTGGCTCTCCTCACCTGACAAATTGGTCTTCTTCCCCTGTTCTATATATCAGCTGCAGTAGTAGACTCTAGAAATGGGATGTGAAACTGTCCCTGTTCTGAAAACGTAGGAGGTGCTGTACATCAGAACAGCCCCACACCCCAGCTGCTTTGCAGAGGTTAAAAATGAACCATGTGGGGCAGAGCATGGGAGAATCCAGATTGTTCATCTCTAAGCATCTGCATGGGATTGGGAAATTACTCTGGGTGAACTATACCTTGTGTTTGGAGGTGGCAGTGTAACTTAGGCAGCCAAGTGCACATGTAAAAGTGGATCTCTGTAAACATTTATTTTGTTATGAATTGGTTCTATGAGGCTGAATCTGGGGCACAGAGACAGAGAAGACAACACTTAGGAGAAATGAGGTAAAACCAGAGAAGTTGGCTTCTGTAAAGAGGGCAGGACAGGACCTGTGAAATATTAAAAGGAGACTTCATGCTTAGGTGGGGCTCACTAGGGGTCAGGCCTTTGTGCTGTTGCCTCATCACTCAGATGATTTTCACCCACAGAGATTTATCAATGGGACTGGGGTAAGAGATTTAGCAGGCTCAGCACCTTCCAGGCATAGGGCCAGAGTGAGGTGTTGGCTATTTGCTGTCAATCAATGTACTCTTGAGCCAATGACTCTATGATGTTGCGCTCTATATGATTTTATGAAAATATGCTAATGAATGTGAATATAATGTAACTGGAATATGCTTCATGCAAAAGGTCTCTTGTAAGGTATCATTACAAAGCTTAGGAGTACTTGTGGCACCTTAGAGACTAAACAATTTATTTGAGCAAATAAAGCTTACAAAGTTTATAATCTACTGAGTATGGTCATCCTATTTGTATAAATGTATCATTCTTGTCTCTGGAACTAGAAATATGAAATATAACTCTGAGGGCCTATTGTAGTTATGGAAAGTGTGGGCCATTAATGGTGGTTTGGAATCTTGATGGCTCCCCTCAACCAGGACAATTGACTGTTGGTGGCTCTGTGAGTCAGGCTGGGAGGAATGAGGGCTTGGAGTCTTACAGTGACATGTGATCATGTCACCTGGTACTGGAATCCATCTTTAACATGGTGCTTTTCCATTTAGATGGAGGGGTGGGAACCCAGAGAGCACCTTGTGCAAAGATATGTAAGGGAGTAGAACAGAACAAAGGGGGCTGCAATCATGAGGAATCCCCTAGCTACCACCTGAGCTGGAACAAGGGCTGTACCAGGGGAAAGGATTGTGCCCAGATTAGGAAGGTGTCCAGTCTGTGATAGAAGCTTATTGAAACATCTGAGGGTGAGATTTTATCTGTATTCAGCTTCTTACTGTATTAGGCATAGACTTGCATGTTTTATTTTATTTTGCTTGGTAATTTACTTTGTTTGGTTTGTTATGACTTGGAACCACTTAAATCCTACTTCAAGTATTTAATAAAATTGCTTTTTAATTATTAATTAACCCAAAGTAAGTGATTAATACCTGGGGGGAGGGGCAAACAGCTGTGCATATCTATCCATCAGTGTAAAAGAGGGCTAACAATTTATGAGTTTATCCTATATAAGCTTTATATAGGGTAAAATGGATTTATTTGGGGTTTGAACCCCATTGGGAGTTGAGCATCTGAGTGTTAGAGACAGGAACACTTCTTAAGCTGTTTTCAGTTAAGCCTGCAGCTTTTGGGGGTGTGGGTGAGACCCGGGTCTGGGTTTGCAGCAGCCTAGCATGTCCAGCTCAAACAAGGCGGGACACTGAAGTCTCAAGCTGGCAGGAAAAGCAGGGGCAGGGGTAGTCTCAACACATCAGATGGCAGCCCCAAAGGGGATTTCTGTGATCCAACCTGTCACAGACTCAGACTTTGTCCTCCACAAAACAGAAGGCCTGGGCTCTGTTCCTAGCTCTAATACTGTAGTCGGGCTCTAGGATCTACCACAGGCACCAGTAAAAATACACCTTGTTTATTTTGCCAGCCATGGGAGCGAAGAATTATCTAGTTGCTATAGCCTGAGTCTAGGTATGAATATTCCTGGGGTCTTTCCTTTCACTTCTGAGCAGACTAATAGACAAACTGGTAGAGCAGGGCCCTGGGAGTCAGGACTCCTGGGTCCCATTCTCAGTCTTGGTATCTCTGATTCGTTATGTGACTTTGGGTGATATGGAGTTTAATTCACAAGGGCTTGTAACTTGCTGTGGAAGCCGCAGGAAGCAGAAGACTAATAAAGCACAGAGAATACTGTGTTGGCAGCTGCAGCTCTCTGTGACTCACACAGGATGGCTGGTTCTCTGAGAGATTAATTTTACTGCTGGCTCTAATAGGTTTCCCCTCACTGTGTGGGTCTCTGGCACAGTACTACACGGAGGTGTCTCTGGGCTTTAGGACGCTCAGTTGCAGGTACACTTAGTTTTTGGAGGTGTCTTTGGTGATGGTGAGGTGATTTTTGAGAGCATCTCTATAAGCAGTGTTTCCACCAGTCCAGGTAACTCTGATCCATTCCAGCCCTTTCCCTGCTGCCCGGCAGGCCCAGCCCAGTGCATATGGTAGCTAGTGAGAGAGAACCCAGACACAGTGTAGGTCAGTCTGTGGGTCTCTCAAGATTTCTTGTATTCCCCTCCGGACTCCACCAGGCTGACCTGGCAATAAACACCTGCAGAGGGGGAAATAAAGGGGAAATATTGCAGTCATTTCCAGAGGCGCAGTTATTAGGGAAGATGTGGTACCAGACGCCTAGCGGAAGCGTAGATTCCACCCGTACCCACTGGGAGGTTCATAAGGAAGGCGATGGCCAGGCTGGGGGTCATGTCTACAGCTGGCGGCTCATTCCTCAGGCAGGATGGGAAGCTGAAGCCCAGCACTGGCTCTGAGGGGGGTGAGCCGCCTGCGGCTGGGCTATGAACAGACCCCCAGGGAGCTCATTTGCATGGGCCAGGGGGTGGGGACAATATAACGGGGGACACCAGGTGGTGTGTGGCACTGTATCAATTTGTAAACATCTAATGGCCGGTGGGTTGGAGACCCCAACCTCAATAAAGAAACATACCTTAGGGTGTTCAGTCTGTGCTCCTTACATCTGAAAATATAAAACCACTAAATATAATCTCTCTCTCTTTCTCTGTCTCTGTCTCTCTCTGTAGATCTCTGTCTCTCTTCCCTTTAGTGTTGTGGCTAATGTTATAATTCCTTCAATTGGCTATCCCTCGATTCAAAGATTATCTCTGCCATGGATTTACATATGGGTTCTGGATGACTCAGGCATCCAATCCTGGAACCGCAAATCTGCCCTCAGTAGGCACAGACATTTCCTGGCAGGTCAGCTGCCTGCTGGGAGAAAGTTCTTTCCTTTTCCTTCCTTCTCTCTCTCTCTTTTAAGCTTCAAGGGCAAGGCTCTTCTCTTCGAAGTGGGTTGCTCCTCCCAGCTTATGACATCTACATTAGTTTTCTTAAAGTACGCTTTCGGTGTGTCTTGGTAGCATTTCCTCTGTCCACCGTGGGATCTCTGACCACTGGTGAGCTGAGAGTAGAGGACTTGTTTTGGGAGGCAAGAGTCTGGCATCCACACCCAATGTCCAGCCCAGCGAAGTTGGTGCATGAGGATCATTGCTTCAGTGCTGGTGATGTTGGCTTCAGTGAGGATGCTGTTGTTAGTGCAGTGATCTTGCCACTTGATGTGAAGGATCATCTGGAGGGATCGTTGGTGGCACCTCTCCAGACTCTTGAGGAGCTGTCGATAGGTCACCCAGGTTTCACATCAATAGAGGAGCGTAGGAACAACAATTGTCTTATAGACCTGGGTCTTGGTGTCTTTCTGTAGGACACGGTACATGAAAATGCGTAGGAGCAATTTCCCAAAGGAAGCACTTGTGCACTGGATCCTGTGCTGGATCTCACAGTCAATTTTTGTGTTTTGAGAGAGTTGGCTACCGAGGTAGCAAAAGTGCTCAACTGTCTCGAAAGTCTGACCCTCGATGGTGATTTGTGGTGGGTCATGTGCAAGGCCTCAAGCAAGTTGATAGAGCACTTTAGTCTTCTCAATATTGAGTGAGAGTCCTAGGCTTTGGTAATCTTGTGCAAGGAAATCCAGTATGAGCTGAAGGTCATTCTCACTGTGTGTAAGGATGACACAATAATTAGCATACTGAAGACTAGTAATGGACACCCTGAAGATTTAGACTTCAAGCGGAGACATGGAAGATTAAAGAGCCGCCCATCCATTCTGTATTGAATGTCAACTCCATTGTTATATACCAGCAATTAGTTTTATTACTGATCCATTCCTTTGCAGGATGACCTGGAGAATGAGTAAGGAAACATGCTTTAGAAAGATGCTTCACACAAAATTGAAGGGTTCATGTAGCGTTCATGCACCTGGAAACAGTCAGGGCACACCCTGACTGTTGTGTAGGAGCAATGCACACATTGCTCTGTTCTGTCCAAGGACATGGACCATGAAAACATGGACCATCTGGGAAGTCAAAATAAGGACATCAGCTGTGGGAAGCTTCCTCGGCCGAAGCTCAAGGCCTGAGAATAAAGATTGTAGTAGATAGAGGCTAGTAAATAGGAATATTAATCAAAGTCATATTATTGCCTTTGTTGATGCCTTTTGCGGTCGGTTGGGGTATGTGATGCGCGGGGGGGAGAGAAATAAAAGAGGTGGAAAAGCTGACAGGGGCAATCCCATCAGCAGACCAGCCTGCTTGCTTGCCTAAAACCGTGTCCTGTCCTGTATTGAACCGCCACACAAAATTATGCTTTAGGGTATAATATTCGAGAAGGTATTTCAGTCAAATTGCTTAGTGCCACAGAGAGAGGATAAAAGTCACCCCTGTGCAGAAGGGTATCAGATGACTTAGCCACGGAAGGCCTAGGAGAGGCTCTGTAGGTGCAAAGGCCTTTGTGCTGGCCACATTACAAAGAAAGTCCTTTATCGATGGGCTGACGGGGAAGGTCACTCATAGATCATTGACCCCTCCCTTCCAGACAATGATCTATCTGGGCTCAGCTTCTCCACTGACTTCAGTGAGAGAAGGAGAGATCAGTGAGCTGCAACATATCTGATCATAAAGCTCTGGTGGGTCACTGGGGGTATCCACAGCACCAGGGCGGATACACCTGTTCTTCCCTCCTGCTCTGTGAAATACACGCTGGGCATCTGCTCCCTGCGCTCCCCAGGGGAGATGGAGTCGGAAGAACCTCTGTCTCCCAGTACAGCTCTGTGCAGTGTCCATAAAGGGAGATACTTTAGGTCTGTTCTCATTGCTGTGGAGCATGAACCCCACCCCCAGGAAATCCCTTCCCCGGTCTCTGCAGGGGAAGGTTGTTGTCTGAGCTCAGACCAGCTTCCCCTCACTGTGTGTCTCCGGCACAGTAATAGCGGGTGGTGTCCTCGGGCTTCAGGCTGGAAATTTGCAAATATATCGTGTTGACAGAATTGTCTCTGGAGATGGTGAACCACCCTTCAACAGCCTTAGAATACCGTTGACTCGATCCGGTTGGAGAGTTAACCCTAGCCACTGACTCCAGACTCTTCCCGGGAGCCTGACAGACCCAGTCCATATCATAGTCTGCAACAAGACAATCACATCCAAGGGCATCACCTCAGCTGTTCCTGACACATGTAAATGATTCCAAGTGCATTGCACTTTAAGGCTGTGGATTGCAAAAAAAAGCCTAGGAGATTTGGGTACCTTGCTCCAAAGGAAATGAAGTTGGCGTTAAGGTTAATTTTAGGATTAGGGTCAAGGTTATTATTGGGGTTAGGGTTAGAGATGGGGTGAGGCGGTGGGTGTTGGGCAGGGCTAGGGTTCGGTTTACAATTGATTGGGAGCTGGTCTCCTAAATCTCTTGGGCCCTTTTAAAAATCTCAGCCTGTTTACCTGGGAGATTGAACATCGAAATGCTGGAAATCAAATAGTTCTCCATGGTTTCTTTTATAGCAGCCAGGTCTGACTCTCCCAGATATTGCTGCGACTAGAATCTGCAGTTACAGCTGGGGAACATCGGTCAGAAACCAGCCTGGAGGAAGAGGGAGGAGTTTGGAGGGAAAACTCTAAACCGACCCAAGAAATAGTCTGAATACAGGGTAGTCTGCAGCTGACGCTGGTGCTGAGCGGGAGGGAGGAAGGATGGGGCTGTGGTGCAGAAGGCTGAGTTCTGGGAAGCAGGAGAGCTGGTCTCAGTTTCCCACACAGACTCCATGGGTGAACTTGGGTAATTCACTCAGTCTCTCTGTGCCTTAGTTCCCACTCTGTACAGAGGAGTGATAATATTTCTCTTCCCGACCATGGAGATTCTGGCGATAAGTCCTTTTGAATCACTCAGATATGAAAGTGATGGGAATCATGTAGTATTGACTAGTTATGTAGACTGGGATTTAGTCCGGCTCCTAACTAAGAATTGTTTAAAAGTCTTGGTATGTTTATTGTCATTCCGGCTGAAATGGGAGAACATTCAAATTTTCTAGAACAGTGGGAGGGTTTCAACTCGCAACACGTATTTATTCCATTCACCAGAAGATGGCGCTGCTCTGGCATTATCCCACCACACTCATCGAAGGCATCGCTTGAAGCGAACGGGGGCTGTACTTTTTTAGAGAGCGATAAAAAGGAATGTCAGTTACCAAACCGATCAGCCCATCACTTGGATTTGTCTCCGATTGGAATACTCGTTTCACTTTGGGGGCGTGGTAAAGGGCAGCTTCTCCCAGTCAGAATCATCCCTAATTAGGTATTTTGACCGCAATTTTTAAATAACATGTAACCCACATTTTCCACAAATAGGATTTTTAAACAGTATTTTTTCATATTTTTCTCACTCATTTTCCGTCTAATTTTACCACAAATAAAGACTTCAATTCCATTTGTTATGTACATTTTTATCCACATATTTGCACACCGCAGTTTAGTACAAATGAGCAATTTTTTTTCGTCCCACACTACACACGGAGAGGCCCGCTGGAGAACTGTGGAGAAAAATGTCTAAGATGTTTCCTGGTTTAAGCTCGTGCCCTTTATATTCTCCAAGCGTGACAGCTGAATGTAGCTCTTTAAATAAGTACTTGACTCTTGGGAGGTGCTAGGACAGATACATTGAGGTCCCCTCGTCTTCCCAAAATATGTGGTTGTACATAGTGGAAGGAGTTCCCCTCCGGAGATCTGCAAGCAGCATTAATGTCTGAACATCCAGTGAAGCAGGGCTGGGAGGGTTTTTGTGCGGCTCTCCTATGTGGCTCTGTCACCGTGCCACACCCAGGGCGCAGAGATACAGCGCCGTGTCTGCCGGCTCCAGGGCTGCGATGCTCAGAACTGTGGAGCTGTCATCGGCCTGGGAAGAAAACCTCTCCTTGGCGAAATCTGCGGTATGACTCTGACCTCTGGCCTGCTTCACTCCTCTCCGGAGAATGTACTGCGGGGCCTGGTTGGGAAACTGGCGGTACCAGAAGAGATAGACGTAGCCGGTAGAGCTGGTCTCATAAGAACAAGTGAGGGTCACAGCGTCTCCTTCTCTTCCAGAGAGGTGGGGTTCCCTGGACTGGACCGAGTCCCCCAGCACAGCACCTGTAACAAAGCAATGAAATTTTAGGACATGATTTCACTTGTATCTGACTCACCGAGGCTGCTCCAGGTGCATGGCGGTGTAAGACTGGCAATTTCGAAGAACCCTAAGGGGTTTAGGCTCCCAATGACCATTAAATTAAGGACTAGACTAAAGGTAAGGGTTTGGCATTGGCATTCCATTTAGAGTTAGCTTTAGGGTTTAGGGTCAGATTAAGAGTCAGGGTTCCATATAGGGTTGAATAGTAGTAGAAATTTTAACTTCCTTAGACTCCTCAGAAACCTCCGCGTGTTTACCTAGGTGAATAAATAGCCAAATGCTGAATATATAATAAGGCTCCATGAATTTTCTTCCTTGTGTAACTAAATGGGACCCTCCAGATACCGCTGCAAAGAGGACTCTAAACTTCAGGGCTCTGCAGGCAGCTACAACTGAGGAAGGTTCGTCAGAATCCGGCCTAGTGGAGGCGGGAGGGGGTTGGGGAAACTCTTAACAGACACAGGAAATGCGGTGAGTTCTGCTCAGTCTGCAGCTGACAAAGTGGTGACATTGAGGTGAGAAGAATGAGCCGCTGATTAAGGCTCTGGGCTGGGATACAGGAGATCTGGCATCGGTTCCCAGGTCTTCTATAGAGCCTCCTCTCTGACCTTGGGCAAGCCAATTAATATCTCTGTGACTTCCTTTCCCTAACTGTACAAGAGCGATGGACATGTTTCTCTCCCTCACTGGAGCATTGTGAGGATAGATATTTTGAGGGACTCCGGTATCATTCCTAAGAAGAACCATATAAGTAAGTAGATTTTAACAATGAAATCTGGAATTTTCAATGGATAAATTCAGTGAGAGTTGGGTGCCTAACTCACTTAGATTCCTGCCACATTTTTACAACAATTGTTTTAATATTAAAAAGAAAAGGAGGACTTGTGGCACCTTAGAGACTAACCAATTTATTTGAGCATAAGTTTTCGTGAGCTTTTCATCACTGAATGCATCCGATGAAGTGAGCTGTAGCTTATGCTCAAATAAATTGCTTAGTCTCTAAGGTGCCACAAGTCCTCCTTTTCTTTTTGCGAATACAGACTAACATGGCTGCTACTCTGAAACCTGTCATTTTAATATTAGTTTGTCTTTTTCTACAACTGGGAGCCGGTCTCTCTCTCTCTCTCTCTCTCCCCCGTTAAAATACACTTTACCAAACAGTTGCCAATGATCAAACCTCTGTTTCCCCCCAATATACATACAGAGAATTGTTTTAATCCTGTACATTATCTAAAAGTAATACAAGGGAACGATAGCACTCTAACAAACCACTCAAGCATACAAGCTTTGTTTTATGTTTAAATAGTGGTCTGACTCTGTTAGAGTTGCAACCGGTAATTTAACCCCACTACACCCATCGAAAACTGAGACTATTTTATTAAAATATTCCACGCACATTTTAACACATAGTTCATGACAAATGGAATTTGTTTACATTACATTTTTTACAACTAGGCCAGTGTAAACACAGAAACAAATTCCCCGGCTATTTTAATCCCGTTAATATTCTTCAAGGGCGATATTATAATGCAACTGTTTATAGCTCTATAAAACTGATAGAAGTCTATAAAATCATGACTGGAGTTGAGAAAGTAAATAAGGAAGTGTTATCTACTCCTCATAACACACCAACTAGGGGGTCACCAAATGAAATTAATAGGCAGCAGATTTAAAGCAAAAAAAGGAAGTATTTATTCACACAACCCACAGTCAATCTGTGGCACTCCTTGCCAGAGGATGATGTGAAGGCCAAGATTATAACAGGGTTCAAAAATGAACTAGATACGTTCATGGAGGATAGGTCCATCAATTGCTACTAGCCAGGCTGGGCAGGGATGGTGTCCCTAGCCTCTGTTTGTCAGAAGCTAGGAATGAGCAACAGGGGATGGATCACGTGATGATTCCCTGTTCTCTTCACTCCCTCTGGGCACCTGGCATTGGCCATTGTCAGAAGGCAGGATACTGGGCTAGATGGACCTTTGGTCTGACCCAGGATGGCCGTTCTTACGTTCGTATGGTTGCACAGGAATTTGCTTTTGGGAGGAATCGGAAGGAATACCTGGACACCACCAAAACTACTCCAAACGATGAGTTTCTTTTCAGTATAACAAATCTGTCAAGGGCCGCTGCTTCCAGCCTCAGAGGGTGTGTGCCTAACTTCAGCTGCAATAAGGCTGGAAGGATTTTTGTACAGCTCTGCCATGTAGCCTTGTCACTGTACTCTCTGCAAGGCACATTAATACACCGCTGTGTCTGCCGGCTCCAGGGCTGTGATGTCCAGAACTGTGGAGCTGTCATCCGCCTGGGAAGAAAACCTCCCCTTGGCGAAATCTGCAGTATCGCTCTGACCTGTGGCCTGCTTCGCTCCTCTCCACAGAATGTACTGCGGGGCCTGGTTGGGAAACTGGCGGTACCAGTAGAGATAGACGTAGCCAGTAGAGCTGGTCTCATAAGAACAAGTGAGAGTCACAGCGTCTCCTTCTCTTCTAGAGAGGCGGGGTTCCTTGGACAGGACCGAGTCCCCCAGAGCAGCACTTTCAACAAGCCAATTCAATTTAAGGGCATAATTTCACCTGTATGTGACGCACCGAGATGATTCCAGGTGCATTGGGGTGTAAGGCTGGACATTTTGAAAAACCATAAGGGATTTAGTTGCCTGACGGCCCTTAAGTTAAGGTTAGGGCTATACTAAAGGAAAAGGGTTTGTCATTGCCATTAGATTTAGGGTTAGCAGTAGGGTTTAGAGTCAGGTGGACAGTCAGGGTTTCATACAGGGTTGAATGGTCGTAGGACTTTTAACCTGCAGTCTGTTTACCTAGACGACTAAATAGCCAAATGCTGAATATATAATACGGCTCCATTACTTTTTTCCTATTGTGACTAAATGGGACGCTCCAGATACCGCTCCTAAGAGGACTCTAAACTTCAGGGCTCTGCAGGCAGCTACAACTGAGGAAGGTTCATCAGAAACAGGCCTAGTGGGGGAGGCAGGAGGTTTGGGAAACTCTGAACAGACACAGGAAACGCAGTGAGTTCTGCTCAGTCTGCAGCTGACAAAAGTCCTGAAATTGAGGTGAGAAGAATGAACCGGTTGTTAAGGCTCCGGGTGGGATACAGGAGACCTGGCAGTGGCTTCGGTTCCCAGATCTGCTATGGCCCCCCTCTATGACCTTGGACTAAACAATGAATATCTCTGTAACTCCCTTTCCCTACCTCTGCAAGAGAGATGGTCTTGTTTCTCTCCCTGACTGGGGAACCCTGAGGATAAATATCTTGAGGCGCTCGGATATCATTTGGAAGAAGACCATACAAGTAAGCAGACTCTTAACAATGAAATTTGGAAATTTCAAAGCAGAAATTCAGACACACACAGAGAGAGAGGTGCCTAACTCCCTTAGGTTTCTTTTGACAGGTTTCAGAGTAGCAGCCCTGTTAGTCTGTATTCTCAAAAAGAAAAGGAAGACTCGTGGCACCTTAGAGACTAACCAATTTATTTGAGCATAAGCTTTCCTGAGCTACACGTGAGCTCACAAAAGCTTATGCTCAAATAAATTGGTTAGTCTCTAAGGTGCCACTAGTACTCCTTTTCTTCTTAGGTTCCTTTGAAATTTCCAGCCACGTTTTTAGAAAAAGTGGATATAGTGTACTTAGATTTTCAGAAAGCCTTTGACAAGGCCCCTCAGTAAGGACTCCTAAGCAAAATAAGCTGTCATGGGATAAGAGGGAAGGTTCTCTCATTGATAGGTAACTGGTTAAAAGATAGGAAACAAAGGGTAGGAATAAATGGGTATTTTTCAGAATGGAGAGAGAGGTAAATAGTGGTGTCCCCCAGGGGTCTATACTTGGACCAGTCCTATTCAACATATTCATAAATGATCTGGAAAAAGGGGTAAACAGTGAGGTGGCAAAATTTGCAGATGATACAAAACTACTCAAGATGAAGTGAGCTGTAGCTCACGAAAGCTCATGCTCAAATAAATTGGTTAGTCTCTAAGGTGCCACAAGTACTCCTTTTCTTTTTGCAAAGACAGACTAACACAGCTGTTACTCTGAAACCTACTCAAGATAGTTAAGTCCCAGGCAGACTGTGAAGAGCTAAAAAGGATCTCTCAAAACTGGGTGACTGGGCAACAAAATGGCAGATGAAATTCAATGTTGATAAATGCAAAGTGATGCACATTGGAAAACGTAATCCCAACTATACATATACAGTGATGGGGTCTAAATTTGTTCTTACCACTCAAGAAAGAGCTCTTGGAGTCACTGTGGATATTTCCCTGAAAACATCCATTCAACGTGCAGCAGCAGTCGAAAAAAGTGAACAGAATGCTGAGAATCATTAAGAAAGGGACTGATCATAAGATAAAAGATCATGTTGCCTCTATATAAATCCATGGTACGCCCTCATCTTGAATACTGTGTGCAGATGTAATCGCCCCATCTCAAAAAAGATATATTGGAATTGGAAAAGGTTCAGAAAAGGGCAACAAAAACAATTAGGGGTATGGAACAGCTTCCGTATGAGGAGAGATTAATAAGTCTTTCAGTCTGGGAAAGAGACGACTCAGGGGGGATATGATAGAGGTCTATAAAATCATGACTGGTAAGGAAAAAGTAAAGAAGGAAGTGTTATTTACCCCTTCTCATAACACAAGAACTCATTCACACAAAGCACAATCAACCTATGGAATTCCTTGCCAGAGGATGTTGTGAAGGCCAAGACTATAACAGGGTTCAAAAAAGAACTAGATAAGTTAATGGCAGATAGGCCCATCAATGGCTATTAGCCAGGCTGGGCAGGGATGGTGTCCGTACCCTCTGTTTGTCAGAAGCTGGAAATGGGCAACAGGGAATGGATCACTTGATGATGACCTGTTCTATTCATTCCCTCTGTGGCTCCTGGCGTTGGCCACTGTTGGAAGACAGGATACTGGGCTAGATGGGCCTTTGGTCTGAGCCAGGATGGCCATTTTCTTACACTCTCATGTTTGCACAGGAAATTGCTTTTGAGAGGAATCAGAAGGAATACCTTGACACCACCAAAACTATTCCTAATGATGAGTTTCTTAACTGTACAACAAATCTGCCAAGGGCCGCTGCTTCCAGCCTCAGAGTGCGTGTGTGTGCCTAACTTCAGCTGCAATAAGGCTGGAAGGGTTTTTGTACAGCTCTGCGATGTGGTTCTCTCCCTGTGTCCTCTGCAGGGTGCGGAGATACACCGCTGAGTCTGCCGGCTCCAGGGCTGTGATGTCCAGAACTGTGGAGCTGTCAGCAGCCTGGGAAGAAAACCTCTGCTGGGCGAAATCTGCAGTGCGCTGGTACCTGCTTCCCTTCGCGCCTCTCTGGAAAATGTACTGCGGGACTTGGTTGGGATACTGGCGGTACCAGTAGAGAGAGAGGGAACCGGGATAGCTGGTAGTGTAAGCGCAGCTGAGGGTCACAGAGTCTCCTTCTGCTCCAAACACTTGGGGATCCTTGGACTTGACCGAGTCATCCAGCGCCACACCTGCAACAAGAGGTTTAAATCCAAGTACAGCAAGTTAATTGCACTTGGGCCACGGAAAGGGTTTCAGGTGTGCTGCACTTTAGGCGGGCACGTCAGAGGCGTCCAGGGGGGTTAGCGTTTAGTGTTAGGGTAGCGGTTTATAGTTAGTGTCTGGGTTAGGAAAAGTTTGAGAATTAGAGTTGAGTGAGTGTTGGGCACCTGGTTTCCTGAGGATTCGCTGAAGAACCCCCGACTGCTTACCTAGGTGAATAAGCAGCCAAATGCTGATAATGAAACCCGCCTCCATGATTTCTCTTCTAGCCACCGAATTTGACGTTCTCAGCTGTTGTTGCTCACAGAAAAATTAACTCCACGCCTCTGAAAGCAGCTGCAGGTAGGGAAGGTTCATCAGGAACCAGCCCAAAGGAAGAGGGAGGGGTTCGGGCCTTGAAACACGCTGGGTTCAGTTTGGTCTGCAGCTGACACAGCTAGCGAGGGAAGGTTGGGTTTGCGGTTAGTTAGAACGCTGGTGCTAGGCCTGGTTTCCGGCGGTGCCACAGATTCCTTGTGTGACCTTGGACAAGCCATTTAATAGCTCTGTGCCTCAGTTTCTCTGCATGGCAATCATCATATTTCTCTAGCTCATTTTGAGTATAAATATCTGGAGTCACTCCAATTATATTGTAATTGGGATCACATTAGTACTCACATAGCTTTAGTAGGAATGCAGTGTGGTATTTTCAAAGGAGAAATTTAATGGGATTTTCGACCCCAACTCCATTAGTCTCCTTTGAGATTCCCAGAAAAAAATTCTTGGAAGAATTATTTTAAATTGCTTTTATTGTCTGCCGATTAAATACTGAAAATAAGGGTGTATGGAAGGATTTCAAATTACAATGTGTGTTTATACTGTCTCTGCACCATCTGGTGGTGAGAAGAAGGTTCCCTTAATTATATTTTTCGACACTGAAGGCAATTAGCCACTGGAACAATTTAGGAAGTGTTGCAACTTTTAAATCAAGGTGGGATTTCCCCCCGTCCACCCCGTGTAAAGATGTGTGGTTGCAAAAACAGGAATTAATTCAGGGAAGTCCCATGGCCTGTGTTGTGATAGATATGGCAAATTCCTTCAATATCCTTGAAAACCCTTAGTGTATTATATTTAAGTATCTGTGGGGGGTCCATTGTATGAAATGGAAATTTTATGAATTATTGTGGGCCACGATTGTATGTAACCTCTCTAGGGGAGAGATGTGATGTGGGACCTGGGCATTCAAAGGTCTACACTGACAAAAAGTGCAGGACCAAAAAGGACTTTGGGAACAAATGATGTTGAGTGTTTGTCTGGGCAACATCTAGGGAGAAGTGAATGCAAATTCCTCAGCAGAAACCCAGCCTTTTGAAGCTGTAGCCTGAGGAGTTGGCCTGTGTCTGGTGAGCTATTAGCCAGGATGGGCAGGGATGGTGTCCTGAGCTTCTGTCGGTCATAAACTGGGAATGAGTGACAGGGGATGGATCACTGGATGATTCCCTGTCCTGTTCATTCCCTCTGGGGCACCTGGCTTTGGCCAGTGTCAGAAGACAGGACACTGGGCGAGATGGACCTTTGTTCTGACCCAGAATGGCCGTTCTTATGTTCTTATCACTTATTACATGTAGGTAAGAGTCAAGGCCCAAGCTGTATAAAGGAAAGACTAGATTATATGTTCTGGTTCTGGATCAGAATTCAGAAATAGTTATGACCCACGTGGGAAAACCCAGTTGTGGGTTTAGAAGGGCTGATGCCTAGGTTGGAATCGGGGAGACTCCTGATAAGCCTGTTAGCATGCCGCTAGGTTATTTGATTGTTCTCATGTTTTTTTCTCTGTAAAGCTTTCACCCTAGAACTACATGTGCTGGCTTAGAAACAGCTGCCTGGTAACTTGTAATTGTAACAATTACGTTGGTCTTTCCCTCTGCAGAGAAAGCAAGACGCAGGAATCTGGCCTCTTGGGCTGTCTGGCTTGCTGAGGGTATCCCAGTCTAGGCAGGGAACTGAATCACCTGGTCAGGGAGGGAGGGAGAGATGGATCTAGGTGATCAGTGTGGTCCCTTATTGGTGTTATAATCTAGGACTAAGGGTTTCCGTTTGGGGTTTTTTTGGAAGGGGTCACATCAAACCAACACAATCCCTCCCCAAAAGTCTCTGCTGTAATGTTGTGACATGTTCTGAGCGGGGAGCTGCTTCCCGCTTCAGGGGCGCCTAACCTCAGCTGCAGCAAGGACAGGAGGGTTTTTGCACGTCTCCGATATGTGGCTCCGTCACTGTGCCAGACCCAGGGCGCAGAGATACACCGCTCCGTCCGCCACCTCCAGGGCTGCGATGTTCAGAGCTGTGGAGCTGTGTGGCAGTTCAATGATGAGACAGAGCACAGCTTTATGCAAGAAAGCAGGCTGGTCAGCTGAGATGGGCGTTCTGCCCCCCGCCTTCCACCTTCTCCTTTTATTATATTTCTCCCCCCTAAGCATTACACACTGCTACCGCAAAAAGATACACAAAGGAATGTATGACGTTGATTAATATACTTAGTTGCATCTTTTAGCTACTACAATCCTGGTTCTCAGGCCTTGAGCCCAGGCTAAGAAAGCCTCCGGCAGTTACTGTCCCAACAATCAAGTTTTCATGGTTCATATCTAGCCCTTGTCCTTGGATAAAGCAATGTGTGCATTGCTTCTACAGAACAGTCAAGGTGTGCCCTGCCTGCTTCCAGGTGGAATAGCTAAACATGAACCCTTCAGAGCTGTCATCAGCCTGGGAAGAAAACCTCCCCTGGGAGGAAAACCTCCCCTGGGAGAAATCTGCGGTGTCACTGAAAGCTCTGGCATCCTTGGTTCTCTCCAGACAATGTACTGCAGACCTTGATTCGGAAACTGGCGGTACCAGTGGAGACAGACGGACCCAGTATAGCTAGCAGCGTAAGAGCAGCGGAGTATCGCCTTCAGCTCCGGACACCTGGGTTTCCTTGGACGGAACCGAGTCGCTCAGCACCGCACCTGCAACAGGACCATCACATTCAAGGGCGTAATTTAAACTGCACTTGAGACAGAGAGACCCTCCTGGATGCATTGCAGTTTAAGGCTGTGAGTTCTCACGCAGCTAGGCTCCCAAATCCAAGGGAATGCAGGATACGGTTCGGTTACGTTTCAGGGTTCAGTTTGAGCATAAGGATAATATTAGGGCTTAGGTTAAACCTTAGGGTTAGGAGTCATGGAAAGGGTTAGGGTTTATAGGGAAAATGTAAAAGCTGTGTTCCAATGTGCGTCTAACTTCCCCACACTCCTTTGAAAATCTCCGTCTATTCACCTTGGTGGTTTATTATCCAAATGCTAAGGATAAAACATGTCCCCATGATGTCTCCCACAGCCACCCAGTCTGAGGCTCTCCGATGCTGCTGAGAAGAGAAATCTGAACTGAACGTCTCCGAAGGCAGCTACATTTGGGGAACTGTAATTAAAAAATAAAAACAAACAAGCAGCCTTGAGAGGAAATAGGAGGAGTTTGGGGAACTCTCGACCTGAACTCAGCGTGTTTCCTGTGTCGGTGAACCTCCTGTTGAAGCACACGTGGGAATGGCAACCTACCTTGAAGGAAAGAGTTAACCTAGATGTGAACGCCCCTGGATTTAAACTCGGGACATCTGGGTTCACTTCAGATTCCATAACTGGATTCTCTTGCTAACCCATGGCAAGTAATTTTAACTCCTCACTTACATCATGGGGGGAAGGGAGTCAAATAACGTCTCTAAATCACATGTGATTTCTGAGGATAATCAGTTTTCAGGCGCTTATATGCAACTGTAGAGGGATATAATTCCATAGAAAATGCCATAGAAAAGTTCATTAAAAATGTAGAGTGGGATTTGAACAGCATGAATTCAGAGGTAGCTGGGCCTTGGGAATCCCATCTGAAATTCTTAGCAGAATTACTTTATTTTTTTTCTTTCTTCCCCTCTCTTTGCTGTCACTGATTAAAACCTAAAATACTAAAACAACAGGGGTCAAAAATCAACATGTATCTATAATTTTTACCAGTAGGTGACGCTGCTCTTCCAAGCGTTCACCACTCAGCCTACAGAGCATGGCTTTAATCGAGCGGGTCTTTCAAAAATGATGCACGGGAAAGAGAGACCCCAGCAAATCAGCACAACATGCGAGTTTGCCTTAGACTCCAATACTGAATCCGCTCGAGGAAGCACCCCCGCCGGGGGTCCATTAATTTTCACCATGTTTCACATATTTTACTCTCGTTTTTACCTCAAAGGGGTAATTTTAACAGCATAATCATTGTCAGACTTTTAGCCCACATTTTGCCAAATTGGATAAACATTTTTACCACACCTGGCCAATACGTGCCCCCGCTGTAGCTGAGAAACGACTTTTAAGACCTATAAGGCGCATTTTAAAACAGTGTAAACAGTCCCCTTCAGAGCACTGTCCCCAGCTGTAATGTCTGCAACGCTTTCCGTGTTCAGGTTAGTCTCAGGGAAGAAGGAGGGTTTGTGAGTCAGTTTCTGGGCTTTTACTGAGGACATCTGAGTTCGGTTCCCAACTCCGACCCGGCTCGCTGTTTGCCCTTGGACAAGGCAGTTAATCGCTCTATGCCTCAGTTTCCCTATATGTAAAATAGAAATTGCAATATTCCTCCAGTTCCCAGGGGGTTTATTAAGATCAATATCTTGCGATGTTCAGTAGTTACTGGTCATATAACTACGTCGATTTTTTTGCAATTCAGTGAAATTTGACCTTGTCCACGGAGCAAGGAGAGCTAAACATCTAACTCTGAGAGTGTCCTTTCAGTTTTCAAACAAAATTCTTATTTGGCCTTTTCTTCTACAGCTACTGTTGTTCCCCCTCGCTAAAAATTAAAATGAAGGGTACACAGAGGGATTTCAAAAGAAATAAGTATTCATACTTTTTAACAGAGCATGCAGCTGCTTACACAATATACCTGGAAGGCATTATTTTAATCCCATGGATTATTGAAAAGAAATGCGAGGGAATAAGGGTTTTCTAACAAATGACATAAAAACAGAACCTTGTCTGACGCTTGAACAGTGATTTACTTCCAGAACAGGAGGACCCAATGATTTATTTCCCTTACACGCATTTACAAAGACCTATTTTACTACAGTTATTTTACTGACCATTTTTAACCTCCATTTTGCAACAAATTAGCATATTTACATTATTTGTTATATTACAAAGAACCTCAATAAATGATGAGAAAATACTTTAAATAAGTTTCTTGACTAAACCCCTGCCATTTATATTCTCCAGTGGTGGCATTTTAATGCAGTCGTTCTCAGCCAGGGGTAGGGGTACCCCCGCAGATACGCAGAGGTCTTCCAGGGGGTACAGCAACTCATCTAGAGATTTGCCTACTTTTACAACAGGCTACTTAAAAAGCACTAGCGAAGTCAGTACAAACTTAAAATTTCATACAGACAATGACTTGTTTATAATGCTCTATATTCTATACACTGACAGGTATGTGCGATATTTATATTCCAAATGATTGATTGTATAATTAATGGTAAAAATAAAAAGATTTTTTTCAGTAATAGTGGGTTGTGAAGCTTCTATTTTACGTCTGATTTTCTTATAAAGTCATTTTTAAGTGAGGTGTAACTTGAGGTACGCAAGACAAATCAGATTCCTGAAAGGGGTAACTACAGTCTGGAAAGGTTGAGAACCATAAGAACATAGGAACGGACATACTGGATCAGACCAAAGGTCCATCTAGCCCAATATCCTGTCTCCTGACAGTGGCCAACGCCAGCTACCCCAGGGGAATGAACAGAACAGGGAATCGTCAAGTGATCCATCCCCAGTTGCTCATTCCCAGCTTTTGGCAAATACAGGCTAAGGACACCATCCCTGCCCATCCTGGCTAATAGCCATTGGTGGACCTATCCTCCTTATCTAGTTCTTTTTTTAACCCTGGCATAGTCTTGGCCTTCACAACGCCCTCTGGCAAAGAGCTCCACGGGCTGACTGTGCATTGCATGAAGAAATATTTCCTTTTGTTCGCTTTAAACCTGCTGCCCATTAATTGCATTGGGTAACCCCTAGTTCTTGTGTTAAGAGAAGAATAAATAACACTTCCCTATTTACTTTATCCGCACCAGTAGATATTTTATACACCTCTATCATATCCCCCCATAGTCGTCTCTTTTCCAAGCTGAAAAGTCCCGGTTTTATTCATCTCTCCTCATATGGAAGCCACTGGTTTAATACAGCAGTTTGAATAAGAATTTGGCGCTTTGGAGAGATTAGGAAGGAGTAATCTGACAGCACCACGTCCGAGCCAGAATGTGTGTTTTAAACAGTGCAGCGGAACTCCGGAGGGGCTCCGCTTCCAACCTCAACGTGCACAGCATTATCTGCAGCTGGGAAGGGAGGGTTTTTGTTCGGCTCTCCTATGTGGCTCTGTCACTGTGCCAGACTCAGGGCGCAGAGATACACCGCGCTGTCCGCCAGCTCCAGGGCTGCGATGTTCAGAACGGTGGAGCTGTCATCAGCCTGGGAAGAAAACCTCTTCTGGGCGAAACTTGCAGTGTTGCTTTGGCCGCTGATGGACTTCGCTCCTCTCCAGAGAATGTACTGCGGGGCCTGGTTCGGATACTGACGGTACCAGTGGAGATAGGCATAGCTATCGCTGGTGGTGTAAGAACAGCTGAGTGTCACAGAACCTCCAGCTGATCCAGACACTTCGGGTTCGTTGGACTGAACCGAGTTACTGAACGCAGCACCTGCAAAAAAGACAAACAGATTCATGGACAACATTTCACCTGTAGCTGAGCCGTGGAAATGATTCCACCTGCATTGCAGTTAAAGGGAATTTCAATGAAGTCTTAAAAAGAAAAGGAGTACTTGTGGCACCTTAGAGACTAACCAATTTATTTGAGCATGAGCTTTCGTGAGCTACAGCTCATGCTCAAATAAATTGGTTAGTCTCTAAGGTGCCACAAGTACTCCTTTTCTTTTTGCGAATACAGACTAACACGGCTGTTCCTCTGAAAAATGAAGTCTTAGGCGCCTGACTCCATAGGATTTACAGTTATGAGCAGGGGCAGGGTTAGCGTTTACCGTTAGGATTAAGGCGAGGGTAAGAATAAGGATGTAGGGTTATGGTGAGGGTCAGGTTGTAGCATTCGCGTTTTGGTTACAGTCTAGGGTAACCCTTAAGTATAGAGATAGGTTCATGGTTCAATGGGAATCGAGTGTCCGGTTCCCTTAGGCTTCTTTGAAATCCCAGCCCAGTTACCAAGGAAATTGAATATCCAAATGCTGAGAATAAAACACGTCTCCATAGTATCTTCTATCTATACCGCCCAAGTTTCAAACTCAAAGCTATTGCCGCTGTGTCAGAGGAACATAAACTGCAGTCTGTGAGAGCAGCTACACAACTGTGGAAATTCATTAGAAACTAACGGAGAGGAAGAGGGAGGAGTTGGGGAACTCACCGCAGATGCAGTGGGTTGAGGTCAGCCTGCAGCTGACATATTAGTGTTGTTAAGGGGCGGAGGATGGGCTTATGGACAATGGTCTGCTCTGGGATTCAGAGACCTGCTCTGCCATAGACTGTGTGTGTGACTGTGGGAAATGCTCCATGCTTCTGTTTCCCTAGATGTAAAAAAGCGAGGGGTTTCTTCTAACTCATATAGGGACTGTTGATATTTCATGACACGCTCAGGTATCATTTGGCTGGGGGATGAACTTGTCACCAGCAATAGTGTCCGGGGTTATCAGAAGAAAAATGTAACGGGATGAGGCGCCCAACTCTGTTACCCTCCTTTGAAACGCCCGGCCAGAACTCTGAAAAGAATTGTTTAAATTATTTTTGTCTTTCATTTTCTGCCTTTGCCGACAGCCTGAGTTAAAGCGAAGAGCTATAGTCTAGCATGGAAAGGTTTCTTATGACAACCTGTGTTTCTATTTTCCACCAGCAGAGGGCGATGATTTTACCACCTACGACGAGCTTAGAGTTCAGGGCTCTCGACCTATACTCTTGGGAAAATTGAATTGCAATTAAATTGTTTCCAAACAAATCCGCCCAAAATTTCAAGGTCTCTGCGATAGGCGTATTGATGTGACCGCTAGGGAGCTGGTAACAGCAGCTGGAGCCCGCTACCCAATAATCGGTATTTCTATTTCCCCATATTTCAATTTGCATATGTTACCCCCATTTCACCAAACGGGCAGTATAGTGTTAACCTAACGAGCTATTTAACAGTCTATTATCCCTTTTCAATGACATTTTTAATTCACATTTTACCTGAATTAGTATTTCTAACAGTAGTTCATTTTGTCTATATTTCACTCAAAATTGTAACCCTTTTTTACTACAAATGATTCCTTCTCCCCCCCCACTTCAAAGATATAAATAATCTCCTAAACTAGGCAAAGCTGTGTTAATAATTTCCTAAATAAATGTCAGGCCCATTATATTATCCCAGGGCGACATTTAAATTAGCTCTCAAAATAAATATGTAACTGTTAAGGGAAGTTCTATCTTTGCAATGCAGATACTCTCTTTCAATGCGCTGCTCCCCGTTTTAATGTCTGTAACAGCCCCTGCAGCAAGGCTGGGAGAGGTTTTGAACAGCCCTGCTGTGAGATTCTTTCACCGTGGGCGCTGCAGGGCGCAGTAACACACCGCTTTGTCCGCCAGCTCCAGCGCTGTGACTTTCAGTTCTGTTGAGCTCTCGTCGGCCTGAGAGGAAATTCTCTCCTTGGCGAAATCTGCAGTGTCGCTGTAAGCGTTGTGTGTCTTTGTTCCTCGCTGCAGAACGTACTGAGGGGCTCGGCTGGGAAACTGGCGGTACCAAAAGCGAGAGACGCCCGCAGTGTCACTGGTATCGTAGGAACAGCTGTGTGTCACCTACTGACCCAGACACTTCGGGTTCCTTGGATCGGACCGAGTCGCACAGGGCAGCACCTGCAATCAAGGTCCGGGTGACACTTTCAATTGCACTTGACCCATGGAAAAGGTTCCAAATGCATGGCAGTTTGAGGGTGGGGAAATTCAAAGGAATGCGGAATAGGGGCGTTATGCGCCAACAACGCCAAAGGAATTAAGGGTAGGGTTAGGGGTGACAAAGGAGAAAAAGGTTAGCGTTTAGGGGAAGGGCTAAGGTTAGGGGGAATCTATGCTGGACAGTTTGCGATTGTGCTTCGAGTTTAATGCGCAAGGAGTTTTCCGTAGAATTCTCTGAAAATTCGTGCCCGGTTACCTAGGAGATTCACTATCCAAAAACCGAGAATAACCCACGTCTCCATGGTGTCTCCTCCTGCAACCACCAAATTTCTACCTCCCAGATATTGCTGCCGCTGCAAAATAAATTACATTTCACGTCTCCTGAAGGCAGCTCGGACCGGAGACGGTTAATCAGAAACCCGCCGAGTGGGAGAGGGAGGAGTTTGGGGAGCTCGTAGCAGACACAGGAAACAAGCCGTGTTCAGGTTAGTCTGCGGCTGAAATCGCTGGGCGGTTCAGGAAAAAAGGCAAGTTTGTGAGTGCAGTTGAAATCGCGAGGTGGTTCAAGGAAGAAGGAGGGTTTGTGAGTCAGTTTCTGGTCTGGGACTGGGGACACCTGGATTCAGTTCTCGCCTCTGCCACCGACTGCCTGTTTGCCCTGGAGCAAGCCAGTTAATGTCTCTGTGCCGCAGTTTCCCTACATGTAAAGTAGATATTGTTATATTTCTCCATCTCCCAGGGTGATTGTGAGGATAAATATCTTGGGGTGATTAGCAGTTACTGGGAGGTCATATTACTGTATAGTTTTTTTTTTTTTTTTGGTTGAATGAAGTCTGAGATTGTCCAAGGAGCAATGCGAACTAGACATCTAACTCTCTGTCTTCTTTGAATGTTTCGGACATCATTCTTGAAATAATTATTTTATTTGGCCTTTTCTTCTTCAGCCATTGTTGTTCCCTGGATAGAAATTATGAAATTAAACATAAAGTGATTTCAAACAACAATAAGTATTCACACTTTTCAACATTCAGCTGGTTTCACAATATACCTGGAAGGCATTGTTTTGATCATATGGATTATTGAAAAGAAATGCGAGGCAATGAGGGTTTTCTAACAAATTACATCAAAGCAGACCCTTGTCTGATGATTGAACAGTGATTTAGTTCTGGAACATTAGGAGCCAATGATTTGTTTACATTACCCGCATTTACAAAGAGCTATTTTATTGTAATTATTTTACCCATCAATTTTAACCACCATTTTGCAACAAATTCCGTTTTTTACATGATTTATTGTATTACTAAGAACACCAACAGAGGGTGAGAAAATACTTTAAATAAGTTTATTGACTAGACCCCTGCCATTTATATTCTCTAGTGGTGGTATTTCAATGCACTTGTTCTCAACCAGGGTTAGAGGTCTTCCTGGGGGTACATCAATTCATCTAGATATTAGCCTAATTTTACAAAAGGCTGCGTAAAAAGAACTAGCAAAGTCAGTACAAACTGACAGGTTTCAGAGTAACAGCCGTGTTAGTCTGTATTCGCAAAAAGAAAAGAAGTACTTGTGGCACCTTAGAGACTAACCAATTTATTTGAGCATAAGCTTCCGTGAGCTAAAGCTCACTTCATCGGATGCATACTGTGCAAACAATGACTTGTTTATACTGCTTTATATTCTATACACTGACATGTAAGTGCGATATTTCCAATTGATTGATTTTATAATTAATGGTAAAAATAAAAAGAATTTTTTCAGTAATAGTGGGCTGTGAAGCTTCTATTTTATGTCGGATTTTCTTATAAAGTCACTTTTAAGTGAGGTATAACTTGGGGTACGCAAGATAAATCAGACTCCTGAAAGGGGTACAAATAGTTTGGAAAGGTTGAGAGCCGTAAGAACATAGGAATGGCCAGACTGGGGCAGACAAAAGGTCCGTCTAGCCCAGTATCCTGTCTTCCAACAGTGGCCAGTGCCAGGTGCCCCAGAGGGAATGAACAGAACAGGGAATCATCTAGTAATCCATCCCCAGTTGCTCATTCCCAGCTTCTAGCAAACAGGTTAGGGACACCATCCCTGCCCATCCTGGCTAATAGCCATTGATGAACCTATCCTCTATGAATTTATCTAGTTCCTTTTTGAACCCCGTTATAGTCGTGACCTTCACAACATCCTCTGACATTAACCGTTCCACAGGTTGATTGCAGGGAGAAATATTTCCTTTTGTTTGTTTTAAATCTGCTGCCTATTGATTTCATTGGGTGACCCCTGGTTCTTGTGTTAAGAGAAGAATAAATAACACTTCCCTATTTACTTTATCCACACCAGTAGAGATTTTATACACCTCTATCATATCCCCCCATAGTCGTCTCTTTTTCAAGCTGAAAAGTCCCGGTTTTATTCATCTCTCCTCATATGCCACCATGTCAAGGTTCCTCCCCCACTCTGAACTCTAGGGTACAGATGTGGGGATCTGCATGAAAAACCTCCTAAGCTTATCTTTACCAGCTTAGGTCAAAACTTCCCCAAGGTACAAAATATTCCACCCTTTGTCCTTGGATTGGCCGCTACCACCACCAAACTAATACTGGTTATTGGGGAAGAGCTGTTTGGACGCGTCTTTGCCCCCCAAAAATACTTCCCAAAACCTTGCACCCCACTTCCTGGACAAGGTTTGGTAAAAAGCCTCACCAATTTGCCTAGGTGACTACAGACCCAGACCCTTGGATCTTAAGAACAATGAACAATCCTCCCAACACTTGCACCCCCCCTTTCCTGGGAAATGTTGGATAAAAAGCCTCACCAATTTGCATAGGTGACCACAGACCCAAACCCTTGGATCTGAGAACAATGAAAAAGCATTCAGTTTTTACAAGAAGACTTTTAATAAAAAATAGAAGTAAATAGAAATAAAGAAATCCCCCCTGTAAAATCAGGATGGTAGATATCTTACAGGGTAATTAGATTCCAAAACATAGAGAACCCCTCTAGGCAAAACCTTAAGTTACAAAAAAGATGCACAGACAGAAATAGTTATGCTATTCAGCACAATTCTTTTCTCAGCCATTTAAAGAAATCATAATCTAACACATACCTAGCTAGATTACTTACTAAAAGTTCTAAGACTCCATTCCTGTTCTGTCCCTGGCAAGAGCAGCACACAGACAGACACAGACCCTTTGTTTCTCTCCCTCCTCCCAGCTTTTTTTTTTTCCATTTCCCTCTTGTGGGCAGCCTCTTGGTGTTGTTCTGCCTCCCTTTCTTGTTCCTTCTTCAGCTGCATGAGTTCTATCTGTCTTTCATGTTCCCTTTGTCTTTCCTCAGCCTGAAATTTGGCTAATTCGAGCTGTAGTCGAGCCACGGATTTTGCCATTCTAACCTCTCTGTTTTTACTAACTTTACACCCGAGGTTTAGAAATAAACAAACAAAACTTGGCTGTAAAATTTTGCTGTGCTGGAATAGAATACCTATTCTCTGATAGTGATTGTCAGCCTACAGAAAAAGACAAATTCCCTTGTCTCTGCTCTGGGCCCAAATTAAAGCAAAAAACATATCTATTCAGGGGACACCATCACAGGGCCTAATAACATCAGCCACACTATCAGAGGCTCGTTCACCTGCACATCCACCAATGTGATATATGCCATCATGTGCCAGCAATGCCCCTCTGCCATGTACATTGGTCAAACTGGACAGTCTCTACGTAAAAGAATAAATGGACACAAATCAGATGTCAAGAATTATAACATTCATAAACCAGTCGGAGAACACTTCAATCTCTCTGGTCACGCAATCACAGACATGAAGGTCGCTATCTTAAAACAAAAAAACTTCAAATCCAGACTCCAGCGAGAAACTGCTGAATTGGAATTCATTTGCAAATTGGATACTATTAATTTAGGCTTAAATAGAGACTGGGAGTGGCTAAGTCATTATGCAAGGTAGCCTGTTTCCTCTTGTTTTTTCCTACCCCCCCCCCCCAGATGTTCTGGTTTAACTTGGATTTAAACTTGGAGAGTGGTCAGTTTAGATGAGCTATTACCAGCAGGAGAGTGAGTTTGTGTGTGTATGGGGGTGGGGGGGAAGTGAGAAAACCTGGATCTATGCAGGAAATAGCCCGACTTGATTATGTAAAGAGTTGTCACTTTGGATGGGCTAGCACCAGCAGGAGAGTGAATTTGTGTGGGGGGGTGGAGGGTGAGAAAACCTGGATTTGTGCTGGAAATGGCCCACCTGTTGATCACTTTAGATAAGCTATTACCAGCAGGACAGTGGGGTGGGAGGAGGTATTGTTTCATATTCTCTGTGTGTATATAAAGTCTGCTGCAGTTTCCACGGTACACATCTGATGAAGTGAGCTGTAGCTCACGAAAGCTCATGCTCAAATAAATTGGTTAGTCTCTAAGGTGCCACAAGTACTCCTTTTCTTTTTGCGAATACAGACTAACACGGCTGTTCCTCTGAAACCTGGTTTAATACAGCAGTTTGAATAAGAATTTGGCGCTTTGGAGAGATTAGGAAGGATTAATCTGACAGCACCACGTCCGAGCCAGAATGTGTGTTTTTAACAGTGCAGCAAAACTCCGGAGGGACTCCGCTTCCAACTCCAATGTGCACAGCATTATCTGCAGCTGGGAAGGGAGGGTTTTTGTTCGGCTCTCCTATGTGGCTCTGTCACTGTGCCAGACTCAGGGCGCAGAGATACACCGCGCTGTCCGCCAGCTCCAGGGCTGCGATGTTCAGAACGGTGGAGCTGTCATCAGCCTGGGAAGAAAACCTCTGCTGGGCGAAACTTGCAGTGTTGCTTTGGCCGCTGGCGGACTTCGCTCCTCTCCAGAGAATGTACTGCGGGGCCTGGTTCGGATACTGACGGTACCAGTAGAGATAGGCATAGCTAACGCTGGTGGTGTAAGAACAGCTGAGTGTCACAGAACCTCCAGCTGATCCAGACACTTCGGGTTCGTTGGACCGAACCGAGTTACCGAGCGCAGCACCTGGAAGAAGACGAACACATTCGAGGTCATTTCACCTGTAGCTGAGCCCTGGATATGATTCCACCTGCATTGCAGTTTAAGGGAATTTGAAGGAAGTCTAAGGGATTTAGTCGCCTAACTCAATAGACATTAATGTCATGGGCAGGAGAAGGGTTGGGGGTTTAACGTTAGGTTTAAGGAGAGGGTATGAACAAGGGTTTAGGGTTATGGTGAGGGTGAACTGTCAGGCTGTGGTATTCCCGTTTTGGTTACAGTTCAGGGTACGGGTTAAGCAGAGGGTTAGGGTTCAATGGGAACTCCCTGTCTAGTTTCCTTGAAATCCCAGCCCAGTTACCTAGGAGGTTGAATATAGAAATGCTGAGACTAAAACACTTCTCCATAGTATCTTCTCTATCCACCAAGTTTCAAACTCCCAGCTATTGCCGCTGCCTGAGAGGAATATAAATGTCACGTCTGTGAGGGCAGCTACAACTGTGTAAAATTAATTATAAACCAATGGAGAGAAAGAGGGAGGAGTTCGGGTAACTCACCGCACATCCACGAAACAGAGTAAGTTCAGGTCAGCCTGCAGCTGACATATTAGCGTTGTTAAGGGAGGGGGATGGGCTTGTGGACGAGGGTCTGCTCTGGGACTCAGAGACCTGCTCTGCCACATACTCTGAGTATGTGACGATGGATAATCTATCCCTCAGTTTCCCTTGCTGTAAAATGGGGGGTTTCCAAATCTCTTGACGCACGCAGATATCATTGGTATTGGGCATTACTATGTTTGCCAGCAATAATGTCATTATTGCAGGGTTAGGATCAGGGTTCGGGTTAAGGATAGCCGGGGTTCGGATATGGGTCAGGGTTAGAATCAGGGTTCGGGTTCTGGGTAGAACGGGAGTTGGGAGCCTAATTCCATGAAGCTTCTTCCAAAAAACAGCACCCTGGTACCTAGTTGGTTAAAGACCCAAAGGCTGAGAATGAAACGCGTCTCCATGGTGCCTCAGACAGCGGCAGCCGGACAAGCTGAGAGGTCGCGGCGAGAAGAATCTTAAAGGCAACTTCTCGGAACAAGGGCTGGGAGTGGTTACTGCGAGACCAGCTGAGCAGAAGAGGGAGGGGTTCGGGAAATGCATAACAGACACAGGAAACGTGCTGGGTTCTGCCCCTGAAGCGCCAGTGAGAACTCGTGGGGCAAATTCCTTCCACTGCACTTCCTGGAAGATCGGTTTCTTATTCATTTTCATTGTTATTGTCCTTCTTGTTGCTACTCAGGGAGACGCAAATTAAAGACATTGTGGGAAGACTTAAGTTCTGTGTTGTGCGTACTGGTTTTGTCGGTGTGGATATCCTTTTGTATGTCTCTATGTCTGTGTTTGCATGTGCATGCGTGTATGTCTGCATGCTTCCGTATTTTGTGCCTTTGTGTACCTATCCAATTGAACCCATGCTGGTTTACCCCATCTGGGGAAATCCCGCCCAATGGAATTACAGTTTATTTATACCTGTGGTGGACCTGGCCCAGTTGACTCCATTTCACCCACAGTGATTCACCGCAGCTGGGAGCAGACCCACTGTGGGTAAACTGGCGTTAATCTGAAGTAATAAAATGGTGAATGAGGCCCATAAGTCTTCACAGGTGTCAGGTCGTGTGGGTTATACCAGCCCTATCACCTGGTGTAACCATCTGTCTGTGGCCTGGGGATACACCTCTACAGTTGTGTTTCTCATGATAAGAAAGCCAAGGGGTGGGTTTTTGTACAGGTCTCCCTATTAAACGCCTCATAGTGTCTTCCACGAGAGCACAGAAATACATCGCTGAGTCCGTCGGCTTTAGCTCTTTAATGGTTAAACTGAAGAATTTTGAGGATTTCCTGAATTGTGCAGAAAACCGTCTCCCGGCTCCATTCTTTTCATCGTTACTCTCATCTATTCGGAAGAGGAAATCCATTCTCCCTGATCGTCGCTGTCTGTACCAAAATAAGTAATAATACTGATATCCAGTGGAGAAAGTACACTCCAGGGTGACAGTCTGGCCCCCCCACTTTACCAGCTGCCCTTGTGTTTGGGTGACACTGCCTTGTCCCTGGCTGAAACCTGCAGGGAAGGAAAGAGATGCAGAAAAAGTTCACTCTAATTAAGCATGTAAAATTGTTGCACATCGACAGCCACTCTCGTGAGAGGAGAACAGAGTCCCTTGAGGACTCACGGCCTCCCAGAAATTGAAAGGCTATTTATGCGCATCTTGTACAAAGAGACCCACTCAGGCGTAGAATACAGGATTGGTTTGCCCAGCTTCTAGTAAGGCAGCAGTGAAGTTGAGACTGGAACCCAGGAGTCCTGAGTCCTAATCGTACATGCTCTAACCATAGACCCTGATTCCCACGCAGGGCTGGGAATAGGACCCAGGAATCCTGATTCTCAGTCTAACTGCTTTCAACCTCTGGACTCTATTCCTCTCCCAGAGGTGGGACTAGAAACCAGGCCAGACCCACTCCTTTAACTCACTAGACACCCCCACTCCTCCCTGAGTTGTGAACAGAATCCCAAAATCCTGTCTTCCAGTTGCTCCCCCTCCCCCCGCTGCCCACGCCTATTCAAATCCACTGGGTAACAGAAGCTGTAATATTCATTTCCCCCTTTAGCTGACACTTACTCAAAGAAAGGAATGCTGTTACTGTCCAGATCAGGATTTCTGGAGCATTCATGGTTAAATATATTGTTTCCAGATCTTCAGGCGCTCCAAGCCACCACAATGATGGGTGCAATACAGGAACCTGAATAGAACAGAATCTTATGGTGAAGTTTCTCTCACAGAATCAAGTCAGAGACATTAAATCTGTGGCAAGAGCTCCATTTAGTCCTCTCCTATAGACCCCAGTTGAAGCCTGTTTCTCTCACCATGGAACAGCTAATACCCTCCGGTAGCATTTACCCCACCCGCTGTGGCTTTGGCTTGTTCCTGTCACGTGTCACCTTTCTGACCTCCAGATCTCTTTCGCAGCTCAGTAGAAGGAGCAACTTGTTCTTCTTAGTACTTCGGAGAGGATAACTCAGCAAGAATCACAAAGTCGAGCAGGTTTTTACTTTTTTTTTCAAATGTTAACACACACACACCCACACACACACGGGACTACACATTGATCCCATTGCCACAGATCTGGGCAGGGCCCTCCCTGCTCACAGCCCAGAGAAAAAATTTGCGGAGGGTTCTTTCTCCAGAGTGAAGCAAAATTAAGCCCGTTGAGTCACGACCTGGGGATCTGGGCCATTGACGCCAATACAGTTATTATTCAAAATCCTCCTGGTGTACAGACTTCAGGCTTGTTCGAATACTCTGTGTTTGTTATGTTTCTTGGCTCGTGAGTAGGGCTGGGATATTCAAAAGAGCCTAAGGGAGTTGAATTTCACTGGAATTTTCAAAGGAAACTGGGTGCTTAACTCATTTAAAATCCTAACCATAATTACAAGTGGCTCATTAAAGAATACAGTGTTAGAAGAATTACTGAAATGAAGAGTAGGTATTTTTTAACCTACAGCCAGGTATTGCTACTCTAACAGCAGCTGCTACTGCCCTCCCCTCTCCCACCTCTCAGCTGTGCCAGGGAGGGCGGGGGGAGAAGTTGCTCCTCTGCATATATTGTAGCTCAAAGACAAGTTTGATAAGAAGGTTTGAGAGCAAAGATGGGCAAGTGGTTAGGCCAGGAGCCTAGAATCTGGGAGATTCTGTGTGACGTTGGGTGGGTGACTTGTTGGCTTCTCTGCGATTCAGGTCCTCATCCCTGAAATGGAGATCGTGGCCCTGTCCTATATCACAGAAGTGTTGTGAAAATAAAATAAATCGAAGGCAGTAAGGTGCTCAGGTGATGGGGGTCAAAAAAGTAACTTAGATTGAAGTTATGGGCTTATGGTAAATTTTTCAAGAGCACCTAAGTGAGGTAGGACACAGCCCCATTTTGAAAAGGCAGTTTTGAAAATGTTCTCCTGAAAGCAGGAATTACGGAATGACATTCTCTGACCTCTGCTATGCAGGAGTCAGCCCAGATAATCAGACAGGTGCCTTTTGGTTTTTAAAATCTGTTATATCCGTCCGTGCTCATTTTTAATGGAAATCTGGTGTTCAAAACCCGAAATCAGATTAAAACGCTGAGAACAAGTGTTTCCTTGCACACAGTTGGAAATTGACGGTCATGGTGATGGCACCTAGACAATAAAACTGAGATCTGGGCTGGCCCTGTCAGGCAAGGACCCTGCATCAAAGATTTTTCAAACTCAACAGCAGAGACAGATGGGGAAGAATGCAAGTGAGGGATGTGGGAGGGTTTTGTGCAGCTGTCTGCGGGGACCCTCACTGTGTCTCATTCAAGGCACAATAATACACAGCTCCGTCCGCCAGCTCCAGGCCTGCGATGGTCAGAACTGTAGCAGTGGCTTTAGCTTCAGAAATGAACCTCCTCTGGGCAAAATCTGCGTGGTCACTGATGGTGCTTCCCTTCGCGCCTCCCCGGAGAATGTCCTGCGGGGCTTGGCTGGGGCTCTGGCGGTACCAGTGGAGAGAGACACCGCTATAGCTGGTGCTGTAGGAGCAGCTGACTGCCACAGCGCCTCCTTCTGTGACAGACAGGTCGGGTTCATAGATAGATAGATAGATAGTCTGAGTGCACATTTCTGAAACAGACAGAGCAGAGGAACCGAGGCAGAAGGAGAGTTACACAGACAGAGAAAGGCAGAGTGAAGGAAAGAAAGAGACAGTTTCTAGAAAGATAATTAAAGATGCAACTTCGGTATGAGAGAGACAGACTCATAAGCAGTGAGGCAATAATTAATAATCATTTATATCTTAAGCATTTCAAACTGAAATCCTGACATAGCAAAGCCTTTAAACACATGTTTAATTTTAAGCAACGTGTGTAGCCCATTGATTTCAACAAGAGTAAAGTAAGTGCCCACGTGTTTCTCTGGATTGGGTCCTAAGAATCTAGGAGCATTTAGAGTAGTAAACAATGAGCAACAAATGAAGTGATAGCAGAAAGAAATATGATCGAAAGTGAAAATACAGTTGCATACTGTGGAACTCCTTGCCAGAGGATGTTGTGAAGGCCAAGACTATAACAGGGTTCAAAAGAGAACTAGATAAATTCATGGAGGACAGGTCCATCGATGGCTATTAACCAGGATGGGCAGGGATGGTGTCCCTAGCATCTGTTTGCCAGAGGCTGGGAATGGGTGACAGGAGGTGGAAAACCTGATGATTCCCTGTTCTGTTCATTCCCTCTTGCACTTGGCATCGCCACTGTCAGAAGACAGGATACTGGGCTAGATGGACCATTTGTCTGACCCAGTATGGCCTTTCTTATGTTCTTATAGCACTTAAAGGCTTCAGTGATTCAAATGGCAGAGGTAATTTGTTTAAATCAAAAGAGAAAAAAAAAATTCCCATGCAAATATACAAGATCCACCCATAGGGGGGCCATGGAACCAAACTTAGACAAATAAGTTGTCAAGCAGACAAACACAGTGCCTTCCACACTATGTTGCCCTGAGCAACCTTTCACTTTTTGTACAGTTACAGATATTACCCTACTCCACAGTGGGTCTGATAACACAGAAGTTCACAAAGGAGTCCTGGAGAGACACCTCTTCAATTTCCAAGGTCAGACACATTTTATTAATAAAATAATCGTTATCCTCCAAGTACAAAACTGCTGAGAATTTCCCAGGGGCAAACTTGTTCTCATCAGCAGACATGAAAGATGCCAGTACGTCCTGGGGAGGTTGGCTCAGATACTGACTGTACCAAAACAGATAGGGGCTTCTGTCTGTCGTGGAGACTTACACTGTTAAGTTGCATTGTGTCCAGGGCAGATTCTCAGCTCTGGAAGTGACTGGGACACAGAAAAACTTTCAACAACACATGCAAAGGGGAAAAAGTCTTGATTTTTATTTTGATTTTAAGGATTTGATTTTTATTCATCCTTCTTTCTGCAATATCTATCTATCTATCTATCTATCTATCTATCTATCTATCTATCTATCTATCTATCTATCTATCTATCTATCTATCAAAGCACACCTGATGAGTGAAAACTTGATTTTAATACAATTCCAGTGTTTGTCAAAATAATTACATAAAATCCCCATGGTTTTTTTTTTTGTGGGTTTTTTAGAGATTGCATTTTACTTGCTAATACTGTAAAAGTTGTGGTTCTCAATATTTATACATCTACTTCCAAATGAAAATGGCTCTCACCTGACACCAGTAGAATAAGATGGAGATGTAGATTCAAGCAGATAATTTTGTAGCTTCTGATTATCTTCACTGATGCTTAGGCTCTGCAATTACTTGCAATTACTTCCTGCTGCTTCTCATTTTAAGTAACTGTTCATGTTATAAATAAGGAACCTGCTCTTTCTGTTCAGGCCTTCCTGTCACCTGCTGGAACTAAAGTAATTGTATAAACCAAGATAATATTATTGGATGTGTTGCTCTGCCACGCCCTCTCATAGAAAAGGGGAGGGGGAGCAAGAAAAGCATTCTCAGCCCACTCATGGGGAAAAGCAAATTATTTTCTGGTGGCATCGATCATGGATGGTGTCTTCCCAGAGAAGCTGTACATGCAGCCTTTAGATGTTTCATGAAAGTGATTGCAGAGCTAAGGTGCTTGGATGAAATTGAGAATGTAGCACTTCTTAAAACATTCTTCTACCCATATTTTCCACTCATCTTTCAAAACCTGCCTGCTGTAAAAGCTTCAATGGGACTTGGGTGCCTAACTCCCTTAGGCCCCTTGTGAATCCTAGGGTATCCTCCTCAGAGAGGGAGGTTGGTGAACAGAGTCACAGTTCTGGGCAATTGCACCTATATTCCCCCTCCATGTTCCTGGCACCCTTCTCCAGCTTCTGGTTCCACAGCTGTTCCTTCTCTTTCTCAGAGAAAAGCGTCTCCCCCGTTTCTCCTCACCAGGGTATTTCCAGGTGGCGCAGCTCCCTGCCTACACTGTGATGTCCCCAGTTACACAGACTGCCCAAGCAGGCCAGCACCTCTGCTTTGCTTTGTCTTCTAAGGTAATTTCCCAAACTCTAAAATTACCACACTGCCTTTTTCTAAGCAAGCACACTTTATTCTTAAGGTAAAAGCAATACAGAGAAAATGTATTAACAGCAATTAGAGAACCTGCACACAAGCTAATACGTATATCAGATCCCCCCCCATATATATCTATATCTATCTATAAATATAGATATATAGATATAGATATGACTCTGGTGGTTCATTCTATCTAATCTTTCCCTAAGGAGTGGGTCTCCCCATGGACAGAAGGGCCTGTCCATTTGCTGGATCTGGAAAAAAGGCGCTGAGTCAGTTTTTATTCAGAAATCCATTCTCTGTGCGGTGGTCTGCACAGCATCCAGTTTGGATCAGTATGTGCATGTCTCCCCAGGGGGTTGTGCTTACTGGGATGTATTAGAAGCTGAGGGAATTTGCTTCATCACCTCCCCATATCCACATATTTCTCTGGTCTTGGGGGAGCTGTGGTCTCTCTCCCCCATGGAATTGCATACAATCCCTGGCCCACTGTGATGCATACATTTAATACAGTATGAACTCCCCAAAATGCAGGAATTTGCTGTCACAGAGTGCACTAGACTAGCCTGAGACGTTGGAGATCTGGATTGTTCCCTGTTCTATCACAGATTCCCCATTTGACCTTAGACAAGATTGTGGTCATTTAGGGTCAGATTTTCAAAGATTTTTAGGCACCTAAAGATACAACCAGGTTCCTAGTGGGTTTTTTAAATGTGCCTAACACACATTGCCTTAGGCTCCCTTTAAACATCCTTTCCACAATTATTTCAGTTTTTGAGGATCGTAATGGCTCAGGACAGGGTCTGCTTCTCCATGAAGCAGTGGGGGAGGTTTAGGTTGGATACTAGGAAAAAACTTTTTCACTAGGAGGGTGGTGAAACACTGAAATGCGTTACCTAGGGAGGTGGTGGAATCTCCTTCCTTAGATATTTTTAAGGTCAGGTTTGACAAAGCCCTGGCTGGGATGATTTAGTTGGGGATTGGTCCTGCTTTGAGCAGGGGGTTGGACTAGATGACCTCCTGAGGTCCCTTCCAAACCTGATATTATATGATTTTATGAAGGTTTATAATTTTCTGCCAGGGTCTTCTTCCTAGGGTCTCTTACAAACTTCATCCAAGCTGGGAGTTATTTTAACTTTCTCACTTCTATGGCATAGACAGATTTCCCAAGTGTTTCCCCCAGTATTTCCCTTCCTTATCTGTTCCTAGCTCCTGGTCAGTGAGAGATCTGCTGACAGCTCTTCTCTGTAAAAGAGAGTTATTGTCCCCTTGCTCCCAGTGAAGGGTTCCATTACTGAGTAGGAGGGTGTGTAGAACCCTCCAGTCATGGACCAACACCCCATGGTGCCAGGCGCTGTACAAATATAAAACAAAAGAGTCCCTGCCCCAAGGTCTCACAATCTGAGTAAAAGACAAGAGACAGCAGGAGGAGACAGACCTGGGGTGGGGCCCCATTGTACTAGATCCTGTGCAACCTATTAATGCTATCCCACCTCAAAGAGTTTACAGATGAGAGAGAAAAGATACAGGGGACAATTTAATGTGAGGGAAGGGAGGGTTTTTTGTACAGCTCTGGGATGAGGCTCTGTCACTGGGCCCTCTGCAGGGTGCAATAATACACTGCTGTGTCTGCCAGCTCCAGGGCTGTGATAGTCACAACTGTAGAGGTGTCATCAG
The DNA here is from genome assembly GCF_965140285.1 of Lepidochelys kempii. Taxonomy (NCBI): domain Eukaryota; kingdom Metazoa; phylum Chordata; order Testudines; family Cheloniidae; genus Lepidochelys; species Lepidochelys kempii. Next base: position 41,511,638 of record NC_136392.1, read on the forward strand.
CCTGGGGAGTAAATCTCTTCTTGGCAAACTGCAAAATCCCAGACAGAGCTGTATGCCTTGGCACCTATTCGGAGACCATACTGCGGGCCTTTGTCAGGAAACTGATGTTACCAGTAGAGAGAGACATCAGAATAGCTGGTATTGTAAGAAAAGCTGAGTGTCACATAGTCCCCTTCTCCTCTAGACACTTTGGGTTTATTAGACTGGATCAATTCACCCAGCACAGCATCTGCCACAAAAAATATACCAGTTATATACCATCAGAGTGCCCAACCTAAACAGAGAGCGAGAGAGTATGGAAGGAAAGACAGCTGAGACACTGAGATAAAAAGACAGACACAGAGAAAAGGAGAGAGTACTGGATAGTTAAAGGCAATCATTTCTGTTTTAGGGAGAGACAAACAGTTTATTTAGCAATGAGACAAAACCAAAATCACAATGACCTGGGCACAGAGTAATTATAAAAAAGCTTAGAATCAAACAGGGGCCCTTGATTTCAGCAGAGCGGTCCCTGTTTTTGATTCACAAGGCATCAGTGAAGCACAACAGTGAAGCAACAGGATCATCAACTGAATGTGTTTAACTGATCCAGATTCCTCCCTGAAAAGTCGAGGGGGGCAGATCTTAACCCAATGCCCAACTCCTGAGGAAATGAGGGGAGGGGAGTGATGCTTGCTTCAGATCTCTCTGTGAAACAGTCTGCTTTCTGGCTCTTCTCCCCACCCCAGCTTTCAAAAAGTGTTGTTTGTAGTAGGGCTGTCAATTAATCGAAGTTAACTCATGCGATTAACTCAAAAAATAATCATGATTTTAAAAATTAACTGTGATTAATCACTGTTTTAATCACACTGTTAAAAAATAGCATACCAATTGAAATTTATTAAATAGTTTGGATGTTTTTCTACATTTTCATATAAATTGTATTCTGCGTAGTAATTGAAATCAAAGTGTTTATTATTTTTATTACAAATATCTGCAGTGTAAAAATGATAAAACAAAATAATATTTTTCAATTCTCCTCATACAATGTGTGGTGCAGTCACTTTGTCATGAAAGTGCAACTTACAAATATAGATTTTTTTCTCATATAACTGCACTCAAAAGCAAAACTATGTAAAACTTTAGAGCCTACAAGTCCACTCAGTCCTACTTCTTGTTCAGCCGGTCGCTAAGACATTTACAGGAGATAATGCTGTCCTCTTCTTATTTACAATGTCACCAGAAAGTGAGAACAGGCATTTGCATGACACTTTTGTAGCGGGCAGTGCAAGGTATTTACAAGCGAGATATGCTAAGCATTCATATGCCCCTTCATGCTTCGGCCACCATTCCAGAGGACGTGCTTCCAAGCTGATGAGACTCATTAAAAAATAATGCATTAATTAAATTTGTGACTGAACTCATTGGGGGACAATTGCATGTCCCCTGCTCTGTTTTACCCACATTCTGACATGTATTTCATGTTATAGTAGTCCCGGATGATGACCCAGAACATACTGTTCATTTTAAAATCACTTTCACTGCAGATTTCACAAAATGAAAAGACGGTACCAATGTGAGATTTCTAAAAATAGCTACAGCACTCAACCCAAGGTTGAAGAATCTGAAATGTCTTCTGTCATAAATATAAAAGGAAGGGTAAATACCTTTAAAATCCCTCCTGGCCAGAGGAAAAACCCTTTCACCTGTAAAGGGTTAAGAAGCTAGGATAACCTCGCTGGCACCTGACCAAAATGACCAATGAGGAGACAAGATACTTTCAAAGCTGGAGGCAGGTGAGAAAAAACTCTATCTGTGTGATGTTTTTACCAGGACCAGAGCAGGAATGCAGGTCAGATCTCCTGTAAAGGGCTAATAAGCAATCTAGTTAGATATGCATTAGATTCTGTTTTGTTTAAAGAACAGGAGGACTTGTGGCACCTTAGAGACTAACAAATTTATTTGAGCATAAGCTTTCATGAGCTACAGATCACTTCATTGGATGCATGATGTAGCTGTAGCTCACGAAAGCTTATGCTCAAATAAATTTGTTAGTCTCTAAGGTGCCACAAGTCCTCCTTTTCTTTTTGAGAATACAGACTAATGCATGTGGCTGTTACTCTGAAACCTGCTTTATTTAAATGGCTGATAAAATAAGTTGTGCTGAATGGAATGGATATTCCTGTTTTTGTGTCTTTTTGTAATTTAAGGTTTTGCCTAGAGGGATTCTCTATGTTTTGAATCTGATTACCCTGTAAGGTATTTACCATCCTGATTTTACAGAGGTGATTCTTTTACTTTTTTTTTCTTCAATTAAAAGTCTTCTTTTAAGAACCTGATAGCTTTTTCATTGTTCTTAAGATCCAAGGGTTTGGGTCTGTGCTCACCTATGTAAATTGGTGAGGATTTTTATCAAGCCTTCCCCAGGAAAGGGGGTGTAGGGTTTGGGAGGATTTTTGGGGGAAAGATGTTTCTAAGTGGGCTCTTTCCCTGTTATATATTTGTTAGATGTGTGATGGTGGCAGCAATAAAGTCCAAGGGCAAAAGATAAAATAGTTTATACCTTGGGGAAGCTTTAACCTAAGCTAGTAAAAATAAGCTTAGGGGGTTTTCATGCAGGTCCCCACATCTGTACCTTAGAGTTCAGAGTGGGGAAGGAACCTTGACACCTTCCAAAATCTGAGAGGGATGAGGTATGGAGCATGCTTTCAGAAGTTTTAAAAGAACAACATGCCAATGCGGAACCATCAAAAAAGAACCACCAAAGAAGAAAATGAACCCTCTGCTGGTGGCATCTGACTCAGATGATTAAAATGAACATATGTCAGTACGCACTGCTTTGGATTGTTATCTCACAGAATCCATCATAAGCATGGATGCATGCCCTCTGGAATGGTGGTTGAAGCATGAAGGGACATATGAATCTTCAGCACATCTGGCATGTAAATATCTTGTGAAGCTGGCTACAGCAGGTAACACTGTAAACAAGAAGCGGGCAGCATTATCTCCTGAAAATGTAAACAAACTTGTTTGTCTGAGTGATTGGCTGAACAAGAAGTAGGACTGAGTGGACTTGAAAGCTCTAAAATTTTACGTTATTTTATTTTTGAATGCAGGTGGGTTTTTTGTATTTAATTCTACATTTGTAAGTTCAACTTTCATGATAAAGAGATTGCACTACTGTATTTTTATTCAGTGAATTAAAAAATACAATTTCTTTTGGTTTTTTTTACACTGCAAATACTTGTAACCAAAAATAAAAATAAAGTGAGCACTGTACACTTTGTATTCTATGTTGTAATTGAAATAAATATATCTGAAAATGTAAAATACATCCAAAAATATTAAAATAAATGTTATTCTATTATTAACTGTGAGATTAATCGCACGATTAATCGTGATTAATTTTTTTTAATCCCACAATTAATCATGATTATTTTTTAATCACTTGACAGCCCTAGTTTGTAGTTGTGACCATCTATGTGCAATAAATAAAATGTTTAGACATTAAATTGATTTCTTTGCCTCCTCAGGGAAGCAGAGAGACTTACTTGCATGAGAAGCTGGGCAAATAGAAAGACTAAAGGACACAAAGAGAGAGCTGGATGGATGGATGCTGACTTCAGTGGAGCTGAAACACTTTACAGAAGCTAAGAATTGGTCCCAATAGAGTTATACCAGAGTTGAGGTGATGGGACAGAGATCAGAACCTCGCCCAGTGTCTTTTACAGCATGTTGTCAGCTGCAGCAAATCCTGTTACAATTTTCCAAGTTTGGTTTGTTGATTGGTTTGTTTTTCTGACAACACATATTTTCGTTTAAAGGTTGTAAATTCATTCATATACTAATTCACATAAATATAACTGAGATAATAATGCATCGGGCTTGGTGTGCATAGCACGGTGGGTATAACACTATACAGGGATACCCAGTATCAGAGGGGTAGCTGTGTTAGTCTGTATCCACAAAAACAACGAGGAGTCTGGTGGCACCTTAAAGACTAACAGATTTATTTGGGCATAAGTTTTCATGGGTAAAAAAATCTGAAGAATGGGGCACTTCAATCTTCCTGGACACCCAATAACGGACTTAAACATCGCCATTCTTCAACAAAAAAAACTTCAAAAAAAGACTTCAACAAGAAACTGCAGAACTGGAATTAATTTGCAATCTTGAAACCATCAAATTAGGCCTGAATAAAGACTAGGAGTGGCTGGGTCAGGACAAAAAATATTTTTTCCTCTGTTGATACTCACCCCTTCTTGTCAACTGTTGAGAATGGGCCACATCCACCCTGATTGAATTGGCCTCGGTTAGCACTGAGCCCCCACTTGGTAAAGCAACTCCCATCTTTTCATGTGCTGTATATTTATACCTGCCTACTGTATTTTCCACTCCAGGCATCTGATGAAGTGGGTTACAGCCCACTAAAGCTTATGCCCAGATAAATGTGTTAATCTCTAAGGTGCCACAAGGACTCCTCGTTGTTTTTACACAGGCATAGAAACGGAAACTTCCTCCCAGACATGGCAAGAGCAGAAGGAACTGACTTTGGCAGGGATATGTTATAAAAAACGGTCAGATAGAAAAACAGTCTCTGCCGCCATCAGTGTGTGTGAGCACCTCGCTCTCTTCGTGTAGCGCCGGAGACGGAGCTCTGACCCAGTGGGTCTCAGAGCACAGTACTACACGGGTCTTTCTTGAAAGGACACAGCCTCGATCTTCAAGGGAACCGTCTTATCTGGGTCGAACAAAACGGTTGAGAATTTTCCAGAGGTGAACGCGTTCTTCCCAACAGGAGATTTATAGGCTGTCAGGATACCCTGGGGTCCTTGGTTCGGATACTGGCGGTACCAGAAGAGAGCGGGCTGGTGAAGTCTGTGGTGAAATTACACTGTAAGAATACATCGTGTCCCTTTGAGACTGTCACCTCCAGAGGAGACTGAAACACAGAATCGCCTTCAACAAAACCTGTAAAGGGAATAAATGGTCATTAAAGAACTTTCTTTTTCTTTCTTCTAGATGTCTGTAATTTCAGTACTAGTTTATATACAAACTGGCTTCCATTATGAAACCAAGCTTTGTTTTCCAAGAAGACAAAGTTTTCCTCCAGAAAAATTGGATGAAGTTTGTTGTTCTGGTTAAAGTATTCTGTTTTCTTAATAAGTAGAGTGAGACCATAAGGAAGCTGGGTGCCCAACTCTCTTAGGATCTTTTGAAATCCTACCCTGTAATAGTAGGAATTCTGTAGCTTTTAAGTAACATACGTACTATATAACGTACTAAACTCAGTCCAAGTAAACATTTCTGACCTGAGTAAACAAGCAGAAGATAGAGCTGTAGTCCCAGCAGTAAAGCATTTTTGTTGCATAAATTTATCTCCCCACTCCCCCCGGAGTCTTTGGTTAATTATAAAATTCTTCATCTAAGGTTTTATTAAATGTTAATTCCAGCTTTAAACGTTTGATATGCTCTTTCTGAGGCCACCTCCTCTCTTCCCTGTCCGTCTTATGATACTGAAGTCACAAGGGACCGTCTGTCAATCAGGTTCTGACTCACTCAGATATTGTTATAGAGAGAAATGTCACCATGTGTGAGTCAGGGGGGCCCACTGGCGGTTATAAGAAACCATGCAAGAAAATATCAAAAGCCAGCAAGAAAGCCATTTCAGAGACTTTCTGAGACCACAAAGTCTTATTGTTAAATGGCATTTCTCAGGTTGCTCTAGATCAACCGCCAAGCATGGGCTGCAAGTAGGAATCGTTGGTGATATTCTCTTGCCTGCGTTTTACAAGAGAGCAGAGGATATGATCACAATGCTCCCTTCTGCCCTTAAAGTATGAATGTTTATTAGATGTGTGGTGTTTAGCTCAAGCAGAGAGAGAGACCCTTTTCTGATTTAAACAGATGATTCCTACCAGCCAGTCCTGAATTACGCGCTTTGGACAAAGTGTTGGTTTATCGCTTCTTTACAAACAATCCTCTCACTAAAAGAAAAGGAATCCTTGTGGCACCTTAGAGACTAACCAATTTATTTGAGCATCCGATGAAGTGATCTGTAGCTCACGAAAGCTTATGCTCAGATAAATTGGTTAGTCTCTAAGGTGCCACAAGTACTCCTTTTCTTTGTGTGAATACAGACTAATACCGCTGCTACTCTGAAACCAATCCTCTCATTGTTCCTCTCCACACAGAACGCGCCTGCTGTAAGCTCATGATTGTCACTGAGTATTGACACAGCCCCTGTCCTGGACCAGGACCCCAATGTGCGAGATGCCTGACATTAAGTGTATTCCAGCAGACCTAGTTTTAGAGCAGAACTCCATTGTGCTAGGCACTGTACAAACACAGAATTAAAAAAGAGGATCACTGCCCTAAAGAAGTCTCACCAGTCTGGATGAATTATTGTTTTTGGCAGGTAATTGTAATCATCCTTACATAGGTACATGTTGTGCAGTTAATTGCCAGTGACCTTCATCCAATAAAGCACCATTATTCACTCCCTGCGACTTTACCACCTGCTTAGGTGATTTCCTGATTACTGGGGCAAAGGGGATTTTTGTGATGGGTGTTGATAAATGAGATATTCTTATAGATCACTATAGCACTTAGGCACTCCAATGGAAAGTTGAGGGGAGTTAGGCACCTAAGCTGGTTAGGCAGTCTTCAAAATCCCACGAAACCAAGAGCAGATTTGTAGTGGTATTTTGGATGCCTAAAGATGTAGATAGCAACTGCCTGCTTCTTAAAACACTTAAATACTTTTAAAAAATCTGTCATAGGTGCTTTTTAAAATCCCACTTGGGCATTAGTTCTCAACCAAGGCTGCGCAGAAATCTTCCAAAGGGTACATCAACTCATCTAGACATTTGCCTAGTTTTACAACAGGCTACATAAAAAGCAGTGGCCTGAGTCAGTAGAAACTAAAACTTCACACAGACAACATAAGAAAGTGAAGCAATTTTGCAGTAATAGTTTGGGTGTGACACCTTTGTATTTTTAGGTCTGGGTTTTTTTTGTTTGTTTCTTTGTTTGTTTCTTTGTCTTGGTTGGTTGTTTGTTTTTTGTTTGTTTGTTTGTTTTTGTTTTGGTAACCAAGTTTTTTTTTAAGTGAAGTGAAACTCAGGGGTCCACAGGAGGAATCAAACTCCTGAAAGGGGTACAGTAGTCTGGAAAGGTTGAGAGCCACTGCCCTAGGGGGAAGATCTTAGAGATATTTAGGCACCTAGTGGGATTTTCAAAAGCAAATAGGTATCTCAGTCTCATTAATTTTAATGGGTGTTAGGTGCCTAGGTATGTTTGAAAATCCCAGGAGGCACTTAAATACATTTAAAATATCCCCCTTAGTCATTTGCCCAGGTCTCTATGGGTGAAACAGAATTTAACCATATTCCTCAGCCTGAAGCCTTCCTGCAAGGGAGCAAGATGTGGGGCCGGGACAGCCCATGTCTTTAATTTCCTGTCACCTAGACCAGAGCCGTATCTGTCACTGTCACTGTGGGGAGACTGCTGGGCTTTGGGTAGGCCTGTCTCTGGTCTCTCTCCAGTGCAGGGCCCGTGAATGGAAAGGAAAGGGAGGGTTTTTGTACAGCTGCGCTGTGTGGCTCGGTCACTGTGCCCGCTGCAGGGCGCAGTAATACACCGCTGTGTCCGCCAGCTCCAGGGCTGTGATGTTCAGAAGTATGGAGCTCTCGTCAGCCTGGGAAGAAAACCTCTCCTGGGCGAAATCCGCAGTATCTCCATAAGCAGCGTACAGCTTCGTCCCTCTCCGCAGAATGTACTGCGGGGCTCGGTTAGGAGACTGTCGGTACCAGTAGAGATAGACACCAGAAGTATCGGTGGTTTTGTAGGAACAGCTGAATGTTACTAAGCCTCCTTCTACTCCAGACACTTGGGATTCCTTGGACTGGACCGAATCACCCAGCGCAGCACCTGGGACAAGAAATAAGTCAATACAATGCACCAGTTACAGACAAGCGGAGGGTGGAAGGGGGGAAAAGGGAATAAAACTCGGCAGATGTGCTGGGGGACACATACAAAACAGCAGATAGACTGAAAAGGAAGGAGTGATGCAAATAAATGGAGAAAGCTGGCGGATTGGTTCTGGTCTGGGGAGGAGAGAGAGGGTTTAATTAGCAGTGAACTAGGCTGCATGAACAAAGCTAACAGCTCAATTACCGGGATACAGAGTGAATATAAAAAGGTTTAGAACAAAACACATGGCCATTGTTTAGCGGACTCTGCTCTTTAAAGTCAGAAAGAGGCAGTTAAAACGCAACAGGGAAGCAATAGGATTGTTGGCTGAATGTTATAAACCGACCCAGATTTCTCCCTGAAAAGTCGAGGGGGGAGGATCTGATCCCAGGGCCCAACCCCCGAGGAAATGAGGGGAGGGGAGTGGGGTTTGCGTCTGATGTCGCTGTGAAACCGTCTGTTTCCTGGCTTTTCCTCCCACCCCAGCTTTCAGAAAGGTTTGGTTTTTATAGCTGCGAGTATCTCTATGCAACAGATAAAATGTTTAGACATGGAATGCACTTCTTGGGCTCTGTGATTCCCTGGCGAGGCATGTGCTTGAATAAGAAGCTGGGTGAAGACAAAAGCTGACAGACACAAAGAGAGACCTGGGTGGATAGATGTTGATTTCAGTGGAGCTGAAACACTTTACAGCAGCTAAGAACCTCGCCGGATAGAGTTAGACCAGAGTTGCGGTGATGGGAGAGAGATCAGAACCTCGCCCAGTGTCTTTTACCGCATGTTTCCAGCTGCAGGAAATCCTGGTACAATTTTCCAAATTTTGCTTGTTAGCTGGTTTATTTTACAGACAACAAATATTTTCATATAAAGGTTACAAATCATGCATATAGTAATTCACATAAGTATAACTGCGATAATAACTCATCGGGCTCGGTTTGCAGAGGATGGTGGCTCTAACACGCCACAGGGATAAATCATTGTCTAAGGTGCCTAATGAGGCTATATTGACGATTTCTAGTATTTTAAAATCTCCTAGATTTTCTCCTAGACTCTCACTGAATCCCTTGAGGGGTCTATCTCCATCTTAAGCAGGAGTTCTTAAACTGCGGGTCAGGACCCCTCAGGGGTCATGAGGTTATTACATGGGGGGGATCATGAGCTATCAGACTTCACCCCAAACCCTGCTTTGTCTCGAGCATTTATAATGGTGTTAAATATATTAAAAAGTGTTTTTAATTTATAAAAACTCACACTCAAAGGGTCACACTCAAAGGCTTGCTATGTGAAAGGGGTCACCAGTAAAAAGGTTTGAGAACCACTGCACCCAAGGGCTAGATTCACAAAGGGACTTATGCACCTAAAGTGTCAGGTAGGTGCCTAAATCCCAGAATCAGGCCTTACTGGGATCCACATCCCCCCGGGCAACTGCCCCAAAGGCTTGTAGTGGTCTAAAATCACTCAGTGTGTAATGTTTTTTCAGTAAAACTTCCCCTAGGTGCCTGTTTTTTGCCTATGAGTATGCACACTGCCATGACAGGAATGTGGAGACATAAACGCCAGAGTGATTTGCAAGCTGGAGGAATATGGGATGATCCTGCACCTAACTCACCCGCTGGGCCCAGCCAAGTAAGTGTGCCCAGACCTCACCTATCAGATCTGCCCCTGCAGGCAGTTTACACACAAGCTGAGAGTGAGGAGGAGCCCCTCCCTCTTTAGTTTTATCCCAGTCTTTCAGGTACTCAGCTGGGATGTAGGAGACCCCTGGTTCAAGTCCCCCCTTCCACCTGAGCAGCAGAAGAGATTTGAACAGGGATCTGTAACCTTGTAGGTGAGTATCCCAACTGCTGGGCTTTGGGATATTGGGGGATGGGAGAGATCCCTCAACAGGCCTGAAAGAGCTGTTCCCCAGTGAATAAACACTGAAAGAGTCATGGCCATGGGGGAGGGGGGGCGGGAATAAGTCTGTAGCCTGGTGATGGAAGCACTTACTGGGGAGGTGGGGGACCCAGTCCAGTAGACTTTTTAAAATTATTTATCCACAGTGGAAGAGCTTCAGTAGCCCCCCCCCCCCCCCATCAGAATATCCCATAGCCCAGTGAGTACCTTAACTATTGGGTTAAAAGTTACAAGGGACCGCCTCCTGTCCCTCTTGCAGCTGAATGTCAAGAAAAGTCTTGTAAGTGAGAATCTAGAGAGGCATTTACACACAGCCCAGACTTAGGCACCTATCTCCCTGAGAGAGGCCTGGCTTAGCACACACCACTCAGCTTGGTATCTCCCTATTGGCTAATTTAAGGGAGGAGCCGTCTAGCCTGCTGTCTCTTGTGGATCCCATTCGGAGGTGTCTGTCTCTCCCAGCTCATTATATAGAGAGTGTGGACACCAGACTTGGGTTTTGTGAATCCCAGAGATTTCTGTAGGCACCTCAAAGCATATTCAGCTTCACCACACCCAAGTTCCTTTGTGAACTCGCCACACATACCTTCTAGAAACCTCACTCAGTCCCTACATTTTCACGTATATATAAAGCAGGGAGTACTGACACTTCCCAGCATCAAAGTGGTGTTTGTAGGATAAATGCAGCAATGTTTGTGCAGTGCTGAGGTTACAGTGGGATACAGACCGGGGACAGAGATCCCAGAAGCAGGGAGATGTGGTGAGTACAGTTTAGGACAGTGCAAAAATAATAAAAACCTGATCTTAATATTAATCTGAACCCAAATTCTCAGTCATAAACCCTGTCATAACTATACAGGTAAGGGTAGCCTAGAATTCCTCCTTACCTGTAAGGGGTTAAGAAGCTCAAATAACCTGGTTGGCACCTGACCAAAGGGACAGATGGGGAAAGAAGATACTTTCAAATCTTGGAGGGGGGCGGGGGAAGGGTTTTGTGGTGTGTTCTCTGGGGAAAACAGAGAAGCATCAGGTCAAAAAAGCCCTCCTTCTTCTATAAACCATCCTGTACAAGTCTCTGATATTACAAAAAGAGTAAGTAAATAAGGCAAGGCGCTTTAGATTACCTTTTGTTTTCAACTTGTGAATTTTCCCTTTGCTAGAAGGAGGTTTATCCTGTTTTTTTTTTAACTTTAAAGTTTTGCCTAGCGGTGAATCCTCTGTGTTTTGAATCTGATTACCCTGTAAAGTATTTACCATCCTGATTTTACAGAGGTGATTCTTTTACCTTTCCTTTAAATAAAATCCTTCTTTTAAGAACCTGACTGATTTTTCCATTATTCCAAGACCCAGGGGTTTGGGTCTTTGATAATTTTGTAACTAATTGGTTTGGATATTATTCTCAAGCGTCCCCAGGAAAGGGGGTGTAAGGGCTTGGGGGGATTGCTGTTGGAAGAGGAACTCCAAGTGGTCCTTTTCCCTGGTTCTTTGTTAAATCCCTTGGTGGTGGCAGCATTACTTAAACCCAAGGTACAAATGAGAATATGTTTCTGGGGAGTTTTTAACCTACGCTGGTAGAAATAAGCTTAGGGCATCTTTCATGCAGGTCCCCATGTCTGTACCCTAGAGTTCAGAGTGGGGAGGGAACCCTGACAAACCCTAACTCAGAATCCTAATGCTAGCCATAACTCCTCACTCTAACCATAACCAACACTCTAATCCTAACTCCAAACCCCGAGTTCTCCCTAACCATAACATAAATCCTAATCATAAACCTCACCCTAAACATAAACTCATCCCTAGCCTTCAATCTAACCTATCCTTTAATCAGTAATCCTAAAACTAACTCCTTCACCCTAACTTTCTTCTAACACTAATTGTAACTTTAATCCTGACCCTAATCTTAAACATAACCCCGGTCCTAACCAGAACATTAAACAGTAACTTCTACCCCTACTCTAACACTGGGTAGATTTATCTACACCAACCACAACTCTAATTATATACAAAAACCTAATTTAATACTAATACTAATCCCTAATGGTAATCCTACACCCTAATCTTAAATACTAACCCTCAATCGGTCTAACTATAATCTCCACACCTCTGGCTCCTGACTGTGCCCCAACCCAAAGCATTAACCCTAACCCTTATCCTTAACCTCAATAATACACATAAATGTAACCCTACATTCTAAGCAGTAGGTGTAATCATAGTAACCTTTAATCCCCCACTCCTAATTGTAACCCAAATGCTACCCAGGGGTAGGGTAAACAAAGGCGTGAGGTAAAGAATAAGACAGAGATATTAAGGAATAGAAAAGGAGAGATTGCACTCTGGGTTCCTGAGACACCGGAAGTCTCAGCTATTTCAGTCCTTTGTGTTTCTCAGTCGGTGGGGGCTTTGTGCAGCTCTCCTGGTGGCTTTACTCGCTGTGTCTCTCAAGGGGCAATAATAGACAGCAGAGTCGCTCATTTCGCTAGAGTTTTTCTCCCGGTGGAAGGATTTGGAGTCTTTCTCGAGTTTAGCAGAGAACTCTCGCCTCCGTCTCTTCTCCTCTTCGCCCGATGCTTCAGCAATAGGCGAGGGGCTTCATGGGGATACTGCTCGTATCAGAGGAGAGGCTGAACCACAGAGGAGTTATAAGTGCAGTGGAGAAGTACCGGTTTTCCCTCATGGATAGTGATGGTGCATTCGGGTTGTGTTATTGGGTTTGCACAGGTCCTTTCTGCAAAAGAAAACAAAATTGGTTAGGGCTGAAATTTTCATGTGTTAAGGCAGGTGGACCCCAAATTTAACCATAGAAGGGCTCCTCACTGCTTTACACTATTTTCAAAATCTCAGCCAAACAGGACATTTTCATAACAAAATATTCTTTCAAGTGTACCCCATTGTTATACCAATAAAATAAAAACCAGCAGGATCTTATTAAAGGGGGAAAGGCAAAATGCCACATTTATTGTGAATACAGAAAGAATCATAGTAAGCAGTTAGTTATAGCTATAATATTCCATTCAATTTCATATTAATTCACACATTCATTCATTCATACACACACACACACACACACATAGGTTCTGCAAGGTTGTTATCATAGTTACCAGCCTTAGAGTTGCTCATGCCAAGCCACTGGCCAGGTGGCCTGGACATGAGGAGGGAGCAGGGCCTTGTCAGATGCTCCTGGAAGTTGGTTTGCAGAATCAGACCCCAAAGTTCTCACTTTCTAGAGTCCATTTTTATAGGAATTTCTTCCTATGCCAGTCTATGGGAATTGCTTCATCATGCTGTTGCTGAATCAACCAGCAGATGGCACATTCCTGATGGCTCTGTGCTGCCAGATGTTATCTTGTTCTTTGGTTCTCCCATTCTTGAGGCTGTTGGGTGGATTCCAATCTGCCCTCCAGGGGTCCTCTGGTTATTTCCACTTGATGCCTTCTTCAGCCAATGGACACTGGATTCTTAGGCTGGCACCTCCCTGATCATTCAGTTATTATCCACATCAAGCATCCATCCATATATATCCTCTATCTCTATTTTAATCACAATTGTTAACAAATCAAGATAAATACAACAAAAGGGTGGGGAGTCTCTGGGTGCTGTTTCTGTTGTTACAGAGTATTGCTTTGAGTCTCTCTCTGTGTGAGTAGTTGTTGTTACGAAGAATTGTTTTGAGAACAGACTCTTAGAATGTACTAACGCAATTAGCAGCTTGCAAGTTTCACACATAGAGGGAGAGAAACAGCACCAAAAACCAAGAGACCTCTTAATTAGTAATACCCTGGAATTTAAACTGTGGGGCATCAAACTCATTTGTGATTTTAATACAGAACTTCTTTAATATGATCCAACACCATTCGCAAAGACCTCACTCAATTTACTTCCACAATTACCTACCTTCCCCTCAAAAATATATGGTGCTTCTTTCTATTGTTGACATTTATTTAAATCAGAAATAAGGAACCATTTACACAAAAGGAATCCCATCTGTTTTTTTCATTTTGCTTAGTAAATAATTTTACGTCGGAACCCTCACACCTCCACTTTGGGTTTTTCCCAGCTATCAGAGTTTCCCATATGGCCACTGGCATGTTGAGAGGTGTAAGGAATAGACTAGAATAGATTAAATGGAAAGAGAATAGAACCACCGATTATAAAATGAAAATAAAATAGTTAATGCCCCGGAACGAAACCATACTCACTTAAAACAAAAACCAATACAATCAGCAAAGAGAAAGTAAGAGACTTTTTCATTGTAATCATTTGGTATTTTAATAATTCTCGTCCCCGATCCTATGCACAAAAAGGAAGCTGTGACTTCTTCCTTTACCAGAAAAAAACAAGGGTAAAGTGAGACTATTGTGTTTGTGGTGATGCCTTTAACATCTATATTGCATCTCTCGAGCTGTTCATTCTGCAAACCTTATGCAAGTGTCTCTTTCTTGTGAGCACTTTGCCTTGAATTCTTCCTCACGGTCTCTGAGCTGCAAAAGGAGATGGGGACTGTAGAAGGCAGAGTTCAGAGATGGAGAGGAGCTGAGATACTGTGTGTACCATTGATAGAGGGGATGTATTTTTTGCGGGTGAAACACTGCCACCTAGTGAGCAAATGTGTGAGTGGGTGGGGTGTCTTGCCCACTGATTCCCGGGGCGCTGCACTGAGTTGCACCAGCTGAGGGTTGAACCCTTAACATTAAAGTATATCAAAGACCGGGGGAAGCATTTATAAGGGTTATCTTCAGAGTTGGAAGAATTAGATTTTTATGGTAAACGTTGATTTCACTGGCACACTCAAACTAACTAAAAATATTTCCATCCGTGATGATTGAAATGTACAGAGAGTGAGAAGTAAGTAAGAAAAGAACTCATTAGAGTTTGATTTAAGGATATTTATTTTGAATATTTTGGCAAGTCATCACTATTTTTGTGTTTTAATGTTCCTAAAGATTTAACTTTCTGAATCTCCTCCTCTACTGTCATTAAATAATTATTGTCTGACCCACCAGTTGTCTGCCCCCACCCCGAATTTCCTGCATCTTTGAAAATTTAAATAAATAAAAAATGTTTAAAATCCGTAATTGTGCGCAACTGTGAAAATGTAATCTGACAGAATGAAAAATGCTTAAAAATAAACGGTTATATATATATATATATATATATATAGGTACAGGATACCAGTTTTTATTTTTAAGCATTTGTTCATTGTCAGATTTGATTTAAATGATATATAAAAATCGAATTCTGCCAAGACTACTTACCTTATATCATGAAAATACCGTAACGTGACCATCAGTTAGCCCGTGGAATTAATGGCTACAGGATGTAATTAGTGTCAAGATTTTAGCAGCCTTAAAAAAGGATTATTGTTTTCTACTTTATTCTAGTCCTCTTTCCTCTGTTCTGTTCTAAATTTTATATTCCCCCATCTCGATGATGGCGATGCTTAGCTCTTATATAGTGTATTCATCTTTAGATCTCAAAGTGGGTTACAAACGTGGTCTGTAATTTTATCCCCATTTTACAGGGGGGGAAAGTGAGCCAGAAGGAGGTGAGGTGACTTATGCAAGTGGCCGAGCCAGGAACTCAATCTCCAGTCTCCTGAGCCCCAAATCAGTGCCCCGTCCAGGCTATATTGTCTCATTATCTAACGGTAATGGGAATATCCTAATTACATTTAAAAGGTTTCTAGACATGTGGGTTGGCTATAAATCTGCCTGCTTTAGGGTATTTACCACCCTCTGGCCAATAGGCGTAAGGGAGAAATTTTCCATAGAGCCAGATTATCCCAATTCAGAGGTTTTTGTGCTTTCCCCTGTGTCATTCTTTGGCCATTTCCAGTAAGAGGAGACTGTTTTTAACCTGGCCTGATCCAGCCAGGGAACGCCTGTGTTTCTGAGAGGAGTTATTGGCAAACACTGTGAATTGGTTTTTATGCTGCCAGTGTGTGTATATGACTCTCTGTGGGGCTCATGGCGCAGTAATAGACACCGGAATCGCTCATTTGGGGGAAAGTTTGCGGAGGTGATAGGTTCGATCCTTGTGATAGGCAGAAAAGTCTTTCGCATTGCCTTCCTCCGGGTCAGTGGAACCATCTCTCAGAAAGAGCCGGGGCTCTTGGCTGACATACCGCAAGTACCAGAAGAGAGCTGGGTAGCCGGTGGTCTGATAGGTACAGTTCAGAAACACCTGTTCCCTTTCACATATATCAGAGTAACAGCCGTGTCAGTCTGTATTCGCAAAAAGAAAAGGAGTACTTGTGGCACCTTAGAGACTAATCAATTTATTAGAGCATAAGCTGTAGCTCACGAAAGCTTATGCTCTAATAAATTGGTTAGTCTCTAAGGTGCCACAAGTACTCCTTTCCTTTCACATATAGTCACCTTGCCTTCGGTCTGTGTGACAGAATTGCCATTCGCACCTTAAATATAAAAGATGGTGAGGGTTAGGATTTGCAGAGGATCCTAAAGGACTTCGGCACTCAAATCCTCTTGAAATGCAGTAAAACTGGGGTACTCCACTCCCATAGGTTCTTACAAAACGTCCGATTATTAACCGCTGACATTGACAGAAATTTGGGGACAGATGCTAGTAGGTGTAAAATGGGTTACTGCCAGACCTATTGGGGGTGGTTTTTTTGTTTGTTTGTTTGTTTTTGGCGTTGTGTGTAGTTTGTGTTTCTTTTTTGGAGGGTTGGGTGGTTTTCTCCTTCCTGTGAAAAAATTCTATTAACTCCCCTCAGTTACAGGTTGTTTTCTATTCTGTGGCAGCATATCTTGTTTTCCCTTCCAAATTTCCCAGGTAAAGTAGGAGAGGGCGGAGTTATAAAACATGGTGAGGTAGGGAAGAAAATGCACAGTTGATGTAAATCCTATAAATTCTAGTGATTTTCCATTAACACCTGCTTTACACCCTCTGAGGACCTGGAGGAATAGATCTGAAATATTGTTCAACTCTGACTCATCTAGAATGGGAAGTATCGCAATAACCGAGACCCGGAGGAAGAACATTTTATGGGGATGAAGTGGGATAGAACCTTCTCCACCACACCCAGGAATGAAGTTTGTTCCTTGCCTTCTCCAGCAGTAAAGAGGAGGTGGGAAGAAATGGTTCCTCTGGACGATGCCTTAATATATACCCACCTTCTGTCTTATTGGAGCTGGTCTCCTCTGCTGAATGACTAGGGTGGTAACCACACCGCAGCCTGCTGTTGCCTTTGATGTAGGCTCCCCGGCTTCAACACGGTGTTTGAGGGGGACGAGCGATTTCAGGAGAATCAGAGACCAAATTAAGGAGGGTGCTTTCTGACACCTCGGCATGAAACTTGAGTTGGTGAAAGAGGGCTACCTTGTGGGAAGAGAGGAAAGTTTGCGACGCAGCTAAGAAGCTTTTCTCCCATGTTTCACATCTGCAAAACCTGCCTGATCTTAGAATCATAGAATCATAGAATCATAGAATATCAGGGTTGGAAGGGACCCCAGAAGGTCATCTAGTCCAACCCCCTGCTCAAAGCAGGACCAATTCCCAGTTAAATCATCCCAGCCAGGGCTTTGTCAAGCCTGACCTTAAAAACCTCTAAGGAAGGAGATTCTACCACCTCCCTAGGTAACATCTTATGGAAAGGGATTTAGAAACTCTTCCTCTTTCTTTTCTGATGGGGGGGCGGAGGAAACAAGTGGGATAGAAGTGAGATCTTGGAAACCTGCAGAACCCTCAATGACTGTTTTGTTGAGATGTGCCAGAGACCCTGGGCACCTAGAATGTTCACAGACACTTGGTTCATTTAACAGGTTTCAGAGTAGCAGCCGTGTTAGTCTGTATTCGCAAAAAGAAAAGGAGGACTTGTGGCACCTTAGAGACTAACAAATTTATTTGAGCATTAGCTGTAGATTAAATGTGTTAATCTCTAAGGTGCCACAAGTCCTCCTTTTCTTTTTGGTTCATTTAAGTGTTCTTTGTCTCTTTGTGTTTCTGGGTCACTGGGCGGGTTTCTGGAGAAATCCGGCATCAATGGAGAATAATTAACACCCAGTCTCAACACCCCCAGCCTCTGAAATTTTGTCCCCCCCGGGGAAAGGGGCAAGGCCTGGTTTTACCTGTTTCAGGAGGGCTGGGGAACAGAGGCCCCAAACTGTGTGAAGTGTCAACCTGAAGTAACTCAAGGGTTGGCCCTCACTTGAGCCATCCTCTTCTTGGTATGGCTGATGTAAATGTAGATCATCAACTGTAATTTGACATTTAGATGGGGAAACCAGATAACTGGGTCTGGACTAGCAGAGTGTCTGGCTGTGATGCTTCCGTCCTACGTGTGAATCGGGCATTGAGTTGTTATATTTCCTCCTGGGGAAATTCTGCCTCAAAAATTAAATTCTGCGCGAAAAAATTCTGCTTTCATCCTGCTGGTTCTTCCGGCGCTACAGCAGCCTCTGGTGGGCAAAAGGCAAAACTGCAGCACTTCTGGGGCAGAACGTGTTTCCCATGCGGGGAGGGGAATTCTGTGGGACACTTACATTCTGCACGTGCACAGTGGTGCAAAATTCCCCCAGGAGTATTGTATGTTCCATGGTCTGTTCTGGGTGAGCCTTTAATTTTCCATTTGTGAAACATTACTTGACATGAGACTTTAACCAAGAAGGCAAAACCCTATTCCAGGTGTCCATGTGGAAGATGGGTGACATCTCGCAAGCTTTCCCATGCAGGCAGTTTATTGTGTTTTATTGGCTTTCTCTGTAGTGCTTTTGTGCTAAATACTGTATTGTGCTTTGTGAAAGCTGGTTGGTCACTGGTTGATGCTGCCATACCCCTTTGAGAGATAATACAGTGCCAACCATTCTGCTAAAGTCAAACCCCTTAGGATGTCCACCGTCAGTTGCAATCCTAATCCTCTCGTGTGGAAGGAGAGGCATTTGATGGGTGTCTTAAATGGGCCACTGACGCACTGATGCCAGTGAAGTGACACCGATACACATCAGCTGAGAGGCTGATCTTCTGTCTTCCTCGTCGTCTGACAAACAAGCACTTATCAGATCAGCCACTCAGTGGGTTTTTGTACAGCTCCCCTGTGGGTTTCAGCCACTGTGTCACTCAAGCCACAGAAATAGTCAGCAGAGTCGCTCACTTGGCTGGAGTTTTTATTTAGATGGAAGGATATTGGGTTTCTCTCGTGTTTAGCAGAAAAGCCTCGCCTGCGCTTTCTCTCCTCCTCGTCTGTTGCTTCGTACTCTGTGATCAAGAGGCTAGGGGCTTCGTGTGGATACTGTACATACCAGAAGAGCACTGGAGACCCAGACGTTTTATAGGTGCAATTCAGAAGCACCGGTTTTCCTTCAGGGACTGTAATGGTGCCTTCAGTTTGTGTCACCGAATTTCCATAGGTCTGTTCTGTGAATGAAAAAAAAATGGTTAATTGTGGATGGGATTTTCTGAGGAGTTGGGCACTCAAAAGCCAGTTCAATGACAGCTTGGCACAAAATCCCTTAGTGTCCTCTGTAGAATACCACACAACATTTCTCTAATATAATATGATGAATATGTACCTCTCAACGGAACCTTATTGCCGTCATTGCTCATTCTATTCCCAAATTTACTTATGATTATTAAGCCTTTGATGTCCCCTCATGTTGTTGTCATCTATTTAGACCAGAAGTAAAAAGCCTTCAAACCGAGCATAAATGGAGAACGATTAAACCTAAGGAAGCAGACCTGGGATGTTTATCTACCTTCCAAGCTTCCAAAAACTGAGAGGAGGGGCTAAAATTTATAAACTGGTGGTTTATAAACACGAAATTAGGGTGAAATCCTCGTCTCCTGAAACTTGTAACTCCACACTGTCTTCCACGGAGTTGTGACAATTCACAGCAGCTAAGAATCTGGCACAAAAGACCTGAAATCTTACTCACCCAGTGTGGAAAATATTGCAACAACTGAGACCCAGGTGAGGAACATATTCAGGGGATCAGGTGAGCTAGAACCTTGTCCCCAAGCTGCAGAGGGAAGCGTCTCCCTTGCCTTCCCCAGCCGTGAGGACAAGTGGGGAAAGAGGTCTTTAGAATATAGATCCACCCACTTTCTTTGCGGCGCAACTCTCCTCCGCTGTGTGCCTACGGCGCTAACTACACGGCAGCCTGCTACTGCCAGTGAACTAGGCTCCCTGGCTTCTGCGGGGTGTCTGAGAGCAAGGGCGGGGGAGAAATTGCGGGGGAATCCGAGACCACAGGAAGCAGCGGGCTGTGAAATGACAGCTCTGCACTTTGGTGAGGGGCTGGTAAAACAGGGCCCTCTTGTGGTACATCTGCAGGGGAACTTCCTCAGCCTCTAACACGGTTTCTTTTACAACACTCTGGCCATAGTAGCCAGCTGTAAAACCTGCCTGGTGTGATGCTGATCCGGGTTAGGCAGCTGTTGTGCTGAGACCTCAGCCTGTCGTGTCACCCAAAGTCCTTTCAGTGTTTCCTTTGTATTCCTCCCTCTGTTTATCTGCACCCACCTGTTGTCTCCTCTTCCACTTGGATTGTAAGTGGATTCAGTGAGGAGGATGCCTGTTTTTGTTCTGTATTTGCCTAGAACAACAGGGGCTCCTACTTGTTATTATAATCACCGGTGACCACTGGTCCCTTCCAGATTTGCCACGTTTATGGGCTAAATCCTCAGCTACAGTGGATTGTTGCAGATCCGTTGACTCTACCATGAGCATTTAAACCAGCTGTTCCCATTCCCTAATTTTATTTAAAATTTTGGAGGGGGGGGGTTGTGACGATAAACATCGTTTTACAAACCAGAGAAAACCCTGCATAAACGCAGACAGAGGGGAGAAATAATCAAAAATATGCACCACAAGGATTCATATTTAATGTACCATATCCCCAGATGGTCTAAAGAGCCATAGCTTCATTGAGATAAATGGATCCACACAGATTTACACCAGCTGAGGTTTCATACTGTTACATATTGTCATAAATATAAAGGGAAGGGTAATAAACTTTATGGATGGAGTAACATCAAATCCCTCCTGGCCAGAGGTACAGAATCACTTACCTGTAAGGGGTTAATCAGTTGAATTAACTTAGTTGGAACCTGACCAGAAAGACCAATGGGGGAAAGAAGATACTTTCAAATCTGGGGGGGCGGGGCATGGTTTTGTTTGTGCTCTTTGTGTGTTCCCTCTGGGGACAAAGACAGAGACCAAGCAGGTAACCCAGCTCCTACTGAAATGATACATATAAAATTACAGAAATTGTAAGTAATAGCAAGAAAATGCTTTAGATTATCTTTTGTTTTAGCTTGTGAATTTTCCCTATGCTAAGAGGGAGGTTTATTCCTGTTTTTGTAACTTTGAAGTTGAGTCTAGAGGGGAATCCTCTGTGTTTTAAATCTTTTTATTACCCAGTAAAATTACCTTCCAACCTGATTTACAGAGGTGCTTCTTTTACATTTTTCTTTATAATAAAGTTCTTCTTTTAAGAACCTGATTGATTTTAGTGTCCTAAACATAAAGGGTCTGGTCTGTACTTTTATTAAAAGCAATTGTTATTCTCAAACCTCCCCAGGAAAGGGGGTGAAGGGTCTTGGGGGGGATATTTTGGGGAAATGGGAACTCCAAGTGGTCCTTTTCCTGAATCTCTGTCACTTGGTGGTGGCAGCAATACTGCCCAAGGACAAGGAAGAATTTGTGCCTTGGGGAAGTTTTTAACCTAAGCTGGTAGAAATAAGCTTAGGGGGTCTTTCATGCAGGTCCTCACATCTGTACTCCAGAGTTCAGGGTGGGGAGGGAACCCTGACACATATAATAGAGGTCTATGAAATCATGAATGGTGTGAAGAAAGTGAGTAAAGAATTGTTGTTAAGCCCTTCACATAACTCAGAAATGCTTAAGGAACCACATCTAAAACAAAGCCTAACAGAGTCTGCCCAAATTGGGAGCGGGGGTTCCACTGGGTATTGGACTTTTCAGCTTGTAAAAGAGATGACTAAGGGTGGATATGATTGAGATCTATAAAATCATGACTGGTGTGGAGAAAGTAAATAAGGAAGTGTCATTTACTCCTTGTCATAATACAATAATGAGGGGTCACCTAATGAATTTCATAGGCAGCAGGTTTAAAACAAAGAAAAGGAAGTCTTTATTCACACAACACATAGTCAACCTGTGCGACCCATTGCCTGGGGATGTTGTGAAAGCCAAAAGTATAACTAATTTGATGAAAGAACTAGATAAATTCATGGAGGATAGGTTAATCAATGGCTATTAACCAGGATGGTCAGGGATGCTACCTTATGCTTCCTAAATCTAGCACTGCTATAAACTGGGGCTGGGTGAGGGGGGATGGATCACTCAATACATTGCCTTGTTCTGTTCATTCCCTCTGAAGCAGCTGGCACATGCCACTGTAGAAAGGTAGGGCTCGGGGCTGAATGGATCATTGGTCTGACCAAGCCTGGCCATTCTTATGTACATAGATTGGTAGAATCATAGTTTTTAATCCCTGAAGGGATGAGTAGATTATCTAGTCTGAGCTCCTGTGTAACAGAACTTGTATGAATTTCACCCAGTTACTCCTGCATTGAGCCCAATAACTTGTGTTGGACAAAAGCACAGATTCCAGAAAAGCAAAGAGTCCTGATTTTTAAGACTTGGTGATTTGTTCTTCCCCCTCCCCCATTTTTAACATTATGATTTATTTCTCATTTGAATTGGTCTGGGTTTATCTTCCAGCCATTGGTTCTTTTCATTCCTCTCTCCACAGCTCTTTCCTCTGTTTTCCCTGTGGGTACAGTACTTATATACCACAATGAGGTCAAGTTATGAAAATATAACTATTTTTCAGAGACAGGAGTCTTGGACTTTCTGTGCTTCAGTGGATTTTTGTTCAGCTCCCCTGCTGGTTACAATCACTGTGTCTCTGAAGGCGCAGTAATAGACCGCAGAGTTGTTCATTTCACTGGAGCTTTTCTTCAAATGGAAGGATTTCTTGTCTTGGACATGGTCAGCAGAGAACCCCTGCTTGTCCCCTTCATCATGGCCACCCCCTGACGTTTTATCTCTCAGCCATAACTTCGGTACTTTATGGGGGTGTTGAATATACCAGAGGAAATAAGGGAATAAGATAGACTCATGGGCACACTCAATAACCAAAGGTGCTCCTTCTTTGACAATAGCTGTGCCTTCAGTTTGTGTGACCGAGTCTCCGAACGTCCCTTGTGGAAGGCCGGGGGGCGAGGGGGGGAGAACAGATATTTATTCTAAACACTGTCATTTAGGGTGAAAATATTTAAAGTTACCTAAGTGGTTTAGATGCCTATACCCCGTTATTTGGGGGTAACCCTAACCTTAAATGCGTCCAGCCCCTTTTAAACATTTAACCCTTTCAAACCTAGGCGTTTCAAGAGTGGTTGGGTTTTGAAAAATGGCAATAGAAAGTATTTCAAGCTGGACAAATGAAAATGCTGCTTACTTGAAATCACAACCAGCAAAATAATTGACCCTGAGGCGAAGAACATGGTGGGAAGTCAATGGTTCTTGATCCGAACTGTTCTTATCATCCCCCGAAAAAAAAAACCCATTTATGAGGAGGGGATCCGCCTTTTTATTTCCCACAGCTACCAGAAAACCGTCTGTTTCAGAGTAAAGCCCTAAAATCACGGGTTGGTTCTCTACTGTTTCGGTTCAGCTGTCTGTGTGGGTGCTAAGAGCCTCCTGAGTGGGAGGTTCCTTCAAATCTGACATTTTTCTTGAGCTGCAGTGACAGTGTTTTAAACAGGGCTCGAACAGAAAGAGAAGGGGTTGGACTGCAAGAGGCTCAGAGTTCATAAGACACCAGGGGACAGAAGGGTGGGTCATGCAGAGACAAAATATTATTGTAAGTATGAAACAGATCCTCCTTGTGTTGACCACAACACAAGGCATCCGCTGAACAGGGATGTCCTGATGGAAAATACGGGTATATTGATGGGATGGAGGGGGATATTGACTGGAATGTGGTATATTGATCATAAATAGGAGATATTTGTGGGGATTGAATTTATAGCTAGGAAAATAGGGTATTTTTTTGGGGGGGGGGAAATGTATTGATGAGAAACGGGAATACAATGATTGGATACAGCTATAATGATGGGAAATAGGAGTATATTTGTGGGAATCATGCATGCTGATGGTAATATGATGTATTCTTGAGAAATATGGTAAATTGATGGGCAATGGGGTATACTGATGAGAAATAGTGTGGTGATGGGAAACATTTGATCTAGGGATATAAAATGGGGTGTATTGATGGGAAATGCGGGTAGATTTGCGGGGTATGGAGTATAAAATAAATTTTAGTGTGATAACTGTGTTGAGTAGCCACCTTTAATATCTTCACACCCCTTCACTGGTTTAACTGAATCACTTAACACCTGTGGTATGAAAAGAATGAAACTTCCTCATGTTGATAGGGTCTGAGTGTACTGCACCTGTCAGGATAAGGGCGGACTTCCACCTGCAGGGCTGAAGTTTTGACACCTTGACTCATCAATGGATTGACTGTGAGGGGAGGAGTTTATGTATCTATATTTGGATTTTGTAAAATGTCCTTGTTCTGTTCCTTAAATGCCTGAGTCATTTCACTTCTCTCCCAGAGCTCCCTCTGCCCCTCTCTTGGCGCTCCCCGTTGCTTAGCCCAGCAGTGGGATATTAATTGCACGGGGGCCGCCTCCGCCTGTCACACTGTGTCTCTCAGAGCACAGTAATATACCCCTGTGTCTGCCAGCCTGAAACTGCGCAGGGCCAAGCTGCTGGACTTTCTGTCTCCAGAGATGTGCAAGGCTCTGTCTGGGTTGGGGCTATGAACAGTTTCAGTGAATCTGTGATAAATGAAAGGGGTGGGGGTAGTTCCCTTTTATGGACACCCAGCCAGCCACTTAGCTATAAAATTCCTCTTAGTAGCTGTTCTCTATTTGCTTTACCTGTAAAGGGTTAACAAGCCCTCAGGTAAAAGGAAAGGAATGGGCACCTGACCAAAACAGCCAATGGGAGGTCTAGAACTTTTTTAAATGGGGAAAAAACTTTCCTTTTTCTGTCTGTCCTGTTTTCTGGGAAAGACGGGAACAAGGAGCAATTATGCTATGAGAAGCTTTAAACCAGGTATGATAAAAAAAAATCAGATCATACCTAGAATTACTTATTTGGAACCCCCAAATGTGTAAATAGAGTAGGAATGTTTAGAAAGACACAGTTAGGTTTATTTCTGTTTATTTCTTGGCTTGTAGATTCTAGATGCCTTTGTTTTGCTTGTAATCTTTAACCTGAACCTCAAGAGAGCTATCTTGATGCTTATTTTTTGTAATTGCTTCTTTTAAGATCTAGCAAAAAGCCTAAGTTCCAAATGTATTTTCTTTCTTTCTGTTTTTAATAAATTTTACCTTTTTAAGAGCAGGAGTGAGTTTTTGTGTCCCTAGGAGGTCTGTCCACGTGTTATTTAATTAGCTAGTGGCAACAGCTGATTTCCTTTGTTTTTTCTCAGTTCTGCTCCGGAAGGGGGCATGAAAGGGCTTGAGGGTGCCCCACAGGAAGGAATCCCCAAGTGTTCCTTCCTGGGTTCTCAAAAGGGGAGGTGGGATTTGCACTTGGGTGGTGGCAGCATCTACCCATCCATGGTCAGAGAGAAGCTGTGACCTTGGGAGTTTAATACCAGCCTGAAGCGGCCAATTTTTAAAATCTTTGTGGGCCCCCACCTTCTGCACTCGAAGTGCCAGAGTGGGGAATCAGTCTTGACAGTATCCATGCCTTATATATTGGGGCCCTTGGTTCAGGAACTGCCGGTACCAGAACATTTATTAATTTGTTACTGAAGGGTGACTGCAAGTCAGGTTCAGATCTCCTCCCTCAGACATTTCTGCAGTGACTGGCTGCTTGATATCAGTTCTGCCCAGGGCACTTAGGAAAGAAAACAGAGCCAAGAATGCATTTCATGGGCGCCTTAGAGTGAACACCCCCATCCCTTCTCCTCATCCTTTATGTAGCTCTCATTAACCTCACAAAGATCCCTACTAAGCAGCGTAACTGTAAGAAGAATAATTTCAGAGAGCTCAATCCATAGCCACTGGTCCTGCTTCCAGGTTCATGCTGTGGCATGGGAACATTGGAATTTCTATCACAGAATCATAGGACTGGAAGGGAACTCCAGAGGTCATCCAGCCTAGTCTCTTGCACTCAATGGCAGGACTAAGTGTTATCTCTAGACCATCTGTGACAGCTGTTAGTCTAACCTGCTCTTTAAAACCTTCAATGATGGAGATTCCACAACCTCTCTGTCCATCTATCTATGTGTATGTCTACATTGGGTGTGGAAGGTGTAATTTCCACTTAGAGCAAACATACCCTGGCTCACTTTGATTTGAGCTTGCTAGCTAGCAACCTTATCTTTAGGGTTTTTTACAACACTCAGCCATCCCCAGTGTGTCTGAGTAATACATTCCACTAGCAACAAATCTAAATCTCTCCCTCTGGTTCAGCACAGAATACACAACCCAACAGAGCAAGGTAAAAGGCAAACCACCAGGGCCTGTTCCCACCAAATTCCTAAAGGGTTCGAATACGGATAGTTACATAATGTCAGCAACAAAGTCACTCCCCTCAAGAGAGACATTTTGTGGGGAAGAAACTGTAACCCCACTCTCAAGGCCTTTAGTACCAGCTCAGTAAGAATTGATAGAGGCAGCCTGAGAGGTTGAAATCACAAGAGAAAAGCTCCTGAAAAGCAAGAGCAGTCCCCCAAATGGAGGTCTGAGGTTTGTATGAGAGTTGATTGGGCCACATCTTCAGTTGCTGTATACTGGCAAAGCTCCATTGAAGTCATTCTGGTATATTGTGTTCATTATCTTGCTAAAGGGGATGCACAGAAACATAAGACATGCTCATTATTTTCCTCTCCCACTTTAAAATTTAAAAGCAAGAAAGGTGATCTTATGCTTCTGACTCTGGACTGAAACTCATGAGACCTAAGAGGCTTCTGGCTTTATCACAGTTTTTCAGTGTGATTTTAGACAAGACACTTAGTCTGGGAATCAAATTGGCCTATGAGTAAAATTTTCAGAAGCCACCTTAGTTACTTAAGACCCTAGGTCCCATTTGAAAGAGTGATTGAGTGCTGGATGTCTTGAGGGACTGATTGGTCATGCCTCACTTAATCCACTTGAAAATAAGAAAAGGAAATTTTAAAATATATGTAGATCTGGCTGGGTGTCCTGCTAGTTCCTAATGGCAGGATTTGAATGTCCAAGCCCCATTAAACAGTAAACCAGGACTAGGCATCTAAATCCCTCAGACAGTTTGAAAAAAACTTAGCCTTAGTGTAAATATTATGTTTTCATCAAATCAATATGTATCATAATATATATAACATAATGCACACTGGGCAATAGTATAAATCTAATACTTAGACATAATGCCTTCACTCCAGCATAATATAAACACAACAGGAACACAATGTGCATAAATATAATGTAGACACTCAGATATAATAAGAGCCCACTCGATCTTAGACCCTGGAAAATTTAAAGGATTAAAGAAAAACGATTCACTTACAAGAGACATGATTAAAATAGCTGCGAGCCAAGACTAAGGTGTCCTTGGGTTTAATGATTCTGCAACAAAGCAATGATAGTTCCCTGGACCAATAAAAACTGACTTGTCTTTGTGTCTGACAGCTTCGAGAAGAGAAGAATTGGGGCCACGGGATGGCACCTTATGAAGAGCTAAGGAAACATGACAAATACAGGAAGATACAATAGACACACCGCGCGATGACAGAAAGACAGCAGCTACACTCAGGTACACGGGAACCCTAAGAAATGCACTCAGTTGTAATGATCACATATTCAGAGACACGTCCAGCCAGACAGACGGAGTTATTGCCGGGCTCCTTCACAAGTGAGCAGGCTGAGGAAGGAAATCTCTTCTCACTCACTTAGAACAGACACGATGAAAACAGTTGAGACCCAAGACGAACGTATCCTTGGGATTCAATGGGTCTGGGACAAAAAGAATCGCGGTGCCAAGTGCCAAGGCCAGGAAGAATTAATTTGCTTTTTTATCCGGCATCTGCAAGAAAGGGAAAGAGCTTTTGTCTCCCTCTCGATCTGGCTTTCTTTGCTAGGAAAAGGTTTCTGAATCGGGCTGTCGGAGATGGGGCGTTGGAAGGGCAGAGGTGGCTGGGTTGAGGTCAGGAAAGTTCAGAGTTATCCGGAGAGAAGAAAGCTGTTTCTGGAATTATTTCTCTGGCACAACACCGCCCTCACGAAGCAAAATACATGCACAGATGGGAACCGGTTGATGTAGATTTTCTTTGCTGGTTCTCATAGAGATAGAATTTGTCTATTCCAAGAGGTGGATGATCTTGTAAAGAATCACGCTAGCCAACCATGTATCCATTTAGATGGATGGATGGATGGATGGATGGATGGATGGATGGATGGATGGATGGATGGATGGATGGATGGATGGATAACACCCGTCAGGGATGGTCTAGGTAATACTTAGTCCTGCCTTGAGTGCAGAGGACTGGACTAGATGGTCCCTTTCAGTTCTATGATAAATGGAAAAGGAGGACTTGTGGCACGTTAGAGACTAACAAATTTATTTGAGCATAAGCTTTTGAGCGCTCAAGCTGTAGCTCACGAAAGCTTATGCTCAAATAAATTTGTTAGTCTCTACGGTGCTACAAGTCCTCCTTTTCTTTTTGCGGATACAAATTATCAGGGCTGCTGCTCTGAAACCTATGATAAAAGGCTACATGGATGGATAACCAGATAATCCATCCATTTTATCTTATCTCTCCCTTCATTTATCCTGGGCAGGTAACGATTCCTGAACTGCTCAGTACCAGTTTTCCTATAGAACATGAATTTCTCCTCCATGATCATGGCAGATTTTGTGTCTTCGTTGCCTTTCTCTCAGTGATATTTGATTGTCTGGTTGCACTTTCCTTCAAGAACAGGGCTGAATGCAGCTTTCACGGGAGTTGTTCAGGAGGGTGTGGAGAGTGTGGATGTGTTCTGGTCTTTCCTGATTTTACTTTAATGGGTGATTCATGACATTCACCATCATTCATGAGATGGTTCAACTCCGGATTAGGGCAAAGAAGGAAACACAGAGACCTAATTAGAGAGAGAGAGAGAGAGAGAGAGAGAGAGAGAGAGAGAGAGAGAGAGAGAGAGAGAGAGAGAGAGTTGTTTCTGTTCCAGTTCAGTGTTTGCAGACTTCCCCCCTTCTGCCCCCGCGTCACGCCGAGACCCCAGTGCCCGAGGATCCCCGCTGCTCCGCACAGACGCTGCGCGGTTTTTGCGCAGCTCTCCTGCTGGTCCGAGTCAATGTGTTGCTCGCGGCGCAGTAATAGATCCCGGAGTCACTCAGTTCGCTGGACGGTTTCCACAGGTGGAAGGTTTTTTTCTGTCCATCGTGTGTAGCGTTGAACCCTTTCGCTATCCCCATATCCCAGTCTTCCCCTCCCGTGTCCCGCAGGAGGAGCTGGGGGGGCCCACTGGGGTACTGCACGTACCAGAAGGGGAAAACATTGAAAGAAGTCTCGTAGCTGCAATTCAGAAGCACCGGGTCCCCTTGGGAGATGATACGGCTCCCTTCAGTCTGACTCACTGAGTCTCCATAGGTCTCTTCTGTGGTGGGGAGAGGATAATAAACACAGACAGAGATAATGGGTACAACATATTGACTCCAGATATAATGGAAACGTGGCATACCCACACACACACAGATGTAACAGCATAATTACCACAATTGCAGTCAGATACACCCAAAACCATCATATTTACAATCAGATTTAATAGAAATATGACAGACCCACACAGAGAAAATAGAAACAATGTAAATTTAGTATAAAAGAAAAATATTTGCACTAAGATATAGGAGAAACGCTTATAGTAAAAACATAGCATAGACATTCAGATGGGAGACATCTGTCAGCTACACAGAGATTTAAGATAAACATATACACTAAGCTATAGTAGGGACTAGAGAGATAATGTGTAACATATTTTATCTATCTAGTCCCTACTCTAGCTGACTGTATATATAATGTTTTCACACTGGGCGATAGTATACATCTAATACATAAACATAATGCCTTCACTCCAGCATAATATAAACACAACAGGAACACAATGTGCATAAATATAACGTAAACACTCAAATATAATAAGATCCCACTCGATCTTAGACCCTGGAAAATTTAAAGAAGGATTAAAGAAAAACGATTCACTTACAAGAGACATGATTAAAATAGCTGCGAGCCAAGACTAAGGTGTCCTTGGGTTTAATGATTCTGCAACAAAGCAATGATAGTTCCCTGGACCAATAAAAACTGACTTGTCTTTGTGTCTGACAGCTTCGAGAAGAGAAGAATTGGGGCCACGGGATGGCACCTTATGAAGAGCTAAGGAAACATGACAAATACAGGAAGATATAATAGACACACCGCGCGATGGCAGAAAGACAGCAGCTACACTCAGGTACACGGGAACCCGAACAGATGCAGGCAGTTACAATGACCACATATTCAGAGACACGTCCAGCCAGAGAGACGGAGTTATCGCCTGGATCCATCACAGGTTATCAGGCTGAGGAAGGAAATCTCACTCACTTAGAACAGACACGATGAAAACAGTTGAGACCCAAGACGAACGCATCCCTGGGATTCAGCGGGTCTGGGAGAAAAAGAATCGTGGTGCCAAGTGCCAAAGTCAGGAAGAATTAATTTCCCTCTGTATCCAGCATCTGTAGGGAAGAGAAAGAACTTTTGTCTCCCTCTCGATCTGGCTTTCTCTGCTAGGCAGAGGTTTCTGAATCGGGCTGTCCGAGATCGGGGCGTTGAAAGAGCAGAGGTGGCTGGGCTGAGGTCAGGAAAGTTCAGAGTTATTCAGAGAGAAGAAAGCTGTTTCTGGAATTATTTCTCTGTCACAGCACCGCCCCCACGTGGCAAATACGGGCACAGACGGGAAATGGGCTTCAGAGTGGTAGCTGTGTTAGTCTGTATCAGCAAAAACAACGAGGGGTCCTTGTGGCACCTCAGAGACTAACAATTTATTTGGGCATAAGCTTTCCTGGGCTAAAACCCACTTCATCAGATGCATGGAGTGGAACATACAGTAGGGAGGTATAAATACACAGCATATGAAAAGGGGGAAGTTGCTTTACCTAGTGGGGGGTCAGTGCTAAAGAGCCAATTCAATGAAGGTGGAAGTGGGATATTCTCAACACTTGACAAGGAGGGGAAAACACTCTTGTAGTGCTAATGAGGCCCATGTAAGCAAGGTGGCCCATTTCAAACAGTTGATAAGAAGGTGTGAGTATTTACCAAGGGGAAATTAGTTTTGTAAAAACAATGAGGAGTACTAGTGGCACCTTAGAGACTAACAAATGCATTTAGTTTTTGTAATGACCCGTCCACTCCCAGTCTTTATTCAGACCTAATTTGATGGTGTCCAGTTTGCAAATTAATTCCAGTTCTGCAGTTTCTCGTTGGAGTCTGTTTTTGAATTTTGTTGTTGTTGAAGAATTGCCACTTTTAAGTCTATTATTGAGTGACCATGGAGATTGAAGTGTTCTCCTACTGGTTTTTAAATATTATAATTCCTGATGTCAGATTCATTTTGTCATAAATATAAAGGGAAGGGTAAACCCCTTTAAAATCCCTCCTGGCCAGAGGAAAAATCCTCTCACCTGTAAAGGGTTAAGAAGCTAAAGGTAACCTCGCTGGCACCTGACCAAAATGACCAGTGAGGAGACAAGATACTTTCAAAAGCTGGGAGGAGGGAGAAAAACAAAGGGTCTGGGTCTGTCTGTCTGTCTGTCTGTGTGATGCTTTTGCCGGAGACAGAACAGGAATGGAGTCTTAGAACTTAGTAAATAATCTAGCTAGGTATGTGTTAGATTATGATTTCTTTAAATGGTTGAGAAAATAGCTGTGCTGAATAGAATGAATATTCCTGTCTGTGTGTCTTTTTTTGTAACTTAAGGTTTGCCTAGAGAGATTCTCTATGTTTTGAATCTAACTACCCTGTAAGGTATCTACCATCCTGATTTTACAGGGGTGATTCCTTTACTTCTATTTCTATTAAAAGTCTTCTTGTAAGAAAACTGAATGCTTTTTCATTGTTCTCAGATCCAAGGGTTTGGGTCTCTGGTCACCTATGCCAATTGGTGAGGATTTTTACCAAACCTTCCCCAGGAAGTGGGGTGCAAGGGGTGAGAGGATTTTTGGGGGAAAGACGTGTCCAAACTCCATTTTTTCAGGAACCCAGATAAAGTTTGGTGGTGGCAGTGGAAATCCAAGGGCAGAGGGTAGACTAATTTGTACCTTGGGGAAGTTTTAACCTAAGCTGGTAAAAGTAAGCTTAGGGGGTTTTCATGCAGGTCCCCACATCTGTACCCTAGAATTCAGAGTGGGGAAGGAACCTTGACACATGTCCATTTAATATTTTGTGTGGAGACTGTCCAGTTTGGACAATGTACGTGGCACAGGGGCATTGCTAGCATTGATGGCATAGATCACATTGGTAGATGTGCAGGTGAACGAGACCCTGATGGTGTGGCTGATGTGTTTAGGTCCTGTGATGGTGTCCCTTAAATAGATATGTGGACAGAGTTGGCACTGGGGTTTGTTGCAGGGTTTGGTTCCTGCGTTAGTGTTTTTCTTGTGTGGTGTGTAGTTGCTGGTGAGTATTTGCTTCAGGTTCGGGGGCTGTCTGCAAGCAAGGACTGGCCTGTCTCCCAAGGTCTGTGAGAATGAGGGATCATCCTTCAGGATAGGTTGTAGATCCTTGATGATGCACTGGAGAGGTTTTAGTTGGGGGCTCTAAGTGATGGCTAGTCATGTTCTATTACTTTCTTTGTTGGGCCTGTCTTGTAGTAGGTGACTTCTGGGTACCCTTCTGGCTCTGTCTATCTGTTTCTTCAATTAAGGTGGTTATTGTAGTTTTAAGAATGCTTGATAGAGATCCTGTAGGTGTTTGTCTCTGTCTGAGGGATTGGAAGCTGGCAACTCCAGACAGCTACTGATTGGTCACTTACCAGTCTGGAGTAAGTTGACTGTTGGAATCATGTTGATGCAAGTTTGCAGGGCCATTAATCACATCCTTCTAAGAAGAACCATGACTCCTGGTAACGTGCGTGGCATTGTGGATGACTTTGCACAAATGGGTTTCCCTAACTGCGGAGGGCCAATAGATGGGACTCATATTCCAATTCTGGCACCAGACCACCTAGCCTCTGAGTACGTTAATTGGAAGGGGTATTTCTCTATGGTTCTCCAGGTGCTTGTGGATCACCGTGGGTGTTTCATTGACATTAACGCAGGCTGGTCCAGAAAGGTGCATGACACACGCATCTTTCGGAACACTGGCCTGTTCAGGAAGCTGCAAGCTGGGACTTTCTTCCCAGACCAGAAGATCACCATTGGGGAAGTCGAAATGCCCATTGTGATCCTTGGAGACCCCACTTACCCTTTAATGCCATGGCTCATGAAACCCTGCATAGGGAGCCTTGACAGCAGCAAGGAGCAGCTCAACAACAGGCTGAGTCGGTGCAGAATGACTGTGGAGTGTGCTTTTGGCCATTTAAAGGGCCGCTGGTGCTCTCTTTATGGGAATCTGGACCTGGCTGATGACAGCATCCCTGCGGTTATATCTGCATGCAGTACCCTCCATAACATTTGTGAAGGGAAGGGTGAAAGCTTCACTCAGACATAGACCTCAGAGGTTCAACGCCTGGGGACTGAATGTGAACAGCCAGAGAGCAGGGCTATTAGAGGGGCCGAGCACAGGGCTGTAAGGATTACGGATGCCTTGAGGGAGAAATCTGATGCTGAGAGCCACCATTAATGTTTGGTGCCCTGCACTGGAGTGAAGTGCAGTGGTTCCAATGTTAGCAGGAACCTGTGTTTGCTGTGTATGATGCCCTGACTTGCCGTACCTGTTGCTTTCCTGGGCTAGGTATGTTTTACTTAATGCAATCATAAAGAATATTTTCAAAGCCAAAAAATACATTAATTGAAAAGAAAATTCAAGTATTTAAAAGAAACACAACTGCTTGGGAAACAGACATGGCATGACACATCTGTGCTGTGTGGGAGGAGGGAAGGAGGTGGGGTGAGGAATGGGACAATCACAGATTTGCATATGTCCTGTTATCATACTCGGCCTTCCCATCTGGAGTGCCGTGCAATCAGTGCTGCCCTTCAGGATGGCTTTACTGTATGGTGAAGGGGGTTGAGTGCGGTGGGTAAAGGTCGTAGTTTGCAGGGCTGGGTGGTGAAGCTACAGGTGTTGGAGGCAACTGGTGGTGATAAGAACCCGGATGTTGAGCAAAATGGGTTGGAGGTGACATGGGGGCACAAGGAAAAGAGTTTTGGGACAAGGGCTGCAAGGGTGGGTGGCCGCAGATGTGCTCCATCTGCAGTGCTATGAGCACCTGTATCAAGTCCGCTTGGCACTCCATGGTGCTTAGCAGCTGCTCCTGCTTTGGTGCTGGCTATCCACATTCTGCTGGCAGAGCCTCCTTACAGTCTCCTGCCACTCCTGCACTTTTTGATTTTCATTAAGGGACTGCCACATGACTTCATGCAGCAAGTCGTCTTTGCTTCTTCACTGTCACATCCTAATTTGTTGGAGTCTTTCCGCTGTTAATAACAAAGATGGCTGGGATCTCAAGGTTGCATCTGTAAAGCCAAAATGCAACACTTAACAGAGGCAGCATTGTTCACACCAGACAGAGCAATGATTTGTCCATACTTAAAGGCAAGTACAGTGTACACAATAGCAGAAATTGCCCATCCCAAAGCTAGTGCACATAACCCACAGGAGCCCCAAAATGGTGAGTAAGCACAGGAGGAAGGGGGACTGATTGTTTCACGGCTGTACCGTCCTCTAGGATTCTGTGTCTTCGGGAGAGCCAACAGCTGCAGGGGGGCCCTATACTGAACACTGTCGCCTCATTTTCCACAGCATAAGTTTGTCCTGGAAGATAACTCACTGCTGAGGGTGACCTGGGAAGCAAGGGAGGGTCTTCTGCAAAAATGCAGCTTCTGCCCTGGCCCATATACAGCTTGCCTGTGTGCAGCAATGGTCCCCCCACCCCTCACAGCACAGTGGTGCAGACATGTTAGACTTACTGGGACAAAGAACATAGTAGCTCTGCCAAGGAATCTGCACAGGAGGATGGCCCAGCTTCTGCATAAGAACTTTGAAGAGATCATTGAGGCCGATTACTGTGATGTGAGAGAGCACATCAACCCGTATTCCATACGTAGGCATGCATGCAGCCCTAACTCTGCAACCCTCCCACCCCAAGAGCCTGTACCCAACAACTACCTTCCCAAAATAAAAGCCACTTATTGGGCACCTCCTCTATTGGTTTTTTTTTTTTTTTTTTTTTTTTTTTACCAAGCACTGTCCGCTGAGACTGGCTATCTTCCTCCTGGCTTGAAAACAGCTCCTGACGGCATGCATCTAGGGATGCCTGGCTATCCCTCTCCTCCTCAGCACCCTCGCATCTGCTTTCCTCCTCCTGCCTTGTTGAACTCTGTGCTGCTACGGCCTCTGAAGTGTCCATCGTGGTCTTCGGAGTGGAGGTGAAGTTGCCCCCAAGTATCGAGTCCAGCTCTTTGTAGAAATGACAGGTTGTGGGGGCAGCACCAGAGTGGCATTTTGCCTCCCGTGCTTTGTAGGCACTCTGCAGGACCTTCACTTTAACCCTGCACTTCTGTGCATCCCGGTCATGGCCCCTTTCCATCATGTCCCTTGATGTCTGCCTGAAGGTATCGTAATTCCTACAGCTGGGACT
The DNA here is from genome assembly GCF_965140285.1 of Lepidochelys kempii. Taxonomy (NCBI): domain Eukaryota; kingdom Metazoa; phylum Chordata; order Testudines; family Cheloniidae; genus Lepidochelys; species Lepidochelys kempii. Next base: position 41,547,306 of record NC_136392.1, read on the forward strand.
GGACAGTTTCCTCCCCCAAACACTGATGAGGTTCAGCACCTCACCATTGCTCCATGCTGGGGATCACCTAGTGCGTGGAGGCATGGTCACCTGAAAAGATGCACTGAGAGCACTCCACGCCTGGCTGAGCAAACAGGAAGGGGAATTTCAAAATTCCTGGAGAATTTAAAGGGCAGGTCAGATGGTTGGTCACCTGAGGGCAGGGCAGTAGAGTTCAAAGTGATGACCAGAGTTGCTAGAACAGGCATTGTGGGGCACTTCTGGAGGCCGATCCGAGTGCACTAACAGGCCAGGGCATCCACACTGGCACCGCGGTGCTCCAGCCGGGGCACAGCAAGCGTTATGCTTCTCATGGAGGTGGATTACCAGGGGCACTCCAGCCGCGGAGTCTGGATGCCCTACGTGCCTTGCCAGCTTGGACACCTCAGGAGTTAGGGTGTCTGGGGCTGACTTAATGCACTCTAACTTGCACGTATCAGGGGGTAGCCATGTTAGTCTGTATCCACAAAAACAACAAGGAGTCTGGTGGCACCTTAAAGACCAACAGATTTATTTGAGCATAAGCTTTCATGGGTAAGAACCTCACTTCTTCAGGTGCCACCGGACTCCTTGTTGTTTTTCTAACTTGCAAGTGTAGCCAAGACCTAAAGTGCTTCAGAACTGGTGCTTTTCGAGGTGGAAGCTGTTTGGAGGATTACAAGGGGCGGTGGTGGGAGGGACCATGGTAAGAGAGAAGAGAACTCACCAGCCAGGAAAATACAGTGTTTTTTGTTTTATTGTCTGTGGCAACATTGCCCCCACTTGGCAAAAATAATCTCACTGTTGGGAAATTTTAGTAGCAGAAGCAACGTTTCTCATATCTTTGCAGCCAATCAAGCAACCATTTCTATGGTGTAGGTGGGTATTTCTTCCTGCGTGATATGGGTGAGTTTATGAAAAAAAATCTATCTATCTATCATATTACTCTAAGCATGTGTGTATACACAATGTATAAACTTAAAAGCCCTTACATATATAATGTGTGTCTGTGTTTGTGTATCTATTATGGGTATCACAAGGGGGACCTTCTGTTTAGAAATATTCCTGTTAAGTTAAATTGTGTTTTATCTTATTCCCTACAATGCTAGAAACCTTGCACCCGCTTTAAGGGAAATCACAGGGCTGAATAATGAGCAGTGCCAGAGAGAAATGTTATTCTATATTCTTTATATGTAAAATACCCCGAGTCCCCATGACTTCCCAATCACTCCCAGACCCCAGCCTGCAGGTTCCTGTGTGTGGTTTTTGCTCCTTTCCACACCTGATCTGTTTCCTTATGTCTCTCATGGCACATTAATAGGTAGTGGAGTCCCTGGCTTCACTGGAAGGTTTCCCCAGAGGGAAGAATTTTTGCCTTTCATCCTGTGTATCGTTGAACCCTCTCCTGATCCCTTTATCTGAGTCCTCCCTTTCAACGAACCTCGGGAGTAGCCTGGGGGACTGGCTGGGATACTGCACCTACCAGAAGGGATAGGAAGAAACTGATTTGTAACTACATTTGAGAAACATACTGTCTCCTTATAAGATGGTAAGGCTGCCTTCAGTTTGGGTCACTGAGTCTCCATAGGTCCCTTCTGTGCATGGTGCAAAGCAGTACAAAATGAGAACTGTGACAATGGAAGCAAAATAGACACTCTGAGACAAAATAGATGCACACAGAGAAAATGGAAAATAATAGACAAAGATATAACAGAAACATAATAGATATACTTAGACATAATATATAAATAATAGATACATAATACCTTCACTCAGATATAATAGAAACATCATAGATACATATATAGGTAATGGAAAAATCAAGTAGATAAAGATATAATAGAAACAGAATAGTTATATTCAGACAATAGAAACATAATAGATACATTCAGGTGTAATGCACCCATAGTAGATACAAATATGTTAGATGCATAATAGAGACACTCAGATTCCACAGAAACATTACAGATACACTCAGAGGCAATGTACACATAGATTCATACAGATATATTAGATACATAACAGACACTAATATCATAGAAATATAATAGATACATACTTAGATATTGGAAACATTCTGTCTAGATGCAATAAATAAATAGAAACACAATAGATATACTCAGAGACAATGTGAACATAACAAATACTCACAGATATAATGGAAACATCTCGGATGCCCACAATCATATTGGAAACAGGATAGATAAACTCAGAGATAATGAACAGTGATAGAGTGATAGACAAATGCAGTGATAGAGACAGGATTATCGCTTGGAAGAAAAGACTTTTCTCAGGTTGTCTAAGGGAATCTTACTCTGCACAGACAGGATCCTAACAGCCAAGACCAAGACCCATGTTAAATGTATCGTGGGTTTCAGTGAGTCTGGGGAAACCACTGTGCTAAATCCTCACACCAAAAATAATTGATTTGCCTCTGTACAGGGAAGAGAATGGTTTCACACTCCAGGCAAGGTCTCACAAAGGTCTATGCAATCTCTGAGCTAGGGACCCCACCGCCATAAATCCCATACAGCTGACTACATAGATGTGACTGTCTCTGCTCTGCAAATGCTTCTGATTGGTGTTGACAGAGATGCCTGCATTTGAGGGCTTAGGGGCAGGTGGGTTGGTGGCAGAAAGGAACAGAACCTGTGGGGTGAGAAAATATTGTCATTTATATTATTTCTTAGACACCGTATTGCCCTCTCGGAGCAAAGTGTGTGCAGGGGAGGGAAATCATGGTATCAAATGGGGGGTTCTGATAACTTTGCGGGTCAGGCAGCTTTCTGTACACACATCTATCCCAAAACACAGGAATTTCCCTTTCAACTATCTATCCCTCGGAAGGGCCAGATTAACCTTTTGTGGGCCTGGCTCCAAACATATTTGTGGGGCCCCATGGAGGCAATGGAGCATGGTGATGGGGAGGTCAGTCCCCGGAGAGAGGGACCAGCCAGGGGAATGGGGCATGGCATGGCAGGGGTGGCCACACTCTACCCAATGCAAGGGCACTGTTTACAAACTGGCAGTTGCCAGATGCCCTATACTGCCAGCATGCCCCTTCCCATCAGGCGGTGGGCCTATACCACACCACACAGCCCCCCTCCTGCCCAACACCACCTAACTCCCTATGGCCAGAGGCCCCTAGACCCACTATGCCCAGCGCCCCCCCCCCGACCCACCCACAAATGCACAGTGACCTGCACAACACCACCCCTGCCCACAGCCCCACCACAACTGCCCAGCACCACCCACAGAACCCCCACACCCTGGTGCCCTTACACATACATCCTCCCCGCCCCCTCACAGCCCAGCACCCCCCTATACTCCCCACAGACCCACTCCCCCAAGCCCTGCCTCCGGGCCACACTCACCGGTCCTGCTGGGAGGCAACTGTGTCTGCCGGGCTGAGCCAGCAGCGCAGCCAGGGCTGGTCCCAGGGCTGGGAATCGCTCCGGCCCCTCCAGAGGGGTGCAATCAGCCAGGCCAGGACCTGCCCCAGCCAGGGTCCCTCAAGATGCACTTGCCTGGAGGGGCCCAGCCAAGCCCTCCACACTGTCCCCCCCACACACACACACACCCCACACACACACCTGGCTGGGCTTCTGCACCAGTCCCAGGTGGCTCAGCTCTGGGGAGACAGGCGGGTCCCCACAGGTGGTGGGAAGCAGAGACTGCCGAGACTGCCCTGGGATCCAGCCAGGGGGCAGAGATGAGCAGGGGGATGGGGTCGGGAGTGGAGAGGAGCCCTCGGCCAGCCAGCGGGCAGGCCGAGAGGAGCAAGTGGTGGGTGGGGGAGCCAACGGGGTCTCCGGGCACAGGGCAAGCAGAGCAGGCCGGGGCCCCTTCTGAGCGTGGGCCGGGCTCCCTGGAGCCACTGGAGCCATTGTGAACCCAGCACTGGCCCTCGGTAGGCAGCGCAGGGTTGTTTTACTACAGCAACATAGTGATTGTTTTATAAATAATCCGGCTGTATTCTTTCTTTTCTTTTCTTTTCTTTTCTTTTCTTTTCTTTTCTTTTCTTTTCTTTTCTTTTCTTTTCACACGCTAATAATATTCAGATTCAAATAATACAACAGAGGTGATGATGTCATGGGAAAGGTTGGTTTATATCCATGAGGTTTTTTTTAACCTCTTATTGTGCTTCATGGTTCTCTCTGAAGGGGATTTTCTTAGAACCTTTCTAAAGGTTCAAATCAAACTAGTCGCCTAAGTGAATAGGCGCACAGAGACCTTTGTAAATTTGGCCCCAAAAGTTTTATCATCTCTTGCCTTCCCTGATCGTCCCTGTCCTCTCCCCAACATGGAAGCACACCCCATATCCCCCCGCCTCACCGCCTACACACACAGCCCGGAGTGCGGTGTTTATTGAACGGGGGCAGCCCCTGGCTCTCACACTGTGTCGCTCAGGGCGCAGTAATACACCGCTGCGTCTGCCAGCCGCGCCCTGCTCAGGGCCAGGGCGCTGGATTTTCTGTCTTTAGGGATGTGCAAAGCTCCCTCCGGGTCGCTGCTATTAAAGAGTCCCTGGTAGCCAGAGACTATATATTGGGGCGCTCGATTAGGGAACTGCCGGTACCAAAACACATTTTCGTTGGAGATTGAGGCGTGGGAGCAGGTGAGGTTCAGTTCGGCTCCCTCCACCGCTTCTGCTGAGACCGGCTGCCGGATCTCGGCTCTGCCGGGGGCACCTAGGAGAGGAAACCAGCAAGAGAATTAATTCAGTGAGCATGACACTTTGGAGGGAGTTTAGGGGTAAATTCTCTCTCGCCAATCCCCCATTCTGTTCCGTGTTTGCAAGAGGGAGGGAGAGACGATGAGAGAATTCCGGGGGATGGTTGGAAAGATTCCGGAAAATATGAAATCTACTCACTTAAAACAGCAATCAGTAAAATCGCTGAGCCAAGATTTGGTACCATCCTAACACCAAAATCTGTCTTTCTCTGCTCC